>NC_059121.1:17606028-17906385 GCF_020740685.1 Jaculus jaculus | reverse complement strand
TATTTTGGGGGGACTACTGCTATACCTGGGTGTCCATATCAGTCCCAAGTTCTACAAAGTTTTCTGAGGCTTTTTACAATATTAACTTTTTTTTTTTTTTTTTTGCCTTCAGATAGTCCCAAAATCTGTTCGTTCAGTGGAATCCCAAGCACCCTGAATGTTCCCTCCATTCTTTTTAACCCTCTTTTTTCTGACTAAAATACTTCAAAATACCTTTTTCAACTTCTTATATTCTTTCTCCCATTTCATCTAGTCTGTTGTTGAAGATTTCCATCTTATTTTTCTATGACTTAATGAAGTCTTCGTGCCCAAGATGTTTGTTTCATTCTTTTTCAAGATTTCCACATCTTTGGCTGCATTTCTCCCTCTTCTCTTGCATTGTCTTTCTAATTTCATTTACCTGTCTATACTCTCTCAGATCTAACTGGTCTGTCCTTCAAGTTCATTATCAAACACTTCATCCATATTGATTGCTTTGAGATCACTGCCACATCTAACAGGTTCCTTTGTAAGCATCATGTCACTTGCTTTTTCTGATTTTTCTGTGTGTGTGTGTGTGTGTTCTTACACTGACATTTTTATATCTGATGAATCAAGTATTTCAAGACTTCCTTGGTCTCCCAGCCACTGAGGGCGGCCCCCTGCATTCCCTGTCCATGTCACACACCCAGAACGCATGGGGACGGGGGGGGGGGGAAGGTTGGGTCAACCAGCTGAGCCAAATTAAGTTTGCAGGGCAATTAGCCACCACCAAGCCAGGGCGGTAGAAAGTTTGCAGAATCTCAGCAATGTGAATGATCAGTTCAGTTCTTAAGACTTGGCTCCTGATTATAGCACCCTGGGCATGTGCAAGGAGATAAGGTGAGAATTTTCCAAGGCAAAGCTACTATGTAGATTTTGGGTCGCTTATCTGGATGGATTGTAAAACCTTCCCAGTACCTAGGATCGCCAGCATCTCTATGGACAGAGTGCTGACACCCTCTCTTCCACCCTTTCCCCTGCCGTGGGGAAGCCTTTCCCCACTGAGGAGCTAGAAGGTGGTTTTGATTTTACCCAGCCTCCTTCGCCCTCTCCCCTTAACTATGCAACTAAAATGGCCCTGTATTCTGTTGCTTTGGTTTTTCTTCGTACAGGAGTTGAGTGCCTAGATTCCCCCTTCCTGGGACTCTGGAATCTTTGTATCCCTGGTAGGGAATCAAATGACCACACCCCTGGACACTGTGCTGGTGATTATCTATTCACCCCCCCCCACACACACACCCCATCGTGTCTCCTGACAGAAAGCTACATAACACCCCAAGTCAAAGCTCTAGGACCCTGGAACTCAGGATGGCTCCGAAGATGCCCAAACCTGACCAGACGCAGACAACTGTCCCACACTGGAGAACACTAGTTAATTTAACTACTTCCCCTTTATTCATCCAGAGCTCTGGTCTGGTTCTCAGGTCAAAGGAATCCAAAAACAATGTTTGTCTCCTTATCCCCACGTGCCTCAGCTCATACACTGAGAGGTCTCTCGGGACAAGGGCTGAGAATGTCCCCAGAGAAAGTGAAGAGACCCCAAGGAGCAATAATTAACCGGTCAGGAGATCTCACAGCCACATGCCATACATGTAGAGCTATTCCTTATCAATGCCTAGCATCTCAGGTGTCACGTCCCCATTAGTATTCACAGCGTTCTCACTAACCACAGAGGGTAATAATGCTTTCACTCTTTTTACTTAAGACAAACTCAAGGAGTTGGAGAGATGGCTTATTGGTTAAGTGGTTGCCTGTGAAGCCTAAGGACCCCAGTTTGATGCTGTACTCCCCAGGACCCACATAAGCCAAATGCACAAGGGGGCGCACGCATCTGGAGTTTGTTTGCAGTGGCTGGAGGCCCTGGTGCACCCATTCTCTCTCTCTCCCTCTCTCTCTCTCTATCTGTCTCCCTCTCTCTCTTTCTCTTTCTCTCTATCTCTCTCAAGTAAATAAAGAAAAATGAACAGAACAAGCTCAAGAATAACCTCCCACATTCTATTATTAAGATAATATCTTATGTAACTAACATTGTCTGTCAATGCTTTTCTTTAAATACTATTTCCACCCCTGTTCATATTTTTAGACTGCTTTGTGCTATGCCATTTTTACATAATTTATAAAATTTTAGGGACACTATAATGTTTTCATAAACACTGCATTTTTTCTCTGGCTAACCTAATATCTATCTACCTGCAATTTAAAATAACCCCCTGGATCTGGAAAGATGTCTCAGTGGTTAAGGCACTTGCCTGAAAAGCCTAACAACCTAGGTTCAATTCCCCAATACCCACGTCAACCCAAATACACAAAGTGGCACATGCATCTGGAGTTTGTTTGCAGTAGCTAAAGGCTCTGGCATATTCTTTTCTTTCTTTCTTTCTTTCTTTCTTTCTTTCTTTCTTTCTTTCTTTCTTTCTTTCTGTCTATCTCTCTCTCTCTCACAAACAAATAAAAAATATTTTGGGCTGGAGAGATGGCTTAGCGGTTAAGCGCTTGCCTGTGAAGCCTATGGACCCCGGTTCAAGGCTCGGTTCCCCAGGTCCCATGTTAGCCAGAATCACAAGGGGGCGCACGCGTCTGGAGTTCGTTTGCAGTGGCTGGAAGCCCTGGCGCGCCCATTTTCTCTCTCTCCCTCTATCAAGTCTTTCTCTCTATGTCTGTCACTCTCAAATAAATAAATAAATAAATAATGAACAAAAAAAAAATTTTTAAAACTACTGGAGAGATGGCTCATCAGTTAAGTGCTTGCCTGTGAAGCCTAAGGATCCTGGTTCAAGGCTCGATTCCCCAGGACCCATGTAGGCCAGATGCACAAAGAAGCGCACGCATCTGGAGTTTGTTTACAGTGGCTGGAGGCCCTGATGTGCCCATTCTCTCTGTCTGTTGCTCTCAAAAAAATAAACAAAAAATTGTAAAAAACAATTAAAAATAATAATCCCCTGAAACCATTCACATGGCTTCTGCTTCTAACTTCTATTTTCCCTTAGTTAGATTTCCAGTTTCAATCTCTCTCTCTTTCTGTCTCTCTCTCTCGCTCTTGTTCACTCACTCATTCCCCTATCTCTTTCTCTCTCTCCCCTCTCCTTTAAAATATTCTCTTGGACTTCCGGTTAAGATGGCGGCGTAGGTAGCATGCCAAAGCAGCGTAGGGGGGAAAAAGACCAAAAAAACTCAGCAAAATACACACTTTTACTAAAAAGTGAGGTGTATAGGAAGTTGAGGCGGCAGCGTAGAAGTGGAAGAGTTATAGAGCATCCAGAGCCTGCACAGGCGGGAACAGCGGCTCCGGGACGGCTCGGCCACCCGCCGCAGCCGCGGAGCGGCAGAAAGCCGCCGGACTCTCGGCTCGAGCCGCAGGACAAGCCAGGTGCGGGATTTTCCCCTCACACCGCGCTCTCCGCAACTCGGGAAACGTGAGGGGAGAGCGGCAGCGAGCAACGGAGGGAGGAGCAGACCGCGAGGTAAAAGCACACGAGGAACAGCGAGACAACCAGAGCAGCCGCGGCTCCCTCCCCTCCCCCGCCGCCTGAACCCAGCTCCAGCGAACACAGCAGCGGCCCGGGACCCGGCCACGCCAACTTGGGCTGACGGCGGGACCCAAGCAGGAGCAGAATTCGGCAGCAACTTCAGCGGCTCCAGCACCGGTAACAGCGGCCCCAGCAGCAGTGGACCCAGGAGCGGCAGCGGTGGCAGATCCCGCAGCAGCGGCTTCGGGGGGAGCAGCGGCGGTGGACACGGCAGCGGCAGCTTCAGCAGCGGTGGTGGCTCCGGGGGTGGCAGCTACAACAGCAGCAGAGGCGGCAGCAGCGGCTCAGTTTGCCCCGTAGGAAAAGCAAGTGCCCAGCTCCAGAAATCAGAACAGCAGCCCAACGACCCAGGCAGCAACTTGACTGAGACCACAATCACCCAAGGTAACTGGGATTGCACCAGGGAAGGGTCTCACTTGGTCACAAGCTGACTTGGATACCTCAACAGACCAGAAATCTAAACCTCTTTGTTGATAGAGGATCTGGTCATTATAATAACTACTCTTGCATACACACTCGGGGCTGTTTTTGATTGAATGTGTACAGTGTTTAGTTAAATTTTAGAATCTACCAGTATTTTATTCCACTCAGCCTGCTTGAATACTCCTATAGCAGGGAAACTCAACCCCTAAGAACATCTTTGTAGATACTCTGAGAGTCTTAAGAGCCACACCTAATACCTTAAGGTCCTACCCTGAAAATATATTACATCAAATCAATTGATACAGCTAAGAATACACAGCTAGCTAGAAAATCCAAGCATTAACTTACTCCAAGATGCAAAAATATATACATTATAACACAAGAAACACTAAAAAGCAAGACGATATAAATCCACCTAAAAGTATTAATGCATCAGAAATGTCCTCCAGTGAGAGAGTTAGAGGAAATGCCTGAGAAAGAGTTCAAAAGAATAATTATAAATATGTTCAAAGAGGTCAAAGAACACATGAAAACAATCAAAGAAGAAATCAAAGAGGAAATCAAAGAGGAAATCAAAGGAATCAAAGATGAGGCAGGACACCAATTTAATGAAATAAAGAAGGCAATACAAGACATAAATAGAGAAATAGAAATAATAAAGAAAAACCAGTCAGAATTACTAGCAATGAAGAACACAGTTAATGAAATAAAAAACTCTGTAGAAAATCTCACCAGTAGGATGGATGAGGGAGAGGACAGAATATCTAAGCTAGAAGATCAGGTGGCAGACCTAATGCAGTCCAACAAAGAGAAAGATAAACTTATAGAAAAGTATGAGTGGGAATTTCAAGATATTCGGGACACTATGAAAAGATCCAATATAAGAATTCAGGGCATAGTAGAAGGAGAAGAACTCCACTCCAGAGGCATAGTAGGCATCTTCAACAAAATCATAGAGGAAAATTTTCCCCAAATTGGGAAAGAGGTGCCAATACAGATACAGGAAGCCTTTAGAACCCCAGCCAGACAAAACCCAGAAAGAAACTCTCCTCGCCACATTATACTCAAACTTCCAAACACACAAACCAAAGAAAAAATATTGAAAGCAGTTAGAGACAAAAATCAAGTTACCTACAAAAGTAAGCCCATCAGGATTACAGCAGATTATTCAACACAAACTTTTAAAGCCAGAAGGGCTTGGAGTGATATATTCCAAGTTCTGAAAGATAACAACTGTCAACCAAGGTTACTTTATCCTGCAAAGTTATCCATCCAAATAGATGGAGAAATAAAGACATTCCATGACAAAAGCAGGTTAAAGGAGTATCTGAAGACAAAACCAGCTCTACAGAAAATACTTGATAGAATCCTCCATGCTGAACAAAAGGAAAAGCACACATATAAGGAACCTAGAAAAAACCAGCTATACTCAAATACCAGTTAACAGAAGAGAGCACAGGTAGAACAAGTAACACACACACACACACACAAATGGCAAACATAAAATATTCTCTTATTGGGCATGTTGGCACACATCTATAATCTCCAGAGGCTCAGATAGGAGATTCTCCACAAGTTTGAGGCTAGTTCTGGTCCACAAAGTCCAAAGTTCAAAGCCAGGCTCAAATACAGAGTGAGACTATCTAAAACAATCATTCTCTCATCATTTACTATTAGAACAAAAAAAAAAAAAAACAGTAATGTCTAAATGTCTGAATAATGATGAGTGACTGAAATGACGGCGTTGATGCATTGGTTTAGCATTCACTAGACGGGTGTGATTAAAAAGCATACATTACTTAGGGACCCCAAGACTCGAAAGCACAAGGAACAAGGTCTGTTGGTGTGAGCAGTCTGGCCAGGCTGGCAGTGTGTGTAAAAACCATTATACCGCCAATCTGTTGGAGCACGGCTATGGAACCGAACAGGCACTCCCATCAATGATGTTACCCCTCCCAGAGTCACAAATTCAGTCAAATGCTTTTATGGGTTAGAAAAAGGTGACCCTGATTATATGTATATGTGTATGTATGTATGTATGTATGTATGTATGTATGTATGTGTGTATGGATGGATGGATGGATGGATGGATGATGGATGGATGGATAGATGGATAGATAGATAGATAGATAGATAGATAGATACAGATATAGATATATATATCAGAAACCAAAAAAAAGAAACAAAATGGTTTCAATCCCACTGAAATACAGGCAGAGAGGGCGAGGAGAGAGGACCAGAAGACAGATGTATTTCAACAATACACAGAGAGAGAGAAAGAAAGAGGAGCAGGAGGAAGGAAGAAAATAAGAAGGGAAGAATCGAAATCAGAGGCAGGGAAGCTGTCCCACAGGTTAGATGGGGTCCTGAGGATAGAACTTGGTCGTGCCCCTGCCCAACAGGGCCACAGTTTATATGGGTGGGCTTCCCACGTGGGCTTCAGTGGCTAAATAGCTGTTTGAATTTCATCATATTTATGAATGCAAACTCCAACTGTGCAGTGAATTCATTTTAAATTGCCTGGCGTATTTTCCTGGGTTTTCTTTGTTTAAAAAAAAAAGGGTAATTTTTTCACTATTACTCTTTTATCACCTATTATGAATAATCCATGCCACGCCTTCCTTTCATACTCACTGATCTTTATATTCAACTTGCTGTTGTTAACTGCAATTCCAAATCGTTAAAAAATCATACCAACCTGGGACTAAAACCTTATTTCTTAATTGTTTTAAGGACAAGCCAATTACATTTCAAAGAGTAAAAATTTTATGTGCCGCTCAACTTGGAATTTTTACTAGAATTCTGTCTCTTGGCTTCTGCCACCCCTCAGCACTGCTGAGATGAAACAGAAATGGCTGATAAGCTCAGACACTGGAAAACGAGAGCACGGGACGATACGAATCTCGGTCTAGGTGAAGTGGGACTTGTGGCATATACAAAAGCGCTGTCCCTTTCCTTGGTGACAGCATCCATAGTACCAATGGTAACAGAATAATAACTAGAATTTTTTTCTTCATTTAGAGTTCTTTTTTTAATTTTTTTTTATTTATTTATTTGACAGCAACAGACAGAGAGAGAAAGACAGATAGAGGGAGAGAGAGAGAATGGGTGTGCCAGGGCTTCCAGCCTCTGCAAACGAACTCCAGACGCGTGCACCCCCTTGTGCATCTGGCTAACGTGGGACCTGGGGAACCGAGCCTCGAACCGGGGTCCTTAGGCTTCACAGGCAAGCGCTTAACCGCTAAGCCATCTCTCCAGCCCTCATTTAGAGTTCTTAACACACCCTTACATACTGACATGTGATGGCCGATCATACACAGTTACCTTCCCCACTTACCACTTGCTTGCCGTATGGTGTGTGTGTGTGTATGTATATACATAAACATATACATATATACACATACACATACATATATATATATACACACACACACACTTATACATATATACATACATACATATACACACACACACACACACACACATATATATATCTCACAATATAATATATAATAATATAATAATAATATGTATAGCCGGGTGTGGTGGCGCACGCCTTTAATCCCAGCACTGGGGAGGCAGAGGTAGGAGGATCACTGTCAGTTCAAGGCCACCCTGAGACTACAGAGTAAATTCCAGGTCAGCCTGGGCTAGAGTGAGACCCTACCTTGAAAAACCAAAAAAATTTTTACATATATCTATATCTCAGTTGATCTTCACACTAGCCCCATGACATAGCATTTTCTATTTTTGTCTGCTTTAGAGATCAAATACCGAGGGCAGTGAGGGCTCAGTGATTGCCTGTCTAGGACATCACCAAGCAGGGATTCAACCCGAACAGCTTGGCCGTAACTCCTGCGCACACGAGCCCTCGGGTACAGCGAGGCGCTCCCGTTGTCTACCTCACAACAACTTCCATGTGCGGGGGTGTCCCAGAGTAAGAAGAACAACCACACAACCACAAAGAAAATGGTTGAGTCACAGAAGTGACGGGGGAAAAAATCAAGCAAAGGGGCTGGAGAGATGGCTTAACGGTGAAGACGTTTGTCTGCGAAGCCCAACGACCCATGTTCGTCTCTCCAGACCCCACGTAAGCCAGACGCACAAAGGTGAGGCAAATGCAAGGTCGCACATGCCCACTAGGTGGCACAAGCGTCTGGAGTCCAATTGCAGCAGCTAGGCACGCCAATTCCCCCCTCCTCTCTCTCTATCAAAAAAAAAAAAAAAAAAAAGCAAAAAGTGAACACTGTCTTCTTTAGCCTTTTTTGCTTTTTACGTCCCTAAACATTTTTTTTTAATCACCATATTTGGCTTTTGAAACTGTTCACCATCATGGGTAGTTGGCAAAGGCATTGATAAAAGCTCTTGTTTTGGCTGGCTGCATCAGACATATTATGGTGCTATGTTAATCTAAGAACATTTATAACTCAGATATAATATTCCTTGGTGTCTCCAAGTGCTACTCTTGGCATGCTGCTCTCAGAAGGCAATTAACATGATAGCCATCTGTCCTTCCCAGCCCATGTCACCATGGTAACCCAGACTTGCCAAGCCAAAGCAATGAACCTTCCTCTAGCCACATAATTTACCCAAACAAAATACCAAAGCAGGGCTAGAGAGATGGCTTAGCAGTTAAGATATTTTCCTGTGAAGCCTAAAGACCCAGGTTCGATTCCCCAGTACCCATAAGTCAGATACATATGGCACATTCATCTGAAGTTTGTTTGCAGTGGCTAGAGGCCCTGGCACACCCATAATTCATTCTCTTTCTCTCTCTCCATATATACATATATACATACATACATACATATACATATACATACATAGATAGATATATATATATTAAGTAAATAAATATAAAATATTTTTTAAAGACACCAAAAGTATCTTGGTACCAAAATGGAGGAGTTAATTTTGTTCGTTATTTAATATCAGGTTTCATTCAAGTTCAGCTTTAAGATTGTATAGGTAATACTATCTGTGAACATTTTGTGATAGATTTAAGTAAGCAAGGAATCAATGCAGTCAAATACTAGCAAGTAAGATATGTGTGATGGTATAATATGTGATATTTGGGTAACCTCACTATAGGATAAACAAATAGGATTTTATTCATTCTTTTTTTGGTGTCTTGAATCAGGCTTCCTCAAGTTATTCATGTAAGCAGCCAATCAAAAGATTTCACTTGGGCACATACTTTGGGGTAATCCAAGAAATAAGAGGTAACTTCTACCTTCAGGTGGCTTCCAACTTACGGGCTTAAATAAGAGCATATGCGTCTTTCTACTGGGGAAGTCTGAGTTACAATATCTATGTAAAGAAAAAAATTGCATTCCAGTCTGATGTGGCCCCAGCAGTACAGTGCTATGAAAAACAAGACAAATGAGGGAAAAAGAAGTTTCAAAAGTCACCTAAAAATCAAGGCAGAGGGGCTGAAGATACAGCTCGATGGTTAAGATACTTGCCTACAAAGCCTCTAACACCCTGGGTTCAATTCCCCAGTACCCATGTAAAGCCAGATGCACAAAAGGGTGCATGTACCTGGAGTTTGTTTGCAGTGGTTAGAAAGCCTGTTACACACATTCTCATTCTTTTTTTTTATTATTTTTTTATTTAGTTATTTGAGAGCAAGAGACAGAGAGAAGGAGGGAGAGAGAGAAAGAATGGGTGCACCAGGGCTTCCAGCCACTGCAAACGAACTCCAGATGCGTGTGCCCCCTTGTGCATCTGGCTAACGTGGGTCCTGGGGAATCGAGCCTCGAACCGGGGTCCTTAGGCTTTGCAGGTCAGCGCTTAACTGCTAAGCCATCTCTCCAGCCCCACACATTCTCATTCTTATTCATTTCTCTCTCTCCCCACTCCCACCTTGCAAGTAACTAAATAAAATATTTTAGACAAAAAAAGGCATGGCTGATTTTCCACTACAAATATTTGAAGGAAAAAAAAAAAAAAAAGAACAGAACTTCCTATTTCTATTCCATATCTTACAAGGAACAACAACAAAAAAATAAAATTGTCTATTCCATAAACATTTCTTAAAACATTAGCTCAAAACCTTTCTGCACAGACAGATAAAACTGTCATATGACCTTTATCGAAAGCCAGTTCATGTTCCGCAAAGCTTTCCACATACTCATTACCTATAACCTGCTATCATGGAGCTGAACATGTAGTGACAGTCCCTTCTCAATGCTGGAGCAAAACAGCCAACCAGAAGCAGCTCATGGAAGTGAAAAGGTTCAACTCAGCTGACAGCTTCAAGGGGAAGGTCTGCCATGGCAGAGGAGGCACGGTAGGCCTGAGTCACATCTCCACAACAGCAGGGAGCATTTTAAGCACTGGGCTTGAAGCTGGGCTACATCACGCCAAAGCTCACCCCCCAGTGACACCCCTCCTCCAGCACGGCTCTACCTCCCAAAGGTTCCACAGCTTTTTCCAAATTGCCACCGGCTGGGGGACCAGGTATTCAAAACTTATGAGGCTCTGGGGGTTGTTTCGCATTTCAGACTACCACACATTCTCTCTCTCTTGCCCGTCTACTCAAGACTCTCCCCTCCACACTTTCTCCTGTACTTCTAAGTGCCTGTTTTCTTACCTAACAGGACACACTCTTCACACTCACTTTCGTTCTGCTGCAAAGACCTCTAGTTCATTCGAGGGTGAGTGCTGAGGGGAATGGTGCTGTGCGGCAGATGTGGTGTGATGTATTGCTAGGGGACATTACCTGCATCTGTACTTTCTATCTGGGACTTGGGATTAAGGGGGAGGAAAAAGTCACCAGAAGCAGGTGGGATGGCTCACATGAATTCCAAACAAAGGAGACAAGACTGTTTATTTTTTTAATTTATTTATGTGAGAGGGAGAGGGGGAAGATAGAGAGAGAGAGAATGGGAGCGCAAGGGCTTTCAGCCACTGCAGATGAACTCCAGACGCATGTGCCCCCTTGTGCAGCTGGTTTACGTGGTTCCTCGGGAATTGAACCTGGGTCCTTTGGCTTTGCAGGCAAGCAGCCTTAACCACTAAGCCATCTCTCCAGCCCTGGAGACAAGATTTTTAAAGCCATCTGCCAAGTACACAGTCATACCCTTTCTTCCGCAAGCAAAGCTATAGAACACTGATTGACCAGAAGTCGAAAATACAAGTCTGTGCAGACAAAATGCACACACACGCTAAGCTTTATCTTGAGAACAGTAATCTGAGAGTGAAAAACTACAAAGTGAATTTTCACATTTAACTAAAATTCAGTTGTTCTTCTGGAAACAGCTCAGCAGAGAGCGTTGTATAAAAAGCAATTATAATCCTCATTCAGAAGTTCAGCCTTTTATCAGAGCAAAAATCAAGACAAACTTAACCACCATTCACAACTGTTATATACCAGTGGGGAAGGGGGGGAGGGATACAGTGGAAACAGTTAGAATCAGAAGGAAATCCCTGCTACTTCCTGGTGGGAGATGGGGGACTGGAAATTTTTAAAAGCAGAAAGAAATCCCTGTGGCCAGGGAAGGGGAAAGCAAAGAAGCCCATGTCATTCACCAAGGGGCCAAGATTAAACGTCAGGACTTAATGGCTTACACCCAACTGTGGTGGTGGTGAGGGACCTCTATCCACATGCACACGACACCTGAGTCTGTTCTAGTCATCTCACAGGCAGAGTGCTGAACCACCAACTTCTCTCTCAGAAACAACTGCCTACGTGATTGGCATATCAACGATAAAGTCCTCATCGATCTATGAGATTATAGTTAGTCAAGACTACACTTCCCAATACGAGGCACGTTCGTGGGCGAACCTCAAAAAAAAAACACCTCTTTGGGCTGGAGAGGTGGCTGAGGTTAAGGCGCTTGCCTGCGAAACCTCAGGACCTATGTTCGACTCTTCAGATCCCATGTTAGCCAGATGCACAAAGGTGAGGCAAGTGCAAGGTCGCACATGCCCGCTAGGTGGTGCAAATGTTTAGAGTTCTAGTTCAGTGGCTAGGGTCCCGGCACACCAATTCTCCCTCTCTCTTCCCCTCATTCTCTTGTGCGCTCTCTCTAAAAAAAAAAATCACCTCTTCAGACACAGAAGAGTATCCATTTCTGAAGTTAAGTTAGCAAGAAGACCAGGTAACGCAATATCCAGATCTGACCTGCTTATTAATATTATAAGAATTTAAAATTCTGCTCCTGCAGATGACTGAAATCAGTTCTAGGAACAGAGAAGGGGAAAAAGTAATTTATATCCTATAGGAAATGCAATACACATTCTTACTAAGATTACATTTAGATTTCTCTGGACAAGAGACGTGAAATAAATCAAAATCACCGTAAGACCTGTATTTCCTGGGTGTGATCTGTGACCGTGGACTAGTGTGGATGGAAACCTATTTTGTTTCCTTTCGCTTCAGGTCTCGAGATGAGAGGAAGGTCAGGTGAGTCCATCACCTTCCAGAAGCCTGAGAATTTCCAGCTGCTCTGACAAAGATGTCACAGTTTTGGTCAGGAGGTAGCATTAGCAGAATCTCACATCTTCCTCCCATGTGGCAACAGTGAACATGATGATCAATGAGGCTCAGCTCTCCACAGATTACTGATGACAGCCGTCAAAATCGTATCGGTTCTGCAGAAGCCCCCTCGGCCCCTGTCCAGGGTGGCGTGAGACACACATGAGAAATACTATGCTGCTTCTAGTTGATGTTTAAAAGACTAATTCTGTTGACCTTGTTCCCCAATGAGCCATTCATAAATAATCATAAATCATCACAACTCTGCTCAGTATACAGGGAAGGCTCCGCTTTGAAAACCGATGGGATGGGCTGGGTCACTGGTTGCTTTCATGAATGTGTGTTTTCCTCTCCTTCTACTAGAAAAGTATCCATCAGCCAGGCAGACAGTCCCAAAAGCAAGCTTAAAATCCACTATATTTATTCAATAAACTGTTGGGGCTGCCACCAGCCTTTCTTCCCTTATGAGAATTATGAAGGTAAGGCTCTGAATGCATATCATTTACACAACTGCACACAGTCACACTCTGTTAGAGCTTGACTTTCTTTTTTTGTTTAAGCCCTATTTGTAATTTACTGCTCAAATCATGTAGCTTACTCCACCTGCACCATATTTTCTGTTTCATCACTACTCTGTAATGTAACACTGTTTCCCCATCATTCCTGAGAAATAATTTTTTTTAAAAAATCATATTCCAATCAAGAGTAAATCACACTGTAGGCAAAACCACTTGGTTGGAACAAACTGTAATAAATTCAACAAATATGTTTGCCATTTAAAAAAAAATAAACCCTGGGCTCTAATGCTAATCAAATTGTCTATCACTACACTATACTTCTAGACTACCACAAATATTTCTTGAGCATTGACTTCACGTCAGATGTCATTCTAGATTCTGAAAATACAGCCATAAAGTATAACAAAGTTCTACTCTCACAAAGCTTACATTATAATGACAGGCAATAAGGTTGGCTCAAGGAAAATAAAACAGAGATGGGACACAGTTGTGGAAGATGTGAGGTCACCAACGAAGCCATCTATAAGAAAGCCACATTTAAGCTTAAGACTCAAAAGAAAACCAGTGAGGAATCTGCGGTTCCCAGGACCTCAGCCTAGGTGAGGAGGAGGAAGGTCAGCGTAGCTAGCTAGATATACAGTGATAGAGTGAGGTGAGACAGCTCACGGTAAAGATCTTGGACTCTCTCCCACTTCCAGGGAAGTGAGTGTTAAGTGGGAAACTTGGGTTAACTTATGTGGCACCCAAATATTTGCCAAATGTCTCTATTATCAAACTAGAAAGCTACCTGGGCTAGTAAAAAAGCACAGGTTCTCCCTGAGATTGGAAAGAACCCCAGAGATCTAGTCCACCCTATGACATCAACACTCACTTGAGGAACATACATGAGGAACATGTACCTGCCTTTTCAGAAAAGCCACCTTGGGGGGGGGGGGGTGCTGCTGGACAGATGGCTTAGTGGTTAATGCGTATGCCTGCAAAGCCTAAGGATCCAAGTTTGATTCCCCAGGACCCACGTAAGCCCAATGCACGTGGTGGCACGTGCATCTGGAGTTCATTTGCAGTGGCTGGAGGCCCTGGTGTGCCCATTCTCTCTCTCTCTCTCTCTTTCCCTCTCTCGGTCTCAAATAAGTAAATCAAATTGATAAATAAAATGTTTTTTTTAAAAAAAAAAAAAAGCCATCCAAAACGCTCTCCCACTGAACTACTTCTTGAATTCTGACTCGGTCATACTGACACTGTATAACTAAGCCATGGTCTACCAGAAGGTAACACTGGAAAAGAACAGAAAGGGAAAAATTGAAATGGAAAAACTGCACGCTTGATCACCGCTGTTCTACCCACCGATTACATAGGCCTTTACACAATTTCTTTATAAAGTACTGGGGGAAGAAAACTAGCTCCTTTGGTAAACCGTTAAATTCTTGATATCAAAATGTAGTATAAAAACATACAACATCCAATGCTATTATAAAATAGCACTGAACATTGTAAAATCTTCTGTTCTGGCACTAGTGAACCTTTTTAAAGCTTTAAAAAGGTTTTCTTTACCAAATCAGTAAAATGCAATTATTTTTCCTCAAGCACAAAAGGTAAACTTTATGAACCATGCATGTGCCACTTCTGTGGGCTTCCAGCTTGATTAAAATTTGCCTTAAGTTGCTTTCAACTTGGCAGTGTGCCAGGCGTGCTCAGATGCTGAAGCAGGTGGCATTTCTATCAAGGAGGATCTCACTTCTCAGATAAGTACGTGGAAGAGCTTTGCTTCATAAAACGCCTGCTTCTGAAACCAGCATGCACACAAGAGTCCCAGACCCAAGAAGCGTAAATCTACACTTCCTTCCCAGGCCTCTCTTTATGCCGCCAATCCTAAACCCCACAGGAAGCCCATGGAAGACAACATTAAAAACTCTTCGCAGACTTGCTCCAGATAATAACATTTTTAAAACAACCAGCAGCAATATTTAGTCTATGTAATCCAAGGAATTTAAGCAGTCCAAAGACAGCGGGATGGAGAGATGCTAACCTCTCCTTTACAAGCCATTTGAGAAGTGTTCCTCTCCAATTAAAAATAATATAGAAATGGGGCTGGAAAGACAGCTCAGTAGTTCAGGCGCTTGCCTGCAAAGCCTAAAGCCCAGGTTCAATTCCTCAGTACCCACATAAGGCCAGATGCACAGAGTGCCACATGTGTCTGGGGTTCATTTGCAGTGACCAGAGTTCCTGATGTGCCCATTCTGTCTCTCTCTCTCTCTCTTTCTCTCTCCCCACTTTCTCTCTATTTATAAATATTTGTTTATAAATAAATAAAAATTTTAAAAATATAATATTACATATATATGTGTATACATACATATATATGTGTGTGTATATGTGTGTGTGTGTGTGTGCCTATACACACACACACACACACACACAAATATAACTCCAACCTAACCTGAAAGACTGTTGACCCCCTTCTGTAACCAACACATTTTCTACAGTTTGAAATTTAACATTACCAGTCTTTTAGTGTTAGCATAGTATTTTTAAAATATTTATTTATTTATGTATTTATTTGCAAGCAGAGAAGTAGATAGAGAGAATAGGTGTGACAGGGCCACCAGCCACTGCAAAGGAACTCCAGATGTGTGCGCCTCTTTGTGCACCTGGCTTTACATGGGTCCTGGGGAATTGAACCGAGGTAGTTAGCCTTTGCAGGAAAGCGTCTTAAGAGCTGAGCCATCTCTCCAGTCTTGCGTAGTATTTTTAAAATTCACTTTTATTTTTAGGTGAACAGAGAGAGAGAATTGGCACACCAGGGCCCCAGCCACTGCAATCAAACTCCAGAGGTTTGTGCCACCTAGTGGACATGGGCAACCTTGCGCTTGCCTCACCTTTGTGCATCTGGCTTATGTGGGATCTGGAGAGTCGAACATGGGTCCTTAGGCTTTGCAGGCAAGCGCCTTAACCACTAAGCCATCTCTCCAGCTCATGCATAATACTTTTTAAACCTTCAAGTTGGCTATCGATCTTTAATAATCAGGATATCTCATGTCTTGATTTCCAGCTTCTTTTGAAAAAGAATCAAGGTCTGGACCTCCCCCCCACATACCCAGAGCTGAATGATTCCCTTTCTGCACAACAAAAATTTCCTAAAGATGGGGAAACTCAGTTTGCCACACCCCTAGTACTTCCTGTCACCTTGTGAGCCTCTCTTCATCACTCACTGACAGAAACCTGCTTCATCGTCACAAGCAAACCATGGGGGGAAAAATAGGTGGGACACAAGTACAAAAGGTTAGAGGAGGGTGGGATCAGCACGTGACTGCTCTCAGGTACACCTCACCTGGCCACGTTTCTCTCAGCAGTGAAGTTCTGTGGCAGGGACTCTTGCGCCAAGGCATGCCGTGGTTCCAACACTTCCTAAAGCCTTGCGTCCTTCAGATTGATGAAACCCAGTTGTAGACTTACGTCACTCAGGCTGCCTAGGAATCTGGCCACTTCCAGAACACTAGATCCTTCCCCAAGGCAGAAACTACTGTTTGAGGAACTAAGCAGGAAAAAAGCTCTTGGAACCTTCCAAGAAATGGAATGTCACCTGCCAACTTCCTGTGCCCTTGGTTGGACAGTGTGATGATTTACGTTGGTTTTTAACTCGTGAGGGGTCTGGGGAAGTGGCTCAGAGTTAAAAGACACTTACAGGCTGGAGAGGTTTCTTAGTAGTTAAGGCACTTGCCCACAAAGCCTAAGGACACAGGTTCAATTCTTCAGGTCCCAGTGGAGTTCATTTGCAGCAGCTAGAGGCCCTGGCATGCCCATTCTCTCTGTCTCTCTCACACACACACACATTCACACACATAAATAAATAAATAGCTTTAAACAAAGACACTTGCTTGTAAAGCCTACTGGCCCAGGCTTAATGCTTAATTCCCAGTACTCATATAAAGCCAGATGCTCAAAGCAGTACATGCATGTGGAGTTTGTTTGCAACAGCAAGAGATACCCACAAATCCATACTCCTCCCCCGCCCTCTCTGTCTCACACACACACACTTGCAAATAAATAAAAACATATTTAAAAAATAATAGAGTTACCCATGAGGGATTACTTAGATTACGTTAGCCACTGGGCAAGACTGTGACAGATTATCTTAATTAGGTGAGAAGATACACTTTAAATATTTTCACTATTTAACTATATTTTTTTTTAATGGTATGAGGCACATGGACCAGGGTACTGAACTGTAAACAAAGGAGAGAACTAGCCAGACGTGGTAGCGCACGCCTTTAATCCCAGTACTCGGGAGGCAGAGGTAGGAGGATCGCCGTGAGTTCAAGGCCACCCTGAGACTCCATAGTGAATTCCAGGTCAGCCTGGGCTACAGTGAGACCCTACCTTGAAAAACTGGGAAAAAAAAAAAAAAAGAAGGAGAGAACTGTCTGAGCAACAGCGTCCTTTATTCTCTCTTTCCTCCCTATGGAATGAGTGCCATCAGCTGCCTGGAGCTCCTCTGCCAAGCCTTCCCCTCCCCCCACAGTGACCGTAACTTGGAGCTGTAAGCTGAAATGAACCCTTTCTCCCTTAAGCTGATTTTTGTCAGGTATTTTGTCCCAGCAATGAGAAGAATATAACCAATACAGACCGAAAAGAGGCTTTCTTTCCATTTCTGTGCTCTTGATGGCACCAAGCAATGAGATGCCCATTTGTCTTAAGGTATAACCACCCACAAAAGCAAATAATAATAATAATAATAAATGTCACAACATTCTAATGATGGACACGGCTGCTTACTAAGACAGGTCACTTGGGAAAGGCGTGCAGAAGGTTCTGGTGAAGTCACAGAGCGTCCAGGACCATCATCAGAAGCATTCACAGACCAGCTGTGTGTGCACGAAGCAGTGTGCCCAGTGTGTCCGGGGGCAGGCTCCGAGCACACACTATGGGAGCAATTGCACTCCTTGCAAGTTCATTGATCACCTTCGTATGAACCAGGAAACCGTGCCCCTTCCTCCGAGCTGGCACAGACTCAGATCACAGGGCACCACGGGCTGCCCCTCCTCCTCTCCTCGCTCACCCTCAGCCCCGCAGCCTAGCCGCTTGTGCGGTGAGTAATCATCCCAGAGGTACGCCGGAGCCCAGCCCTGGAAGGGAAGCAGACTTGAAATCCAACGCAACTGGAATAAACATCCACCTGAAACTTAGCCGAAAGGAACGTACCTGAATATTAAAAGGCCATGAAGGTTTTTGAGATATTTTTATTGGCTGTTGGATTTTTTAATCTCGCAGACAAAAAGGGTGTCACGGATGACTGCAAGAGGTGCAAACTAAATTCCACGCTTTAGCCACTCACTTTCATCTTCTAGATCATTCTGTCCTGGTGTACGCGGCTTCCAGAAGACTACATGGAAAGCCAACGCCTCGTTTCTTGGGGAATAAAGGCAATTTACAAGAAGACTTCCTGTGTCTATAGGTTTCTATCTCGAATAAAACATCTGAAAATGAAATCTCGCTCTCGCTCTCTCGCACTCTCTCTCTCCTTATTCTCACCCTAGTTCCATAAAACAGCCCAGGTCATCGTCGCTTCTCCTTAATGGAATATGAGTTTCAACATACTGCTCGGCTCACTGCCCTGCCATTTCTCCTGTCCTGTCTTGCCTTTCAACTTCCTTCTTCCCTTACCTGTCCTGGGACCTGGGTGATCTGTGCTTCCAGAAGGAGGCGCCATGTCCTGGCTTGGTACACTCATCGCTACAATCTTCTGCGTTGCTTGAATCTGAAAGCTAGACACTTAACACCAAAATTTATTTTCTCCTGGCCCACTGGCAGTACACATGTCAAGTGCCCTTTGACTGTTTAGGAAGGATCGCTGGGGTGAGGACAAACCTCCGGGCCCTATCATAATCTTGTGCTTCTATTTGACCAAAACAGCTCCCCCTGCCTTTCCTTGCCCTGCCCTGCCTGGCACTGTC
The DNA here is from genome assembly GCF_020740685.1 of Jaculus jaculus. Lineage (NCBI taxonomy): Eukaryota > Metazoa > Chordata > Mammalia > Rodentia > Dipodidae > Jaculus > Jaculus jaculus. The sequence goes on along the minus strand of NC_059121.1, from coordinate 17,887,463 downwards.
TGGAGAAAGCACTGCCGAGTTACATATGCTGCAGCCATGAGTCCTTTCAGGTCTCCTAGAGGCTGAGTATGAAGGAACTACTGTTGGGAGAGAGAGATTCGTTCGGCCCCTTGGAAATACTTCCCATCCTTTCATCACATCTCATGGTTTTATCCAGACGGCAAGGAGCTCAAAGAATGATTCCCCAGCGTGATCATGGAATGGACCCCTTCGTGACGTGACAAGTTTAATAAATAACAATATTGCATAAGTACCAATTTCCTGCCCTCGACGGGTGACTGGAATGTGGCTTCACGCTTTTCGCAGGGACAATGTTGGGGAGGCCTTGCGGTTGCATAGGCTTGTCATCACAGCCTCCAGGACATCGGACATAAGAGGCTGAACGGGACTATTCTAGCAGGTGCAGGTGCAGATGCAGGATGTGCTGGACAAGGCTGCACAGGGAATCCCATGCTGTGTCAGGAGATAGAATGAGAGAGGATGAGCGAGAGAGAGAGAAGGGGGGACCTGGGGTGGAGGCATTCGCTTCTTCCACACACAATCCTGCTTCACGCATGAAGCAGCGCTAGAGATGATATTCTCTCATGTATTCTAGCAGCTGCTCATTTTCTGTTAAGGACAGAAGAGAAAATCATTTGACTTTCAGAAAAGATTTGTTACATGTCACCCAGCCCAGAGTTGGCAGCCTCTCTCTTTCTGTATTTTAATTGTTCAGACATTCATTTGTGAGCTGGAGAGATGGCCTAGTGGTTAAGGCGCTTGCCTGCGAAGCCTAAGGACCCAAGTTTGACTCTCCAGGCCTCACCTAAGCCAGACGCACAAAGGTGAGGCAAGCGCAAGGTCGCACGTGCCCACTACGTGGCGCAAACATCTGGAGTTTGATTGCAATGGCTGAGGCCCTGGCCGATTATCTCCTTCTCTCTCTCTCTAAAATAAAAATATATTTTAAAAATCATTCTCCCCTCTCCATCTTTCTCTGTTTGCTCATCTCTATCTATGTCTTTGTCTTTTTCCTTTCATATCTTCTTCTCTCTTGCTTTCCCCTCTTGCTCCTGCTCTGACCACTAGCCGGGAAGCACAGTGTTTCTCTGTCCAGTTTAAAGCCACAGGGGTGGCCCTGCTGCCCAACACATAGAGGGAATGATGGAGGCCAGGGAGCCGAGCACCACGGGGCAGATGGCGCATTAATGATGAGGTTGCCGCCCTCCCCTGACTTCAGTGCCTTTATTTCCCCTACCAGTGCAAAACCCTGCCCGAAGAAGGAATGGTGATGAAGCAACTAGAATTCCCAAAGACTCCGACATCTGAAAACAGCAGGCGCAAGACGGAAGGCTGACCAGAGCCCGGCAGGAGGCAGGCAGGACACGTGTGAGCGTCAGTTCAGAAGGGAGCTGAGGGGCCAGGTTCAGGGGCCAGTGAGCAGCAGTGAGCACAGCGCAGCCCACACGCCGACACTGCTTTCCTCCGCCACCAAGGAAACACGCCCTGAGAAAGGCTTGAGGGATGGCCTAGCGGTTAAGGCGTTTGCCTGCGTAGCCAAAGGACCCAAGTTCAATTCCCCAGGAGCCACGTTAGCCAGATGCACAAGGGGCACACACATCTCGAGTTTGTTTGCAGCGGCTAGAGACCCTGGCATGCCCATTCTCTCTCCCTCTCTCCCTCCCTCCCCCTCTCTCTCTCTCTCCCCCTCTTTCTCTGTCAAATAAATAAAAATAAAAAGGTAAAAACCCCGAGTAAATGAAACTGAGGCTCGGGGCTGGAGAGATGGCTTTGCAGTTAGGACATGTGCCCGAGAAGCCTAAGGACCCAGGTTTGAGTCCCCAGAACCCATATAAACCAGATGCACATGGTAGCGCATGCGTCTGAAGTTCATTTGCAGGGGCTACAGGCCCAGGTGTTCCCATCCTCCTTCCCTCTTTCCCTCCCTCCCTCTCTCTCTCTCTCTCTGTCTCATAAATAAATAAATGGGAAAAAATTAAATAAAAGAAACTGAGGTTGCCTTCTCAGTCATGATATACCAAGAAATGACGCCCTATTCCAGCATGGACCAGAGTAGGACAAGAGCCGTGTAAGACTAAGGACACAGCATGCAGAAAAAGGCGAGGTGCACCAACGACACGAAAAATCATACCAGACATGCACAGAGGCCACTGCATTAGAAAGGATCATGTACAGGCTGGAGAGAAGACTTAGTGGTTAAGGCATTTGCCTGAAAAGCCACAGAACCCAGGTTTGATTCCCCAGGACCCATGCAAGCCAGATGTACAAGGCTGGCGCATGTGCCTGGAGTTTGTTTGCAGTGGCTGGAGGCCCTGGTGTGCCCGTTCTCTCTTTCTCTAATTTGCCTCTTTCTCTCTCCCATCCCCCCTCCCTCGCTCTCTTTCTCTCTGTCAAGTAAATAAATAATGTTTTAATGTTAAAAACAACAAGAAAAGAAATGATCATTTACGAGTTTTCACCAGGTTTTTAGGGGAGAAGTCTTGGAAAGTCATACCCAGAACCTGTCGGGTGGTATCCTTGATACTGCTCATAACTGGTCTTTAGGCCTCTCCTTCCTTTCCTAGTGTTGGTTCCACTTCTTTCCTTCATTTAGTGCTTCTAAAAAAAATCCTAAATTAAAGACGGCCTGCAAGAACTGCAGTACAGGAAAGATGAATCGGTCCCCAGAGGGCTCTAAAAGAACAGAGCTTTCACAAGGCCGATCCTTGCCTCAGAGCACTCTGGGGAGGATAAACTGTGCATCCTAGTTTTCCCAAAACAGCGCCGGTTCACACCTGTGGGCCTCGTAATCAATAGCAGCGCCTTTCGTTATTCTGAAGGGGTCTCAGTTGGCATGCCGGATTAGGAGGTCCTCCGGGTAGCGCTGTGAAATAGACCAGCTGCAATCCGTGGCTGGCACCAGACGACCTGTCACAGATCACCACGTTCAATGAGCCGAGGAAAAATGTATACATGAAACTTCTTCCCTAGCAATTGCCTTCATGAAATTTGAGACCGATTATTACACAAACCAACCCAGAAGGACAGGAAGCCTTGTGGGAAGGGAAACACACAAACTTGAACACAATTAGCGCTCTGCTCTAATTAACAATGACTGCTATGCTACTTAGAGTCATCAGTCCTTTAGAACATTTTTCACTCCTTGATTCGTAAGACAAATCACCTAAATGGTCCCTATTTCAACCAAATACCTAGCTATCCCATATTCCTTCCTAAGGATCCATAATCATTGTGTGTGTGTGTGTGTGTGTGAGAGAGAGAGAGAGAGAGAGAGAGAGAGACTGAAACTCCAGGGAGGACGGGAAAGAGGAGAGAGTGTACTTGTAGTGAATACATATATAAGGCAGTAAATTGTCTCCTTCTCTTTAAAGCCACCCAGGGAGCATAGCTGTTTACGTTATCAACCAGCTGTGGTATTTCTCTTGTTAAGGGTACACTGACCATCAGAAGGCATGTCTGAGCTCACAGCTGCGGCAAAGCCTTTGTTCAGACTGCCTATGATTTGTTTAATAGGATACAACAGGCTAGAGTTTCCTTGCACAGAATTCTAGTGCCCACTTGTTAACAGGCAAAAATCGAACAAGAATGAGCTGCCAGACTCTGCCTGCCACCACCTCCTGTTGAATTACCAACTCCTCCCCAAGCTGGTACTAAGAGAACGGCCTCTGCTGGAGTGGATGGAGCCACGTGGATGAGGTGACATTTTGTCTTGGATCTCATGACAGGTACGCACCTCTTTCATCGTAACAAGATGCTAGTCCGACTTCTGTCTCCCAATACGTGGCTGACTCTCTCCCGTCACATCCGTTGCATCCCTGACTTCCCCTAGCGCCCCCTCATCCACTGGCGTTGGGACCATGCCCAACAACGCAATCCTTTCTGCTCCCACATGCACTTGCCAGCGATTCTACCAGCTCTGCGTCATGACTCTAGGCCTTGCTTCATTTTCTCTTAATTCTCTGTTAACATACGTACAGACAGGTTCGTAAATCAGCGCATTTTCACATCATGTGGCAAATGAAAGCTTCGCAATATCCTAGAGGCCCCTTTGTGCCCTGCATCTGCCACCTCCTTCCCCCGAGGAAGGAGCTCAATCCTGACTTCTCACATCAAAGGTCTGCTTCAAAGCTTTCTAGAAATGAAATCACACTCATCTATTCCTTTTATGTGGCTTCTTTGCCCAGCACAAAATTCCTGAGATTCGTCCATAGGGTGTGGGACTAGCCTACTCTTTATTTGGAACCATATAATGAAGTTGTGAATTGTTTTAATGTTTTACCATTAATTACAAATATTGGTACAACGAGCAGACTCACATGTCTTTGATATCTATATATATGTACAAATACACACACACATATAATATTCTGCATTCACTAAGTATAAACCTAGGATTGCTATTGCTAAGTTATAAATTATTGCACATGTTCAGTTTTTTGTATATATATATATATATATATGTATTAATATATATTAAGTCATTATACATATACATATTAATATATATATATATATATATATATATATATATATATATATATATATATATATAAAGTCATTTTGTATAGATACTAAAAACAGTTTTCCAAAGGGAATCTACCAGTTAACATTCCCAATGGGCTACAGGTATTCTGGCCATCCCAATACTTGGCATTGTCAGTCTTTTACTTTAGCCATTTAAATAGATATAGAATGATATCGATGTGCTATTGTGGATTTCATTTGCATTTCTAATGGCGAATGAGAAGACTCCCAGCTTTCTTGGCCTTTCAACTGATACCATGCCAACAGCCAATGCTGGGTGCTCAGGTTCCCTCTAGAGATCATCTATAAGGAATGTTGGAGTGAGAACAACCAAAAGTGTGTCCAGGGCTGGAGACATGGCTTAACAGTTAAGGTGCTTGCCTGCAAAGCTTGAGGACCCAGGTTTGACGCCGCAGGACCCATGTTAAGCCAGATGCACAAGATGGTGCATGAATCTGAGTTTGTTTTCAATGGCTAGAGGCCCTAGCACACTCATATTCATTCATTCATTCTCTTTCTCTCTCTCTCTCTCTCTCTCTCTCTCTCTCTCTCCCTTCATCTGCCTCTTTATCCCCCTCAAATAAATGAATTAAATAATTTGTAATGTGTGTACACTTATACCATTCAAAGCCTTCTCATCTTATCATCGTCCACAGATGATTTTAACATCATCTCTTCATATATACACATCACCCCGAAGACACCCCCTTGTCTCCAGTAATATGTACTGGCCTACTTCCTCCTTATGATCCTATTATTGAATGGCTGGGTGGCCCTGCCTCCTCCGCCCACCAGGAAGGATCTGCCCCCTGTCAGGTAAGCACCTGTGTATTCCTGCAGCTCTGAAAGCTTCACTCTTGTCTCCTGCCTCCGACACAACATCCGGACTATAAAACCTGCAACCGCAAAGAAAATATGTGATTCCGTTTCCAGTGCCCCGTCTACCTGGGTTTCCGGTGCACACCACCTGACCTCTCCTTGATTCACTTTTCTTAGCTGAAAATGAGAACATTTCGTCCTCCATAAAATCCCCATGAGACTTAAAAATTACAATGTGCTCAAACTCTCCGGCCCAATGCCTGAAAGATATTGCGTGCGTGGTAAAAACTGTTTTCCTTTTTCCATCATTCATGTTATCTCTTTCCATCACTACTGATCATTTCCTTAGAGGCAGGAAGATGGGGGGAGGGAGGGAGTTGGATTCATGGCTCTTTGCAATCACATGCAACTTAAAACCTAAGGTTTTGTTTTGTTGACTGGTTCAATTATGAACTTCTTCAAATTATTTCCTTTGCAGTCCAAAAGGAATCTGAGACTGTTATACGCAGAGGTGTGAAAATGACACATTAACCCAGCAGACTGGAGGACTGGATTAGCAATCTCAAAATAAGGCATATGGGCTACAGCCATCCAGCCACACTTGAGTTTTTCAACACAGCACTGGGTTCATCGGCTGCTAGTTGATTTTTTTATTTAAATTATCCAGAATTAAATACTAGGGTAATTTACATTGAAATTCCAAAATTCAAGTTTTTTTAAAAATTTACTTTGAGACAGAGAGAAAGAGAGAGTGAGACAGAGAGGGAGAGAGAGAGAGAGAATGGGCATGCCAGGGCTTATTTTTTTCTCAGCCACTGTGAACAAACTCCAGACATGGGCACCCCCTTGTGTGCATGTGTGACATTGCGCGCGTCTGGCTACGTGGGTCCTGGAGATTGGAACATGAGTTCTTAAACTTTAACTGCTAAGCCACCTCTCCAGCCCTCAACTTTTTTAAAAAAAATAATTACTTACTTATGTGATGTGTGCAAGGTATGTGCACATGCCTATATGTGGGCAAATGTGTGGTAGGTGTGTGTGCAACGTGCCTGTTCAGGCCAAAGGTCAATGTGGAGTGTTTTCCTTGACTGTTCTTTGCTTTATTCACTTATTTATTTATGGAAGGGGGCAGAAAGAACAGAGAATGATAGAATGGGCACACCAGGGCTTCTAGCCACTGCAAACAAACTCCAGAGGCATGAGCCACTTTGTACCTCTGGCCTACGTGGGTACTGGGGAATCGAACCTGGGTTCGTTGGCTTTGCCAGCAAGCACCTTAACCACTAGGCCATCTCTCCAGCCCCGCTGTTCACCTTATTTGCTGAGGCAGGGTCTCTCACTTCAACTCAGAGCTTGCTGATTCGGCTAGTCATTGGGCTTGCTTATCTCATAGAGCCTCTGTCTCTGCTTCCTGGGTGCTGGGAGGCCAGGTGGCACCTCACCCACCCAGAATCCACACGGGCGCTGGGGATCCAAACACAATCCCTCACTGGTTGCATGGAAAGTTCTTGGAGCCAGCTATCGCCTCGTCTTCTCAGACTTCTTTTGATGAAACTGGAGGTGACCCTTACAAGAATCCTCACCTTCTCCAACAATCGCCTGGTGGTCAGCAGCCACTGGCCTCCCAGCCTGGCCAGGTCTCTTCTGTTCTGCCACAGTCCCCTCCACCACCCGCTCTTGTCCACCCAGGCCAGTCTCCCCCGTTGAAACATCCTGACAGACCTTCATGGGTTTATCTTAATGCTTCTCTGTGTGCTTGTTGGGCTGAATTAGTCACATAAGATATATAGTGAATGTCTGTATTTAATATTTTCCTTTACAAAAAGAGAACACCTGTTCTTTGAGTGCTTACAGCTTATAACTGTCACATATTTTGAAAGCTCCTACCATATTTCCTATTGCTGCTATAACAAACTGGCACAAATTTAGTGATCTAAGGCAGGATAGATTTACCTATGGTTATACACTCAAAGGCCTAGAATGCATCTGGTAGACTAGGCATTCCATTCTTTTTTAAAATATTTTTTTTTTTATTTATTTGAGGGAGAGAGAGAGAGAGAGAGAATGGTCACACCAGGGCCTTCAGCATATGCAAATGAACTCCAGAGGCATGCGCCACCTTGGGCATCTGACTTACGTGGGTCCTGGGCAATTGAACCTGGATCCTTTGGCTTTTTAGGCGAGTGCCTTAACTGCTAAGCCATGTCACCAGCCCTGCATTCTTTTTTTGGAAGTCCTAGAGAAGAATTTATTTTCTTGCTTGTTCTAGATTCTAGAGACTTTCCTCAGTGCTTACCCCAAGACCCATTCTGTGTGTTCATAGCCAGCAAGGCCTGGTTGAGTCTTTCTCACATTGTACCTCTCTTTACTGCCTTCCTCTCCCACCCCTTAGGATGACCCTGTGCCCACCCAAATAATACAGAATTATCCCTTATTTCACATGGTCTGCTGAACACTTACCTTACTTCCTCCTAGTCGCATAGCATAACATAGACACAGAACCCTGGGATTAGATCAGCACCATCGATGGAGACCTCTATTCTGACTTCCAGAGGCCTCAACTCTCATAGACCCTCCTTGTCTTGAAAACTATAACTGACCCAGGGTTGCATGCTAACCCATTAACCCTACCAGCCGTTTCACTTCAGTTCAGAAGGAAAAACAAGCCCCATAACACGAATGACCAAGACACAGCTGTATAATATTCTCAGCACAACAAATTCCTCTTTTCCTGGGTGCCTACAGGAGCGATTACCTTTTCTGCCTCACCTACAACATCAAGAGTTTTGAGTTGTTCAGAAGCAAGAAGGAGAAAGGGGAGAACAAATGGGATAGGGGTCCCTGTGCTTCCAGGCCCCACTGCGCTTGGGATAAAAGGGGGAAAGAATATAAATACTGGGTTGGAGAGACGGCTCAGCAGTTAAGGCACTCGCCTGCAAAGCCTAAGGACCCAGGTTTGATTCCCCAGAACCCACGTAAGCCAAATGCACAAGGTGGCGCATGCATCTGGAATTCGTTTGCAGTGGCTAGAGGCCCTGGCATGCCCATTCTTTCTCTCTCTCTCTCTCATAAATAAATAAATAAATAAACAAATAAATAAATAAAAATACTTTTAATATTTTATATTTTAAGAATAGAAATACCAAGAATCATATGAAAGACACATCTAGAGTCCATGAATCTCTCAGCAAAGTTCTAAGTACTGACATTCTGGCATTATTGGCACAAAATGGATATTTTTACCTGGTCTTGTCTTGGACAATGCTTTCCTAAATGCCCAGGAAGGTCATCTGACTTACTATAATATCATAATTAAGCAGGATGAAACAAGCAAAATCACCAAGGATACTACCATCTTCATCTCTTCTCAAAAAAAAAAAAAATACCCCAGTAGTTCTTAATATGATAAACCAATGTTTATAATAAGCTAGGCTCAGAATTCATCTATAACCTTAAAGGTCAAAATAATAAATCTTAGGTGACAAAATACCCTTAGCCATTAATTAAATATGTGTAAGCTTTCTGTACGTATCATTGAGGACATTCTTTTTTTAGGGAACCAATTAGATGCTAAATATTTTGCTGTGTGTTTTAATGTACATCCAAGTTCACTTCTGAAAATAACTAGGAAATCCAGTTCTTTGAGATCTAGCAAGGAATTGATGCTACTCTCCTTGTAATCTTCCTAAACATATCCCCTATCTCATCTAAACTCTTCCTCAATCGCCTCCATCTTCCATCTCCTAGATTTGACTTTGTAACACATCACAGACCTGATTAGCCATCTGGGTAAATGCTTACGTCTACCCCATGTGAATAAGAACCATATCTTCCAGGCTTCAGCTCTGAGGCTGGCACATAAAGTTTATTTGTACCAGGCTTCCTATTTGTGCCAGCCCCTCAACCACGACCTTTCAAGAAAGGGTCACGGGGACGCACTGCTTATGCAAATCATCACACATGGCTGCTAGCTGCTCCCGGGACTGTGTGGTGATTATCCAGGGAGCACTATGAGGCACATGGTTATTTTCATCACCTCTAGAGAAGCAAGAATCAAGGACAGAAAAGTGATGGATCAGGGTTGACAGGCAAGCATATCATGTACTTTGCATATATCCCCCCATATTTCCCTAGGCTCCCCATTTCTTTCCCTCCTGTTAGTCCTCTTGGACGCCCTAGACAATTTCACTTCTACTTTCCTCTCACATACATGGGAATCCATTACTTCTGTCACAGTGACTTTCTAAAGCTATAAATTCCGTCATCTCTGTCCTACATTCGAACTCCTCCGATAGTTGCCCCCGTGCCCTCCAAGGTGCTGTGGCTGAGAAAGCTCCTTATGAGCTCACCCTCCGCACCCCTTCTCTCGGCCTCTGCCCCCCACCGCTCCAATGAGTGGTGGCAAATATCTGCCGCGTGAGTCTTCATTTTCTCCCTGGCCCCTTGGCACTCGACATTCTTTCCAGAGCAATTCTTGCCTCCCCCCCTCTTTTGAGTTGTCCGGCTCTTACTCACGTCTCAAGTCTCAGCCTCATGTTCCCCCTGGCACCCAGTTTTCCCCGCCACCCCGTGAGACCTGCTCGCCACGCCTCTTACTGCTTTGCTTTAAGCCAGGCCATGCCTCCATCAACGCGCCTATTCAGTCAGCACTGCTCTTCCTTAATAGCAAGTTTCACTATGGCCAAGACAGTGTCTGTTTTCTTAGTTAAGAATGAACTCAGCTTCTAGGACATATCCCGGAAGAACAACCACCAAAAATTAAAATGCCCCCATGCCTCCTTACATACCACCAGTCACTGTAGCTGCCCAGTTCCTTCTCTATTCCCATTAGATTGATAGCACTTTAAGTACTATGAACACAAAGACTTTATCTGACTTGGACCACACTAATGAGCTAACCGCCAGCACCTAGCACCATGTCCAGCACACAGTAGACAATCAAGTAGTCCAGATAAATGAACGAAGGAGTGTAAGAAACTGTCCCCTTTAGGACCATCATTTATGGCAACTGTCACAAATGACATCAATGGATTGAAGAATTTACTTCAACTGTCTTAAAGAGACAGTATCTATATAGACTTGAGAGGAAAACTACCAGCTCTAAAATCCCACCCCGGCACTGGGGAGATGGATGAACAGTTAAGGCACTTGCCTGCAAACCCTTAACAACCCAGGTTCGATTTCCCAGTGCCCAGTACACGCATCTGGAGTTCACTTGCAGTCGCTGAAGGCCCTGGTGTGGCTATTCTCTCTCTGTGACCTTTCTCCCCTCTCTCTCTACCTCCCTCTGTCTGTCTTATTACCTCTCTCTCTGCTTGTGAATAAATAAATAAATTTATTTAAAATCTCACGCAGGATTGCTGACTAATCAAAGGACTGACAAAAGCCTAGGTGGAAAACGAGCTGTCAAGGCGGGGCATGGTGGCGCACACCTTTAATCTCAGCACTCGAGGGGCAGAGGTAGGATGATTGCCGTGAGTTCGAGGCCACCCTGAAACCACATAGTGAATTTCAGGTCAGCCAGGACTAGAGTGAGACCCTACCTTGAAAAACAAACAAACAAACAAAGATGAGCTGTCAGCTGGTTCAAAAGCCCCATGAGTGACCAAGTCCTAAAGGGTGTCTAGGCCATAGACTTGCAAGAGGATTATATTGAGATAATTGACACACACAGAATTATATACACAAAGGGAGGTCCTTAGTATGCAGTGGCTCTGAACTGATAGAAAACGATTTCCCATCCCTCTGGAAAAAAAAAAAAAAAAGATACATTCAAATTTTTAAATTAAAATTTTAAAAATAGGATCCCATGTGTATTCTTTATAATCTCTTTAGTTTTGATTAACCCCTCTCTCCCAGTCCCTCCTCACCTCTGTCCCACCACCCCTGACCCCAACATTCAATTTATTTTTTAAAAAAATGAAAAAAGGCAAGATGCCAAGTATGGTGATACACACCTTTAATCCCAGCACTTGGGAGGCAGATGTAGGAGGATCACCATGAGTTCGAGGCCACCCTGAGACTACATAGTAAAAATTCCAGGTCAGCCTGGGCTAAAGCGAGACCCTACCTCACACACACACACAAAAAAAGGCAAGAGAAAAGTAAAGTGAATTTCTCAGCAAGACCTGATGAAATGGAACATTCCACTCATGAAGAAAACAATCTACCCACAGCGACCCGTGTCTTTTCCACAGGGTACTGACAGTGGGGACAACATCAGACCAAAGTCTGTCCTGGCCCCGGAAAGTGCTCAGACTTTGATATGAGGTCCTGGTCCTTAAAACCCCAGAACAGGACAGTGTTGATTGATTCAGTCATTGAGTCACGATTTCCAGTGGGCATGAAAGCAATGGGAGCCATCTTGGAGCCCATAAACATAAAACATGAACGGTTGCAGGCTACAAATACATTGGCACTTCATTAAACAAACAAGAATATTCATTGCAACTGATACACTCTTATGTTTTCCCACCAATGTACAAAGAGAAAACATCACCTTCAGGGTGGGAAACACTAATCTAGACCCAAACGGCAACAGTACCATAAAATTCTACTTCCTAAAAGGCAGACCAAATGGTGGAACCTTCACCAGGCCCTTACAGGAAACAGCTGAACCACAAGACAATGGAGAGGGTAGGATCAAGTCTAACCTAAATCCTCTACATCTTCCCTCCCTCCCTCTCCCTCTCCCTCTCCTTCTCTCTCTCCTCTCTAACTTCTATATATTAGTTACCTTTTTCCCTCATTTTCTTAGGGGCACTGACCCGTAACTCCCATTACCAGCATGGGGCTATCACCCACAATGAGCTTTTTGATCAGAGAAACCTACAAGGTTTCCTAAAAGAATTACAGATTTATGTCAGAGTACTTGATGACCCACCAAAGGTTAGTAGTAAGACCCTATTGCTGAAGACACCATATGCAGCTGACATGTAAAATGGAATGGCATGGCTGGAAGCCAGGAGAGAGTCAGTCCCCAGACAGTCAGTGTGTCTAGTGCCAGAAGGTGCTACATGGGCGACTGGGGGAAATGACCAATATCTGTCCACGCAACTCATGATCCAACCTATGTAGCAGCAAATAACCTGTTGTGATGCCCACACAAGTGCAAAAGTGGCACACAGCCATAGTGGGGAACCAAATGCTCTTGATTCGGCTAACTGATCCCCTCAGTGGTACAAGACCCATAGATGGAGCTGGGAAACAAGTCAGAACCATATCCAAACATAAGCCCACTCTCCAACATCAAGCTATCATCAATCATGGGGCACAAGAGGGCCTACACCTATTAAACGCTCTATAAAAAAAGTAAGAGTTATCTCATTTGACCTGGTGCTAACTTACTCTCCATTGGAGAATCTGCTTCTCTTTTTCAGATAGATGCAGATCCTAAGGAGAGAGCCACCCCATCACACTTCAAAAGGGCCCTGACTGAAACTAAGGAAAATTGCCGAAACAAGCAAAGGTGCTGTTTTCCTGATGAACCGTATACCAGCACAAGGAGGAAGGAGACCAACACAGAGAAAAGTCAACGCCTACCAAATCAGAGAGCCAGAGCCTCAGAGGCCCCCAACACCTCATCACTGAAGCAGACCACAAATGAACCCAACATGGCTCAGGGAAATTTAGTGGAAAAGGGGGCAGAAAGAATGTCAGAACCACATGTTGGGTCATGATATACAGAGACATTTATCGTACCAATAACTGTGGGCTAACTCCACAATGCATGACTCATATACCTCAACAAGGAGGGGCCAATGGGGAGGGGGTAGGTCATGGATGAGCCTAATAATGGTACCAAACTGCCTGTATTTGCAGAATAGAAAACTAATAAAAAAAATTAAAAAAAAAACATCACCTTCCTTACAAATCACCCTGCTTCCCTTTCCATCCTTGGACTGGTTAGCCCATGCTGTTCTCGTTTGCCTAACTGCTAGAACCAGCAGCCGAACCCGAGGCTCTGAAAGGACAGCCACGTATTCCACTGAACTGTGACTCCGGCCCCCTTTATGTGTTTTTGAGATAGGATTTCCCCAAGATGCCCAGACAGACCTTGGATTCGTTCTACAAGCCAGGCAGACCTTGAACTTGCAATCCGTCTGCCTCAGTTTCCCACGTGAGCCGGGATTACAGGCCTGCGCCCTCTCTCTTAGCCCCAGTACTGTGAACACAAGGACCCAAAAGCGCGCCTACTCTGCGAACCTGCTTTTGCTAGTCCTCAGTCAGCGTTTCTATGTTTCCAGCATCTCTCCAGTTCCGAAGTTAATCCTTAGTGTAAGTGACACCTGATGTCACTTTGCATGGTAAATTACCTCGGGAGCTCTGAACGCCTTTACGCAAAAGAGAAACCTAAGTAAAACATTATTTAAAAAAATAGAAACAGCCGGGTGTGGTGGCACACACCTTTAATCCCAGCACTCGAGAGGCAGAGGTAGGAGGATTGCCGTGAGTTCGAGGCCACCCTGAGACTACATAGTGAATTCCAGGTCAGCCTGGGCTGGAGTAAGACCCTACCTCAAAAAAACAAAAAAAAAGAAAAAAGAAAAGAAAAATAGAAACAAAAACACAGCAGGTTGATGGCAAAGGGTATTTGCCCTCAAGCTGTCACATCCAGCTTGGCACTTGACTATGATCCGCCCCCCACTCCCTAGGCAGCCGTCAAGGTCCCTCACTCACCCGCGGCTCTGCCTGGGATGGTCCTACCACGTCCTTTCTACTCTTGACCACCACGCCTGCCCTTAAGTGATGTTCCCCTCTGACACTGAATTTGGAAACACTTCTGGAGACGGTTTTAAAACTGTAACCAGGGAAATACCTTAAAAGCCATCCAAGGGCTGGAGAGATGGCTTAGCAGTTAAGCACTTGCCTGTGAAGCCTAAGGACCCCGGTTCGAGGCTCGGTTCCCCAGGTCCCACGTTAGCCAGATGCACAAGGGGGCGCACGCGTCTGGAGTTCCGTTTGCAGAGGCTGGAAGCCCTGGCGTGCCCATTCTCTCTCTCTCCCTCTATCTGTCTTTCTCTCTATGTCTGTCGCTCTCAAATAAATAAATAAAAAATGAACAAAAAAAAAAAGCCATCCAACCAACTACGAGAACTCATTCTGGCTGCCAGCTGCCTTCCCAGGACTGGGTTTAACTTTTAAGTACATTTTTTGGGGGGGGAACTGACTCTATATCTTCTTACCAAGTACAGTTGATCCAGTTACTTTTTTTTCCCCTTCTTATTTCCAGCCTGACATTTTTAGTCTCAACAGCTCCTTTCTCCAGTAAATGAGGTGGCTGTCCTGACTCACTGGAGGTGGAGAATGGTGGTCGTGGGCTTGGGGGGTGCAGTAGTAGGTCCACAGACATCTATTTCCATGAAGCCCAGTTCTGAGGAGCAACCTCGTGAAGATATCGTGAGTCACATAGATCTGAAAGATGCTGTGTGGGTGGGTGACTTGAGGGCTCAAGACTTGGCAATTTCAAGAAAGCAGGGCCAAGGCATCTCTCTTCTCCCACACATGATGATTTCCATAAGTACAGTCCTTTGGGGACACACAGTTTGTCATGAGAAGTATCCTGTGAATATGCAAAGACCCTAAGAGAAAGGCCAATAGTACTCAGAACTTGAGAGTGAACTCAAAAACGGAACTCCTTCCTCCATATCCCACCCGGACTTGTCTTCTGAGGGAAATAAAAAAATGGGGGGGGATTTCAGCCTCCCCTGTTTTACTTAGCCTGATCTCTCGGGGTCATTAAATAGCACTTAGACATCTCCAGGAAATGGCCTTTTCAGTGACTTACTACCGTGAATGAAAGAATAGAAGGTTAGCTAGGATAAGATGTCCCTGATGCGGGTGATTATTTCTGTGTCACTTAGATATGAGAGTCAGGACTGCCAAAGTTTATAAGGGACCTTACAAGTCTGACCAATGGAAGACTACACGGGGCCACAAACATGCACTTAGAGCAGAGAACTAGGTATCATCTTTGAGGATATGAACTTAGTGTTGTCCAACAGAATAGACCAGAGTGTGTGCAGAGTACAGGGAAGGTGGGGATAGCTCAGGTTACAAAAATAAAAAAAAGAAGGGTTAGTAGATTATATTATTAGTCACATCCACCACTATCACTCAAAGCGTACATTATACACCCTTAGTTTATTAACACCAAGCCTGGCTCTATGACTCACTTTATGCCACAGAACGGGAATATAGGATGCATACTGTCACTTAAAGACAACCTTTAGAAGCCACTGTATTGCTCCAACATGGTTTTGTTTTTGGGTTTGTTTTTTCTCTTTGCCAGGAAGCACGAGCTTTGAGTCTGGGTCTCATCGTGACACTCTGGACGGTGCTGACGTTAGCTCACAACGGAAATGTAGCAGGACGGAGAAGGGCCCGTGCCTTTGCCAGCTGTTCAAGCCGGGGCTTGTTTGTGCGGGCGGCGTCCCAGCCTTCCGTCTCCTACAGTGCACAGAGAACGGGAAGACAGCAGCCTCGTAGACCAGAAGAGGAGGTGGTGCTGTCCAGAAAAGGGCAGTGATGACATCACAGCAACAGGAAACTGCCATCGAATATTATTTGGTGGGGTTTTTTTGTACTTAATGTGTCCTGTATTATGTGAGCTCTATCTCAATCCTCATAGGGCCAGAAATCAAACCTATCTGATTGCCACCTCAATACGTGCTCCTCCATGGCTTCCCAATAATTCATAAAGCCCAGTGGCTGCAAATGCATGTGCAAGTGAGGTAGGGTTAACTTAAGAGAAGGCCGGGTGACCCTCATCCTGCCCGGAAGATCTCTCTGCATGATTGAAATGTGACTGGCTTCTGAGACCAAGCTCTGAGGCCTCTGCAATGACTGACAAAGAGGATTTGATGTATAACCGAGGCCTTCGAGGTGCCAGTTTAACCAGTGAGCTGTGTTACCATCATTCTGCTTCCTGATGGAGGTCCTCCGGGAGCTGAAATCTGGGAGCCTCGGGGAAGTCATACGTTAGTTGCGCGGCCACGTGTCTGACCCTCAGCCAGCCCCTGCAATGCCAAGGTTGAGATGAGTCTGCCCAGCTGCCAACACGTGGCTCATACCATCACTCGCGGTGGCTTGGAGAACTGAATGCCTCTGCACACATGTCCCCTGGAGAAGAACTCTTCGAAGCCTGCACCTCGTGGTGTCCCCAGGACCGTGCCTCGTCCACTGTCCTGATTTCAACCTGTTTGCTCTTGGTGTGTCGCTCAACCACGGGTGTGAGCAGAAGCTCTTCCGGGGGCTGGGAAGCCCTCGTGAGCCCTCGAGCCTAGCTGTGGTTGCGTGTACCTCTGATTCCAAACACACCAGGAAACAGGCGAGTGGAAAAGATGACCCCACGTTTTTAAACTTGCACCAATGGGGGGGGGGGGGGGGAATGGTAGTCCGGTGATGAGAAATGGAAAGGCAGAAGGAATCATCGATGAGCTGGGGGTGGGGTAAGGAATTAGAGGGGACAAGCAGTGTTCAATGGCCAGCAGGAAATGCACTGGCCCTGCTTGAGGCTGTTATGAAAGCCCGGCATTCCAACACAGTTAGAGGCTGAGAACATCAGAGTGGACCAGTGTTGAGAAAAAGATTAAAGCAAGGAAAACAAGAATGTGGGCTCTCTTTGTAGAAAAGAAAAAGAAAAAAAAAAAAAACGAGAAGGAAGGTAAGTTTTACCTATTTCCAAGCCATCACACTTTAATGTAAATTTATATGATGCTAGACGTGCCATAGATTTCACAGAAAAAAAAAGAATGGGAGCTGGAGAGATGGCTTAGCGGCTAAGTGCATGCCTGTGAAGCCTAAGGACACCAGTTTGAGGCTCATGTTCCCCAGGACCCACGTAAGCCAGATGCACAAGGTGGCGCATGCATCTGGAGTTCGTGTGCAGTGGCTGGCGTGCCCATTCTCTCTCTATCGGCCTCTTTCTCTCTCTCTCTCTGTCTGTCGCTCTCAAATAAATAAACAAAAAGATATTTTAAAAAATGGCTCAGAGAGGGCTGGAGAGATGGCTTAAGCAGTTAAGCGCTTGCCTGTGAAGTCTAAGGACCCCGGTTTGAGGCTTGATTCTCCAGGACCCACATTAGCCAGATGCACAAGGGGGTGCACATGTCTGGAGTTCGTTTGCAGTGGCTGGAAGCCCTGGCGTGCCCATTCTCTCCCCCCCTCTTTCTCTCTCTCTCTCTCTCTTTCTCTCTCTGTTACTCTCAAATAAATAAATGAAAATGAAAAAAAAAAATTTAAAAAATGGCTCAGAGAGGCCTCTGAGGTCACCAAAGCAATACAGGCTATTGCCAAGATTCTTGGTGACCCGTCAGAACTAGATAGTAAGACCCTACTGCTGAAGACACTACGTGCTTCAGTCACAGGGCGCTGAGAAATCAAGCTAGGCTTGAGCTGGTATAACCTCCTCCAGCTGACTAAGCATCACCCGTTCTGGAAAGTGTTGTATAGCCCGCTGTGAGAGAAAATTCATCAACAGTCTTACCCAACGGTGCACCCTAGGCACCACACAACTGGCCAGCCAGGCAGGATGTCCCCACTAGAGAAACAGTGGCAAATCTGTTAGGTGAGTAACCAACTGCTCTCAGACTGCATCTGAGAACTGCTCCACAGGGGAGAATTCATACATGGTACTGAAAACCCAGTCTAAAACAACAACAACAAAAAAGAGCCTATCTATGGGAAGATTGCAGGCCTTTGTGGGAGAAAATACTACTGTTGTTCAGCTAAATGAAAATAGTTAAGTCACCAAATTGACCTCTAAATATTTATGTTTCTACCCACATAGACTGCTGCTCCTCCCTTTTGGGCTACAGAGGTTTCTCTTTTCGGATGGTAATGAATTCTGGGGAGACTCAAAATTCGTCAAGTTGCTAGAAACAAGTGACAACTGAACGTTCAGCACTGAGACATCTCTGTCACACCTTCTAGAGCTCAGGGACCACTGCGGAAGAAGTGGTGAGAAGAATTTAAGAGCTAAGTGATGGGGAGGCGTGCTTCTGGAACCCTGTTTTCCAGACACAAAGTAACTGCCACACTCATGACCTCACAGCAACTGTTGTTACCTAAACAAGACCTACATCATTTTGAATCCATCAACATATTGTTGGGGATAATCAAGGAGAACAAAAAAAAAAGACATCAAAATATAAGAGGGACTAGTTAGAAAGAAGGGATTCGATAAAGGGGATGTGAGGAGGCAAAAGAAAGTGACAGGAGAAAATTATGATCAAAGTACATATGTATGAAAATCACTTCTTAATATGTGCAAAAGTTTTTTGTTAAGCTAGGCGTGGTAGCCCAAGCCCATGATGTCAGCACTAAGAAGGCTGAGGTAAGAGAGTCACCATGAGTTCGAGGCCAGGCTAGAAAGAGACTCTGCCATGCACACACACACACAGAAAGAGAGAGAGATAATATATTAGAAATCCATGAACAATGATATTCGCATAGACTTTTCATTTCCAAGGGCATTTAAAAAACTGGTTTCCTCAGCAAAATGTTGAGACATGACTTGTAACAAGTGATCATTTCAAATAAACTGAAACCCCAACTTAGTCACGAAAAACAGTGTGGCTGCTACCAAGGATATGATTATACATTTATTTATCTGTTTAGCCTCCCAAAAATTTAGGCCAAAGAAAGACCATGATAAAGCCAACCAAGGTTCTAGGAGGTATTATTTCATTGAACACAGTATTTCTATATTGACTTTATTATTTTTTTTATTCCTTTTGTAATTTTTAATTTTTTTATACTTTTTATATTTATTTTATTTTTATTGATTTACTTGTTATTATATTTATTTGAGAGAGAGAGATAGAGATAGAGAGAAAATGGGCACAATAGGGCTTCCAGCCACTGCAAACAAACTCCAAACATACGCATCACCCTGTGCATCTGGTTTACATGGGTCCTGGGAAATTGAAGCTGGATCCTTCAGCTTTGCGGGCAAGTGCCTTAACCACTAAGCCATCTCTCCAGCCCTGTATCAACTTTGAATGGCCAACCAATTTAGACACTCAAGAGCATGGGGCTCAGCTCAAGACATTCACCTTTGTTTCCACTTGCCCCGGGGAATAATTCTTTTTTTACATTCTAATGTGCTTTCAGCTTTTTTTTTTTTTAATGGAAGAGTCAATTTTAGATCATGTTAGAGGCTTCTTTAAATAATTTTACTGTCAAAGCAGGCCTACTCCTCCCCAACTCGCCCAGAGGCACCTTCCACAACACATTTACGGTCCTTGTGCTCCGTACCGAGGCATCAGAAAAGCCCGGACCCATTCATTACTTATTTATTTACACAGAGAGAACGAATGGGCACGCTAGGGCCTCTTGCCACTGCAAATGGACTCCAAATGCACGTGGAACTATTGTGCACATGGCTTTATATGATGGGCACTGGGGGACCAAACCTAGGCTGGCAGGCTTTACAAGTAAGCACCTTGATCGCTGAGCCATCTCCGCAGCCCCCTGAACCTGTTTTAAATGTTCCTTCTCACTTTTCAAGTCTCACCCTTCTCTGATAGATGAGACATATCGTACATGCAGCAACTTTCAGAAGAGAACTGTGAGTTAATTATAGGACTCCCTATGAGAGAGAGAGAGAGAGAGAGAGAGAGAGAGAGAGGTAGAAAAACTTTCAGAAGAGAACTGTGAGTTAATTATAGGACTCCCTATGAGAGAGAGAGAGAGAGGTAGAAAAATCCAGGTTGCTTCTGCACCATTCTTACTCCTGCCTTGTGTCCTATGGTGAAGAATTCCCTCTCTCAAGAACAGGACGAAAAAAGTCACGGAAGTGTGACATACAAACTTGTGTCTCAAAAGCTCCCCCATGTGCACCCACTGAAAATAACTCATCGGGTGACCAGAGTAAGAATAGGAACTCATCCCTGGTCCAGGTTCCCTGCACCGGACCGTGAGCATTGTGGAAAGACTCTGCTTCTCTTTTGCAGACGGGAACAGGACCTGAGGAGATTAACGACCCAGTGCACGCCACCCCAGCCCCGGCTGAAACCACAGAGGAACTGGGGAGATGAGCAAGAGTGCTGCTTTCTTAGTGAGTCTGGTATCAGCACAAGGGTGAAGGGGACAGACACTGAGGACACCCCACACTACCAAACCAGAGATCCAGAGGCTCCTAGGAGCCCGTCACTGAAGTAGACTTAACATGGCTCAGGGAATTTTGCCGAAAAGGAGGCGGAAACATTGTTAGAGACACAGGTTAGGACATCAAGCCCAGAGACATTGCTTCTTGCCTATAACTGATGGCTGTCCCCACAATGTATGACCCACAATCCCTATGGAAATGACCTGCATCCCCAATGAGGAGGGCCTCTTTGGATAAGGGGATGAGGGAAAGGATGGTACCAACATGTGTTCTTTACATACTAAGTATGTCAATAGCCAATAAAAATAAATTTTAAGAAAAGAACGGGAACTAATCTTCAGATTTTTAAAAGCTGTGCTAAGATATAAGAAAGCACCATCATTATTATTTTATTTGCACCTACCATGTTTAAAGTCTAACATCTAATTTAATTGGATTCCTGTAGGTTACAGCAGCCTCATCAAATGAAATGGATGCCAGGAAAAAAAAAAAAGTGTTTGACTATAAGAAATGTAAAACAAATACAGGGAGGGAGAAAATAGATTTATTCCAACTATAAGTACACTCCAAAAAGAAAAGACAAGCTATCTGAATATAACATGAGCAAATGATTTATGTGTTTGAGCCCAAGAAAGAAACTATATAAAAATAAACCAAAATATTTGTGGCACTTTCCAGAAAGTATTTGCCTAATGGAAACGTTTTCCAATTTCTCTTTTTCCCCCATTTATCTTTCCCTTAGAAAAAAACATATTGTAGCTAAGACTACTGTACAAATCAGCCACTCTCGAGCAAAAGGAAGGCTTCTGGGATGAAAAATTCAAGCCTGGTATCAAAGACTTGCTATTCCAACTTTCATGTCTTAACATGAGGCATATGAACTCAAAATGAATAGATCTGTCCAACTCCACAGATTTGGCAGAAAAGCTCAGCAAAGACCTCTATTTTTCCGTTTTGTTTTGTTTTTGTCAGTCTTCCATTACACAAAGCTATCAGGAAAAATATCAACAAATATTTCTAATACAAAAATTCAAGAAGACATCATCGTTATCACATGCTCTGCCCCAGATATGGTGTTAAGAACACCATATAAATTAACTCACGCAGAATATTGGAATAACTCTTTGAGGTTATACTTTACAGGTATGGAATCTGAGGCACAGAGAACTAAGGCATCTCCCCCATCATTGAAAGAACGAGTTTTGGGAACGTGATAGCATCTAATCAGTCCAGTTGTGCTTATACAGCAAACACATCCAAATCCTACAGATAACTTATTAGAACACAGAGCTACCCAAAATTCAAAGGATCATCAGATGCAGGAGTAAGCCTTACTCTTTGGGCAACATAACATTAAGATTTGTGATAATTAAAACGGAACTAAGGGCCAGCACTAAAGACAACCCTAACAGGCAGCTTAGAAGGAAAATCCTTACCCAATTAGTAGAGCAAATTGAATGCTTTTCAGGTATCCAGTTTCGCACACATCATCTAGATAAGAGGGCAGCCTTCCTCAGCGCGCCGACTAAAGTATGCTTATCTAGAATTAGACGTTATTCTTATCTATCCCTTAACACAATCCCTTTTCTAGGTAAAGTCTTGGTTCACCTATTTTCCGAATAATAAAGCCAAGTTCCTTAAGGGAGGAAAGTTCTCTACTTGTTTCAAGTTAACAGGAACTTCCTCAAGATGCCAGCAGCCGCCCAACTTCCAAATCCAACAGCTTTCACCTTGCCAAAGTCCATAGCCTGCAGCCAGCTGTGTGCCCCTCCTCCTCCCCCTCCGCCTGGAAGGGCTCCTTCTTGCTCCACCTTTGGCATCACTCCCTCGGTCCTTGCCAGCCTTCCAAACCGCTCCTCCCTCCAGCAGGTTCTGCCCCACATCCCTGATGGCTGAAAAAGAAACTGCCAACCCCAGCATTCTACCCTGTCGGACTTCTCCTGCTGCCCACTTCCTGTGGTCAGTCCGAGTGACCAGTGCCACAGTCATGGCTTAAGGACATGTCTAGGGACTGGCACCCAGCTTCCAAACCAGGTTTTCCCAAGTAGCTCTCTTCTGAACTCCACATTGCTTGTGACACTATCTCTACCTCAGGATCATCAAGCCCAGGTCCCTTGTATTTCACCCCAAATTCTATGCCTTCTTTATGTCATTTAGTGGATACCCTCCCCAACAAACCCAGGTCTTGGGCCATGGAAGATGCCTGACTCCCCCTCCCCCCGCACCACCGCCACCAGAATCCGCCTGCTGGTCATCACTGCCATCAAGTGTACTTTCTAAAGTGCTCTTGAGTCTTCAGCTCTCACCTCCATGTGCATGAAAAACATCTTGTGTCAGGCACTGCCAGGCACAGGCTGGAGACTTCAGGAGAAGGGCCTGAGCTCCCAGGCACAGCTCAGGACCCCCGGGCTACAGGAGGCCACTCCCTCTCCAAGCCCAGCACACCTGAACTAAGGCTCTGCCCATAGCCCGGTAACCTTTGGCCAGTTGCCTTGGAAACCCCTTATCAGCCTTCACACAGCCCATCCCCCTGAGACCCTAGATCACCTGATGCCCCCACTTCACCACTCCCTCACCACTGCCTATGTGCTAGAATGAATGGCCCCATAGCTAATTAGGCATCAGAAATGAACTTGGTACGTCCAATCCCCTTAGGGTCCTCCCTGCCACCCTCAGATGCTTACAAACCCATTTTCACTGACAATAAACTGAGAGAGCTGTTCAACCATCTCCCGGGAGTATTTTTCTCGACACACGCTCACCCACTCCCGGTTGCCTGGGCACCTTCAGGGGAACTGCGTCCAGGCCCCGAGAGCAAGAACCCAGGAACCCCCAATCTTGAATCTTCTTTTTTTAAAAAAAATAATCTTTTTTATTTTATTTATTTATTAGAGAGACAGAGAAAAAAAGAAGCAGACAGAGAATGAGCACACCAGGGCCTTCAGCCATTGTAAATGAAGTCCAGACGCATGCGCCCCCTTGTGCATCTGGCTTTACATGGGCCCTGGGGAATCGAACCTGAGTCCTTTGGCTTTGCAGGCAAGTGCCTTAACTGCTAAGCCTTCTCACCAGCCCTAGAATCTTTGTAATCACCATGTTCCAAACTATGCCACAAAACCAGTACTGGCCTTGGTTCTGCCAGAAGCCAACCCTGACTCTATAGAACTTACCGGCAAACACAGCCAGCATCAGGGTGATGGAGACAGACGCTGAGGACGCTCGAAGGGCACCAAGGCAGAAACCCAGTAGTTGCTGAGAGCTCAACACTGAACAGACTTAAAACACACCCACAAAGGCGCAAGGGATTTCACAGAAGAGGGGCGGGAAGATTGTAAAAGGCCATGGGGGGGGGGGGAGAATATCCAGAGGTATCGCCCCCCACCCCACAATGACTGACGGCTGCTCTCAAACTCATAACCCACAAACCCGTGGTAGATACCAGCAGTCCCACCGAGGAGGGTCCTCAGTGGAAAGGGGGCAGGGAGGAATGACATGGTGCCAATATGTTCATTACAAAGGTTCTACTTAATGAAAAGAATTACAGGGTTGGAGAAACGGCTTAGCGGTTAAGGTGTTTTCCCGCAAAGCCAAAGGACCTCCGTTCGATTCCCCAGGACCCAAGTAAGCCAGATGCACAAGGTGGTACATGCGTCTGGAGTCCGTTTGCAGTGGCTGGAGGCCCTGGCACATCCATTCTCTCCCCTCCCCGCCCTCTCTCTCTCTCTCAAATAAATAAATATAAAATATTTAAGAAAAAAAAACATTACAGTACAGGCAAATAGTTTTCAATAAGTGGCCCCAGGAATTAAATGTGGGGTCTGTGGAAGGTGCTGGGAAGGAAGCCAGGCTGGGTGAATAAAGGAAAGAGGTTGCATGAGGGAGAGGCAGTTAAACAGGGAGGACCATAGGAGAAATGCAGATCTTAATTCCTGTCTGCCAGGTACAGATCAAACAAAGGACAGTGCCTGAGCACACACGTTCACCCTGCTAGCTGCCGGAGAGCTGGAATCATTCAGGTGCACTCAGAATTCAGAGCTCGGGCACGGCTCCTTCAAGACATTGCACCTGGCCAGATGTGCTGACTTCTTCTGGATTATGCTCCAGACCCAGGATTAAAAGCCTCGCTGTTCACGAGGCCATTGGTGGGCTTTTTCCCCTTTCCCGGCTCCTAGGCTGCTCATCAACCAGCATGAAAGGTTTTCAGCACCAGTAAGGTTTTGATCTTCCCCCCCTGGCACCTTGGCTGCTGCTAGGAAGGAAAAGACCAACGTGTAACTGTTGCCTTATTGTCAAAGCCTCTCTTATATATTCTTTTTCGTGTGTGTGTGTGTGTGTGTGTGTGTGTGTGTGTGCGTGTGTGTTTCCCCCAGGCCAAAGGACTTTAAAAAAATATTTTTTATTTCTTTGAGAGAGAATGAGAAAGAGGGTGGGGAGAAAGAGAGAGAATGCGCACACCAGGGCCTCCAGCCGCTGCAAATAAACTCCAGACGCGTGCACCACCTTGTGCATCTGGCTCACATGGGTAATGGGGAATGAAACCTGGGTCCTTTGGCTTTGCAGCAAGTGCCTTAATCACTAAGCCATCTCTCCAGCCCCAGGCCCATGGACTTTTACATGGACCCTTAGACCACATGGATGCACCCAGTCCTCACCTTTTGGCTCCTGGACTTTACGGAATAAAATGTAATAATCCACAAAAATAATCCTTCTCAATCTTGTTTTATTTTTTTTTATTTTTATTTATTTATTTGACAGAGAAAGAGGGAGAGAGAGAATGGGCACACCAGGGCCTCCAGCCACTGCAAACGAACTCCAGATGCTTGCACCCCCTTGTGCATCTGGCTAACATGGGTCCTGGGGAATCGAACCTGGGTCCTTTGGCTTTGAAGGCAAATGCCTTAACTGCTAAGTCATCCCTCCAGCCTTATTTCTTTTTTAAAAAAAAAGTTATTTTTATTCATTTGCAAGCAGAGAAACATAGAGAGGAGACACAGAGAGAGAACGGGTGCATCAGGGCCTCCATCCACTGCAAATGAACTTCAGATGCATGTGTTACCTTGTGCATCTGGCTTATGTGGGTACTGGGGAATCTAACTCAGGTCATTAAGCTTTTCAAGCAAGCGCCTTAACCACTAAGCCATCTCTTAGCCCTTATTTCAATTCTTTAAGTAATGCAGACTCGAGTTAGGGTTTGGGGTTGGTGTTTAAACCCCCAAAAGTAAGTCCTATCTCAGGTATATGAATAACTGCTGTGCACAGCATGGTTAATGCCCTGGGGGAGCCCGGGAAGACTGCACACAGCCAGCTGCCCATTCATGCCACACTGATCAAAGACTCAGAAATATGTGGCCTTCACTGTTGGAGGATGTTCCACTGGTATTAACCCTGGCATGTTGGGCCTGCCTCACTGTATTCCGGTAAGCTCGTAGTGGATGTGACTTCTTATAGCAGTTGCTTTATACAGACAGGAGCAGTGACTGCCAAGGGAATTCATCCAGCACCTGCCACAAAATTCCTTCAAGGCTCATACGCTCCTTAGAATAGATAAAAACTCACCTCCCCTGAACAGCTCACAAGATATTCCATAACCTATCCCCTACTTTCCTCTCCTTCATAATTGCCCCGAGTTCCTCGTCTAATATGCACGGACTCTGCCAAATGTTTTCGAAATGCGTGACACCTTTGCCACCTCTATATTTGGCATTTAATCGTCCCTCTTCGAAGAATATCTACCCACAGTCCCACCCTATTCCATCATCTACCCGGAGCACCCCAAAGTTCTGGTGTACTGTGGGTCTCTGATCTCGTCTGCTCTCGGACTTCCCTCAATTCTTGGTAGCCGGTGGGGGCACTGCCAACTGTACCACTCCGTATGTCTCCCTTATCTACCTATACAGTAGTTGTTTATCCACACAGCTAGAGCAAGCTGCCCAGCATGACCCCTGACAAGCTGATTCTCCCAGCACTGAGCCCGGATAGAGGAAAAGCTGGAAACAACAGCAAATCGTTCTTGTAAGGTCTCTATATGTCAAACAAGTAACACACGTTAAGTGTGCTTAATAAGTAAACAAGGGCTGTAGAGATGGCTTAGTGGTTAAGCGCTTGCCGTGAAGCTTAAGGACCCCAGTTCAAGGCTCGATTCCCCAGGACCCACGTTAGCCAGATGTACAAGGGGGCACATGCATCTGGAATTCGTCTGGAAGCCCTGGCACGTCCATTCTCTCTCTCTCTCTCTCTCTCTCTCTCTCTCTCTGTCGCTCTCAAATACATAAAAATAAACCAAAAAAATTTTTTAAATAAATAAACAAAACTTAGACCTAAAAGAAACATTTGAAAAAAAAGGATTCTCTTTTTAATACATGCCTTTAAACTGCTAATTAGCATTCTCCCCTCTCTACCTATGGATGACAAATCAATTTCATTCTCTCTGCTTCAGTCTCTTCATTGATAATGTCTCTTGTTAGCCACTCATTTCATTCCAGGGAAGCTAATGCTTATGAGACCCTGGCAATGAGCTGGAGAGACTGCTTAGCAGTTAAGATACTTGCCTGTGAAGCCTAAGGACCTAGGTTCAATTCCCCAGTATCCATGTAAGCCAGGTGCCCAACACAAGGTGGTGCATGTGTCTGGAGTTCGTCTGCAGTGGGTAGAGGCCCTGGCATGTCCATTTCTCTCCCTGCCCCCCTCGAATAAATAAATGATTTTCTTAAAAGAGACCCTGTCAAGAAGTCCCTGAGAATAAATACCAGACATCAAGCACTTACAGATATTTCTGATCACATTCCACCTTCTCATTTCAAGGTCTCTCGTGTGCCTAGCATTGTGCAGCCTTCACAATGAACCCCAAAAGAGACCCCCACAAAGAACTAATCATAATTACCCCTCCTGAGTCTTGCTCACAGACACCTCAAGGTCAACCGCTTCTGCTGCCCTGCAGGGCACTTTAAATGCTGATAGGTAGAAAGCCAGCGTCGCCTGAGACATGCAGGAGTGCCCCGCTTGTCAACTTTAGATGGATTCCTCACAAGCCACGTATCTGCAGAGATTTGCATGCAAATTACCCAAACCTGAATAATTATTAAACTCAGATTCCAGAGAAATGTTGTTTTTTATTTTTGAGACAAGAGAGAATGAAAAGGAGAAGAAAAAAAAAGTAATGAACTGTATTTCTAAAGGCCACTTGGCTCACCCAAAACTGACTCCGCTTACGCTGACGTGAAAACTTAAATGTCTTGTGGGTTATCTTTGATCAGGCATCTTGCGGTACGATCTGTCCTGGGCAAATGCTGAGATTTTGCGACTCATTGATCATTGTCACCGTGTGTCTGATGAAAACTAAGTTGCCTGCGGTGGCTGCTGATGGGATTTCTGAAGCTACCACCCTGCCCCTCCCCTGTCCCTTTCAGAGTCACAGCAGGAAGGGTACCCGCAGCCGCGGACTTGCCCTGTGGATGGCTTTAACTTTGGATGTCGCCAGGCCATGTCCTGTGTGCTGGGTGCCCTCACCCACGCAGAGATCCTTTAATCTGAGTTGATAGGCATCGACAGATACAGTCACAAGGCAGTCTGTTAGCACTAAAAACAAAGAAGGCAGGCGACTTGGAACACCCTGCTCCTACGTCAAGGTCTGCCGTGTGTTTTATTTCAGACCTTCAGACTCGCTGGAGGCGGCCAAGTAGTTGCTATTCAAAATGTTTTGTTGACCTCATAAGGAGCCGTGTAAATAGACTTTTTAGCCCAGTGACGCCAGTGCTAAGTCTAGTGTCTATGTGCTTTCATGGGTGGGATTTTTGTTGTTTTTTTTTTTTTTTTGTGAGAAGTCTGTGTATGCTTCCAATGCCTGGGCTCACAGGTACTTCTGAGGGTTTGGGGTAAACTGGAGCAAATCTTTACAGGTTACTGCTTCTCCTAGTTCTACCCTGGCTATAAATGTAACTATACACAGGGAGAGGAAAATTACCAGTGGGGGAATCTTTACTGGACCCTGGTTTCCATTCCTATATCCCTTGCTATTCTTTTCCTGGAGCCTGTATTTGAGGGCAAGACCTTGCCGTCGATGCGTGGGGGGTGATGGGATCCCTAAATTCACAACTCCCGAATGAGTAACAAAGTAACAGCTAGCAAGTAACAAATACTCATTGAGGACTTCCTAAGGACAGTCATGACTTTTCCAAATATCTTCTCCTCTTTCTTCTTTTGTCTCGTCCCTTCTCTTCCTGTGCCTCATCTCGGCTCTCCTTCCTTTTTACCTCTTCTTGCCTTTAGGAGTGACGAGGGCAGGATGCTAATCCACATTTCAGTCCCCAGGAAGTCGCTGGACAATATACATGGTCAAATGGCAGCTTTATGAAAAGTCTGGAATCACAAGAATCTGTGGTCCAAATAACCCAGGTAGTCTCACCTGAAGGCTATGCCCAGTCATGGTCAAAGGGGGTCCTAGGACTGTGTACAAACAAATTGTTCTATGAGCATCTTTCTGAGGTTTCAACAATTCCAAAATGGGCGATGATAGATAGATAGATAGATAGATAGATAGATAGATAGATAGATAGATAGATAGATAGTTGATAAATATATAGATGACAGATAGAGAGATATATAGATGATACATAGATAGATGATAGATAATAGATAGATGATAGGTAGATAGATGATAAATAGATGATAGCTAGGTAAATAGATGATTGATAGATAGATAGGTAGGTAGGTAGGTAGATAGAGAGACAGACAGACAGATATATTGATTGATTTTGATTTAAGAAAAGCACACTTCATGGACCTTATACTTCACATGCCTCATAAATTGGTGCTGCTTGCAATTGCCCATGGACAATAAGCTACCTCAAAATGTATTAGCTTAAGGACTGGGTAGATTGCTCAGGGGTTAAAGTACTTGCCTGCAATGAATGACCTGAGTTCAATTCCCCAGTACCCACATAAAGCCAGATGCACAAAGTGGCACATGAATGCAGAGTTTGTTTATAGTGGTTAGAGGCTCTAGTGTAACCCTCCCCTCCCCTCCCCTCCCCTCCCTCCCTCCCTCCCTCCCTCCCTCTCTCTCTCTCTCTCTCTGTCCTTGCAAATAAATAAATGAAATATATTTTTTAAAATACCAACAATCTTTTATATAAATTTTTTGGTTTGTTTTTATTTATTTATTTCAGAGCAACAGACAGAGATAGAAAGAGGGAGAGAGAGAGAGAGGGAGAGAGAGAGAGAGAGAGGACAGTGGGCACACCAGAGCCTCCAGCCACTGCAAACAAACTCAAGATGCGTGCGCCCCTTGTGCATCTGGCTAACGTGGGTCCTGGGGAATCGAGCCTCGAACAAGGGTCCCTAGGCTTCACAAGCAAGCGCTTAACCATTAAGCCATCTCTCCAGCCCAACAATCTTTTTTTTTTTTTTCATCACTCTGCAGACAGGTCATTACTACTCGATGTAACGTCCATCGGGGTCACTGAACAGGGTCCAGGGGTCTGCTTTGAGGAGAACACCTATCATAGGCTGCCTTGATGCGCTTTCCCCACATGGGCCTCTCTATAGTGAAGGTGCGGCTTCCTCACAGTGTGATGACTGGGTTCATACATACAAAGACAGATGTACAGAGACAGGTGAACATCTCCGAAAGCAATGCAGAGGTTACTCACTTCTCTGACACGGTGCCATTCCTTAGTCAGTCAGGATTCCAGGAGAAGGGGACTAGTCCCAACTTTATTTTTGTTGTGTTTTATTTCTTTCCAGGACAGGATCTCACTCTAGCCCAGGCTGACCTGGAACTCACTCCGTAGTCCCAGGCTAGCCTCAAACTCAAAGAGATGCTCCCACCTCTGCCTCCTGAGTGCTGGGATTAAAGGTGTGCACCACCAGACCTGGCGAGACCCCAACTTTTTAGGAGAAGAGGGTCAGAGGTTTTATGTTGCCACATTGTGTATGTCTGTGTGCATGTGAATGTGTGTGTGTTGAGACCAGAGAATGATGCCAGGTATCATTTTTCTGGTGCCACCCACCCTGTTGTTAACTAATTAATTTTGGGGGGTTTTTTGTTTTGTTTTTCGCGGTAGGATCTCACTCCAGCTCAGGCTGACCTGGAATTCACTATGGAGTCTCAGAGTGGGCTTGAACTCATGGTGATTCTTCTACCTCTGCCTCCTGAGTGCTGGGATTAAAGGCGCACAGCACCATGCCCGGCTAATTAATTTTTTTTTTATTTGACAGAGAAAAAGCAGCAGAGAGAGAGAGATAATGGGAGAATGGGAGCACCAGGGCCTCTAGCTGCTGCAAACGAACTCCAGAAGCATTTGCCACCCTGTGCATCTGGCTTATATGGATCCTGGGGAATCATAGCTGAGTCCTCTGACTTCACTGGCAAACATCTTAACTGCTAAGCCATTTGTCCAGTCCCACCCACCCTTTTTGAGACAGGTGTTCACTGGCCTGGAACTCATCAATTAGACGAGACTGGCTGGCCAGTGACCCCGGGGATCTGCCTGTCTCTGCCTCCTCAACAGTGTGATTACAAGTGGGCACCACTCTGCCTGGCTTTGGTACATGGGTTCCAGCAATCAAACTCAGGTCTCCACGCTTGCAAGGCGAGCACTTTTACCAACCAATCTCCCAGTCCCTTGAGGCCATATTTTTTAAATGCCACCCACCTCTAGATGCAGGCTTTCTCTTCCTGTGTTTTACTCCATTACTTCCCTGACTTTTGTTCTCTTCTTTGTTGTGTGAGAAACCAGTGCCCCACTATTCAGGCTAAGCTGGATCTGTAGCTAGTCCAATCATCCCTTCCCAACTGGCCTGTGCCTCCGTGGTTAACACCTGAATCCCTAGCTCTACATGATCGACCCTCCAAATATCCTTTCCTTTACTGCTAGTCACACAAAGAGCTCTGGAGGCCCGCTCATTTAAGAAAAATGAACTAAGGGCTGGAGAGATGGCTCAGCGATGAAGGCGCTTGCCTGCCAAGCCTCAGGACCCATGTCCGACTCCCCAGATCCCACGTAAGCCAGACGCTCAAAGGTGAGGCAAGCGAGAGGTCGCACATGCCCACTAGGTGGCGCAAGCGTCTGCAGTTACAATTTCAATGGCTGGGGCCCTGACTTGCCAGTTCTCTCTTTGTCTCTGTCTCTCTCTAAAATAAAGAAAAATTAAAGGGCTGGAGAGATGGCTTAGCAGTTAAGGTACTTGCCTGCAAAGCCAACGGACCCAGGTTCAACTCCCCAGGACCCCGTATGCCAGATGCACAAGGGAACACACACATCTGGAGTTCATTTGCAGTGGCTGGAGGTCTCATTCTCTCCCCCCTTCCCTGGCCTATTTCTGTCTCTCTCTCAAATAAATAAACAAAATATTTTTAAAAATTAAAAAGTCTAAAGTTCAAGAAAGCTAGCTAACAGCTTTGGGATTTGGGGTGGCTGTGAGCTGAGCCCAAAGACTGTGAGATAAAAGTTAATAAGGGATTTATATTAGACAAGCGGGAGACAAGGCAAGAACGGGCTGACCTTTTCCCGCGTCGCTCAGTGAAAAGCAGCCGGAGTCGGAGGCATCTCCCCGCGGACGCGCTCCCAGATACAAAGTTGAAATTACTCAACCGGGACATGACGTCACTCCATCGACTCTCTCCACTCACCTTGTTCATTCCCACGACTGCCCCACGGCTCCCTCGGGCGGGTCTTTGGCGGCTATCCGCAGCAGAAGTAAAGGGGCCTCGGCAATGAGGAACGTGCTCTACCGCCAGGTCAAAGGAGCCTCGAAGCTAACTCCTCGGAAGTTCAGCCTGCAGCCCTGGAAGGTTCTCTCCAGGCTCCTCTGGCCGCTGGCTATCTCCTGTCCATCAGCGTGACCCGTCCTCAGAGCAAGCCTCATGAAGAAATCTACAATCTTCAGTGCACACACACACACACACACACACACACACACACACACACACACTTCCCATCACTCTACTCCTCCTGACGTTTTGCCTCATCACTCCTCACTAGCACGTTATGTTTTCCTTTTTTCAAAGGTATTTATTTATTTGTTAATTTATTTATGAGAGAAGGAGAGAGAGAATGGGCATGCCAGGACCTCTAGCCACTGCAAACGAACTCCAGTATACACCGCCATGTGCATGTGGCTCACGTGGGACCTGGAGATCCGAACCTGGGTCTTTAGGCTTCGCAGGCATGCGCCTTCACCACTAAGCCATCTCTCCAGCCCACACGTGATGTTCTTTCATCTAGTTATTACTTGTCTTTCCTTCTACAATGATAGCTTCATGAACCCAGAAAGATTTTAGATCTTTTTCTAAGAGAGATAGTGAGAAAGAAATGGACATGTCAGGACCTCTAATTGCTGCAAACTCCAGATGCATGCACCACTTTGTGCATCTGGCTTTTTACATGGGTATTGGGGAATTGAACCCAGGTCATTGGGCTTTGCAGGCAAGTGCCTTAACCTATGAGCAATCTCTCCAGACCCAGGTCTTGTTTACAATTGAGGCTTCAAAAGTACCCAGAATTAAGTAGGTATGTAATGTAGGCTTATTAATGACTCAACGATTACTGGCACAAAAGGTAGAAACAGGGATCTGAGTTACATGGTCTTTTCTGGAGGTGGAGCACTCTAGATCTGACTCAAATAGCCTCTCCATTCATGTTAATGCCCTATGGTATTATAAATAATCACCACCAACTTCGTGTATCAAACAGCAAATGTTACCCTTGCATTTCTGTAGGTCAAAAGTCCAATATGGATCTCAGTGAGCTAAAACCAAGATGGTCACAGGGCCATGTTCCTTTCAGTAGAGTCCAGGGAAAAGTCTGTTTCCTTGCCTTTCTGGATGCTCAGATGTGGAAGTCATCTGCACTCCCTATTCTGTGGCCCTCCTCTCCAACTTTTTAAAAATACACTTTATTTATTTATTTGATAGAGAGAAAGAGGCAGAGAGAGAGAGAGACAGAGAGAGAATGGACGTGCCAGAGCCTCCAGCCACTGCAAACGAACTCCAGATGCATGTGCCACCTTGTACATCTGGCTTACATGGGTTCTGGAGAATCGAACTGGGATCCTTTGGCTTTGCAGGCAAACGCCTTAACCGCTAAACCATCTCTCCAGCCCCCCCTTCTTCTCCATCTTTAGTGACAACTATATCAGGGCAGGAGAGGTGGTTCGGTGGTTAAGGCACTTGCCTGCAAAGCCTAACGATTAGGATTTGATTCCTAAGTACCCACGTTAGCCAGATGCACAATGTGGCGCATGCACCTGGAGTCCATTTGCAGAGGCTGGAGGCACTGGCACACCCATTCTCATTCATTTTTTTTTTCTCTCTCTAATTCTTGTTTCTGCCCTTCTTTGCTTGCAAATAAGTAAACAACTTATTTTAAAAAGATGGTATCATTCTTGCTTAGTCACATCTTTCAAGTTTTGCCTCCTGTCTCAAGAATTGCACTTGGTTCTCCTGGATAATCCAGATAGTCTCTCTATTTGAAGGTGGTCTGATTAACAACCTTAATTCCATCTGCAACCTTAATTTTGCTTTATCCCTTAAGCCAATACATTCATACATACATTGAGATATATACATATATGCATATGTGTGTGTATATACATATATATATGTGTGTGTGTGTGTATATATGTATGTATGTATATGTATATATATATGTGTGTGTGTGTATATATATGTGTGTATATGTATGTATGTATGTATGTGTATGTATGTGTGTGTGTGTATATATATATATCCTGGACATGAGGATGAGGAGCACTTTAGAGAGCACATTATTCTGGACTCATCATCTTTTGGAGCAACCTAAGAGCTGACAAGTCATCTCCCGCCAGTATTAGAGCTGCTGTTTTCTTACCCAGAGCCACACTCAGTCCTTACACTGAGGGCTCTCTCTAAAATTGTTCTCCTATAACCCGGACGACCAGATCAACTCCAATCACTAAGGTCTCATCTTCTCAGAAACGTGGAGCTGACAAGGCCACAGACAGCTTTTAAGAAGAAAGATGTTGACAAAAGTTCTAGAAACACCAAACCTATTCGCAAGGTATAAGGAACCATCCTTGTAATGGAATCATCCAGCACAACTATATCCTGAGTCTGTTACTGATGGGAATTCCACTTATGCTGATCCTCCTGTAAAATTTTATTATCACTTGAACACTTTGGGTGGGGGGGGCAATAAAAAAAAACTAAAATTGGCAATGTCCCTCACCACCCAAGTCCTACATTTCATCACTTGGTTTGCTGATGGAAACATGGTACAGACAAAACATTTGTGAGCTTGAATTTGCTTTTTTCCTACTTAAAGTTTCTCCACATGTTTTCCCTCAAAAAAAAAAAACCTGTTGGGAAGGAGCTAATCTTCACCTTGGACAGCCTGAGAAATAATTGCTACACTTATTTGTGAATTTGTTTTGCTTATTTGTGTATTTCTTTTTAGCTTCCTACAGAAGGAAAGGGAGAACATATCTCATTCACTTTGTAACTCTGATAACCCCAAAACTTGCCTGGCAGAAATGCCCAAAGGATACTGTTAAATTAATGAGTAAGTTAGCACATTAATGATTGATCAGTTTATTAATTTGAGATGTACATCGGGAACTTTCTCATGCTATGATAAAGTTGTAAATTATCACTCTCCCCTTTTTATTTTTTCAATCTTATATAATCTCATGTCAAGGATCCCAGTTCCAAGGGGAAGCTGGCATTTTCCTTATCTCTGCAAAATCTCCACACTGGAACCACCAAGCCTCCAGTCACACTTCTCATGATCCAACGTTTCTTCCTAAAGCTCCCCTAAAGGTACGATGGGAAATGTTGATCATCTTAGCCAAGTCAAAGAAGTGAAGACCGGGAACATATTTTACTGGAGTCTTCCACTCACATGGGTATTACTTGTTGCTATGAAAGCCAAAGAGAATTCCCTGGTGGCTGAGAAATGTTCTTCACAGGCAAAGATCTGACTGCAAACTTCTAATGGATCTTGCCTGGAGGAGATGCTCATATTACAGAGAATGAGTCACCATTAGATACGTCCCCACAAATCAAGGGCTTATGCAAACCCTATAACCTACTTCCGTGATGTTCCGGATACCAGAGAGTAGTCACATCACACTTGGATCTACTTCCTAAGAAGGCAGTGGAACCTGAGTATTTGAGAGTCTACACTAACTTGTGTTAGGAGAAGGCTTTATAAGGCTAAGAGAATCTTGTAGTATCACGTATGTATATCTATTAATATAGGAGGAACAGTGAGGGATCCTTTGTCTATTTCCTCTTGAAGCTGCAACAGTTATGAAAAGGAATTATCCAAACAGCCCACTTAGAAAAAGAAAACGTAAGTCATTTAATCAAGAAGTTGAAGGTCAGTGGGGCGTACTAGTGAATCACAGCACTCAGGAGGCAGAGGTGGGAGGATCGCCATGAGTTCGAGGCCACCCTGAGACTACATGGTGAATTCCAGGTCAGCCTGAGCTGGAGTGAAACCCTACCTCAAAATAAAAACAAAAACAAAGAAGCTAAAGGTCTAAACCATGTATTCAATTTAGCTAAAACTGCTCTAGGACTTA
This sequence comes from Jaculus jaculus, assembly GCF_020740685.1. Taxonomy (NCBI): domain Eukaryota; kingdom Metazoa; phylum Chordata; class Mammalia; order Rodentia; family Dipodidae; genus Jaculus; species Jaculus jaculus. The sequence continues at coordinate 17,851,447 of NC_059121.1, read as the reverse complement.
GAAGACAAAGGTAAAAAAAAAGATACATCTAAGTGAGTTTGGTGAACGGTAAGAGATTCAAACAAATAATCCCTCCTTACATCTTGCAGCATCCACAGCAAATATATATATTTTTTTAATCTTTTACTTACTTGTTTATGAGAAAGAGTGGGCATGAGTGAGTATGGGTGTACCAACGCCCCTGCCACTGGAAAAGGGCTCCAGACCTGTGTGCCATTTTGTGTGTCTGGCTTTACGTAGGTACTGGGGTATTGAACCCCTGCCATCAAGTTTTACAAACAAGCTCCTTTAACCATTAAGCAATCTGCCTAGCCCACAGAAAATGTCTTAATTCAGCCAAACTTAATACAAAAGAGTTAGCATTCACAACTATTAACACCTTCAGTGCTCACTGAATACTGACATAGCCTGGAAATAAACTCTGGGGAGCAGTGATTGGATAGTCCATTTTTCAAACCAACGCACATAGATTACAACGTGGAAAAAAAATAGTTACGCAGTAAGACATCATTGAATTCTATTAGGGAACTAATTCACATGTTCAAAGGAGAGGTCTCTTACATATCCTAAATGCCTCCTCCCAAGAAAAAAAGATTATGTTTCAGTTTTGTACATATCTTCTTAAATTTTCTAAATCTATGCATAATCCTGTCTACTATAACTCCATGTTTATTGAAGTTCCTAAGAGCTAAATGGAGGCCTGAATAGCAAACATTAACAACAGTTTCTTCATGAATGCTTTCATTGCCTGACTGGCACCAGTTCAAATCTGTGACTCCCACATTTTACTTGGCAAATTTGGTAACCATTAGGCGCAAGTCAAGTCACCAACTGGAAAAAAAAAATAGCAGCAACAACGGACTTGACCTTGGCGGAGTCCATAGATCTCTGGCAACATCTCTTCATTTGGAGTTTTCCACAACTTTGGGCTAAAAAAACTTAACGACTTTTTCCACTACTTTGGTCTAAACATTTTTTTTTTGGGGGGGGGGAAGGAGGTCAGGGAAACAACCAATACTCTACCCTCAAACCTTCCCCTTCAGAGCAGTTTCAACGGTCATGTGTAAAGCTGTACTTACATGCACCTGTAGTGACCCTCTAAGAACCTAGATTCTCCTCAGCACATCATTCCGCAAAGGCTTCTCCCACGGCTCCAGCTCACAGTGCAGGTCCAGAGGAATTCCACACCAACTCCTGTTCATGGAGAAAGGTGTCAGTCAAGTCCCAAGATATCCCCAACTTAACAAGAATTCTTGCACCCATGGAAATCTGACAACCTCCATGGACTGAAGAACTTGTTGAAAATCACTTAAGCAGAGGCCGCTGATTATTTTGCAGCCTTTTCAAAAATGTAAGGTCTGTTTTTGTTTTGGTTTTTTGTTTTGGGGGTTTTTTTTTGGTTTTTCGAGGCAGGGTCTCACTCTGGCCCAGGCTGACCTGGAATTAACTATGTAGTCTCAGGATGGTCTCGAAGTCATGGCAATCCTCCTACCTCTGCCTCCCAAATGCTGGGATTAAAGGCGTGCACCACCATGCCCGGCTGTAAGGTCTGTTTTAATTTTTTTTCTTGGAAACTTTTCTGCTATTTAAGACGACCCATTCCACAACAATGGTTCATAATTAGATCTATTTATTTTGGCCGTCTATAACTCCTGATTTAAAAAGAAAAAAAAAAGCCATCTGCAACATTTTCAAATTAAGGATTTTTCCTACGAGGAACATCATTATTAACAATGTGAAATATCGTCGAGCCTTCGGAAGGGAACGGTAATCAAAGACCGCAACATAAAATTTCATTATCACGGTGTCTGGTTTTGCCTCTGCTCTCTAAATTTAAACAGGGCGGACTAGAAGTCAACGCAGTAGTAGGTAGTGAGGCATAAAGAATGGGGAATTGAATTGCTGAGATAGATTACACACATCTCAAGAGAGAAGACTGCCTTTTCTGCTTTCTTTTGTGCCACAAAACACACGACATAATCTATCCTCTCTCCTATGAACGTTGAGCGGCAAGGTGAAGATAACAAACTCCCTTCAGAACGCTCTGTCTTTCGGCCTCAGCCTTCCTGGTACCTTGCTTAGCTGTCCATTTCTGAGCTGTTGCTTAAACCCCTTATCCAGTAGAAATACCCAGGTCTGCCCATTGCCACAGGCAGTGCAAAAGCACTCAGGGGAGGCAGGGGGTGGGCTCAAGTAATACCTGAAACGCTACCCACAACTGCCAAAAGAATCAGCTTCTAGTGCCTAGTTGGCAAACCTACTTGGACTGCTTTGTGGGTTGCCTTGGGAATGCCAGGGCTGAGCTGGGGAGAGGGGTGGCTCAGTGGTTAAGGCACTTGTTTGCAAAGCCTGATGGCTTGCATTTGATTCCCCAGAACTCACGTAAAGCCAGATGCGCAAAGCGGTGCATGCATATGGAGCTTGTGAGCTGCTGCAAAAGGCTCTGGGACACTTATTTCTCTCTCCTCCCTCTCTCTCTCTCTCTCTCTCTCTCTCTCTCTCTCTCTCTGTCTCAAGCAAATTTTTAAAAATCGTTAAAAAGAAGTCAGAGTTGTATACCCTAGGACAACACTGCATCTGCTCTCAGGTAAGGCCATCTATCCGCTGCCAACATTCCCAAACGCCCATGCTTGTTGTCCCCAGGAGGAGCAGAGCTGTTAAGATGGGCCTGGTCTGTTTAAAGTCATCCTTAGCTGACTGCGGACGGGGAAGTCTGATGGGTGGGGTCAAAATGGCTGTGAACCTGAGCTAAGCTCCGCCTATCTTCCCTTATGAAGGAAAGACCCTGTCACACAATTCTGTGTGGTTTCTTCCTTCACTTTACTGTTACATTTTGGAAGCTTCTTGGTGTATTCTACCTACATCCTAGTCCAGGAATTCCCTTTAAGACCCCCACCACGTTCAACCACTTTACTCCACTTGAAAATAGTCGCTCCCTTGCCAGGCAGGGTGGCGCACGCCTTTAGTCCCAGCCCTCAGGAGGCAGAGGTAGGAGGATCGCCGTGAGTTCGAGGCCACCCTGAGCCTCCATAGTGAATTCCAGGTCAGCATGGGCTAAAGTGAGACCCTACCTTGAAATACCAAAAGAAAGAAACAAAGAAAGAAAATAGTTGCCCCAAACCAATCCCTTTCACTTGGACAGAAGCCACTCTCCTTCCCTTCTTCTTTATAAAGTAATTAGATTATGAACTGCTATGCCTTATTGAAAGTTACTATTCACTTTACATGTGTGGATTTATTCAGTCCCCACACCAACCTTTAGCAATAGGAATTATCACTGTCCTAACTCAAAATGAAGACTAGACCTGGAGAGTAAAGGAAGCTACCTAAAGTTTGCATTCGGGTCTTTTTGATTTCAGAAACCTGTGCATAACCACCGAGCTGCCAACACCTTGTGATTAGTCACTGAGTCATACCACGGAGCCAACAGCACCCTCTTTCCAATCGCAGTACTGCACCTCCTCACGATGGCCACCCACGGGTGTGCAAGGTACAAGCCACAGCTCTCAAAATTGAAATGTTAGGTCCCTGGAAATTCTAAGAACTGATCATGTAAACACAGAATCGAGGAAAAGTTTATGGGACATTTAAGCTTCACTTAAGCAATTGTTTTCTTATATCTTTCCATCCGACCCTTTCTTGGTCTGTCTTACACTTGTATCGCTGCGAGTAAGCTCTCTCTACTTCCAAATTCTTGGGACAAATTCGTGTCACAGTTGGCGCTCGGGGTGAGTTAAGAGCACGTTCACCTGTAGGTATGACTTGCAGAAGCTTCAAGAAAGCAATAACACAAACTCATTTTTGAATGCTGTATCTCTATCTTTTCTTTCCGTCCTTTAAAAACACACTATGAATAAGCAGTTTAACAGAAAATCAGATGTCAGGAAGAAGGAGAGTGAAAGGCTTGGAAGAGTGCCTTTATTTATTTTTTTTAATTTATTGATTATGTATGGTCACAGTCTGGCCTCGTGGCATCTGAGCCCGTTTCTGGACTTGGTAAATGTCCCACCATGCGCGTCTTAGTGGGGAACAAAACCACTTCCTGTAAAGCGGTCCATGTAGGCAGATCTTCGCTTCGCCAGTCCCACCGGCAATCGCAGCAGAGCCAGTGACCCGTGACCCAGCCACACCGGGTCTCACATCAGGAGCTAGTGACTCAGAGGACAGGGACCTTCGTTCTGGGGGCCAGATCCGCAGCTCCAGCCACATCAAGCAGCCCCACATAGCCGGTGCTCGGCAGGGGTGGCAGTAACGGAGCTCCAGGTCGCGCTGCGTTGTCCCTCTGGCTTCTCTTTGTTCCCATCCACATTCTAACCCCAAGACTCCTCAGTGATCCCAGCAGATGTCTAATATCTCCCAGGAGATTCCTCTAATGTCAAACCCACCAGAGCCGGTTTCCACTACTTCTCTTGAAGATCCCGAGAAGGCACAGGCGATGCCAAACTGCACATCTGTCCCCAGAGCCACTGCAGTGGCCTCGGGCCGTACTAAGGAATTGTCCTCCTAGAAGAGGCTTTCCCTAAGTTTGGGTTAGAAGATGGTCAGACTCTCATCATTTTTTTTTCATGACAACATCATGCAGTGATCACCAACGCAGAAGCTCACTGCTGAAGAATGTGGAATGGGAAAACAGATACAGATGAACCACAGCTCAAAAGACTTAAATTCACATCCTCCTATATTAAATGCAAATCTTCCCCAAAGTCCAGGTATGTATATATTTTTGTGTGTGGGGGGGTTCAAAGTAGGGTCTCATTCTAGTCCAGACTGACCTAGAATTCACTATGGAGTCTCAGGGTGGCCTCAAACTCACGGCGATCCTCCTACCTCTGCTTCCCAAGCGCTGGGATTAAAGGCTTGCGCCACCATTCCCGGCCCTGGGTATATCTCAATAACATAAATCTCTTGCCTTAACATCCTACTGTAAAAGACATTACTAATGGAAAGCTATGTGGCTATTGAAGAACAGAGAGATGTGAAGGTTGTTTAATGTACCAATTCCTTCATTTAATTATGTAGCAGAGAAATGGTAAAACATGAGTGCTGGGGAGATAGCCTTTTATACGATTTCAGAATGAAGCAAGTTTCATTTCTTTTAATTTATTTATTTGAGAGCGACAGACACAGAGAGAAAGACAGATAGAGGGAGAGAGAGAGAATGGACACGCCAGGGCCTCCAGCCTCTGCAAACGAACTCCAGACGCGTGCGCCCCCTTGTGCATCTGGCTAACGTGGGACCTGGGGAACCGAGCCTCGAACCGGGGTCCTTAGGCTTCACAGGCAAGCGCTTAACCGCTAAGCCATCTCTCCAGCCCAAGTTTCATTTCTTTAAGTGTATATGTGTGTTAGAGTGAGAGAGAGAAAGAGAACATGCAGATGCATGCCACAGTGTATGAACAAAGGTGAGGGACACCTTGTGTGTCGGCCATCACCGTCCCAGCTCACCCGAGGCAGGCGCCCATCTCTGTCGCTGTGGTTTCGTTCTGCTCTTCTTCTCTGAGCTCACGGCCAGTTTCTGGGCAAATCTCCCATCTCTCATCTTACCGTCAGGATGCTGGGACGGCAGGCCCACCACAGCTTCCCAGGGCTTGCACGTGGGTCTACGAAGGACTGGATTGAGGTGCTCAGGCTTGGGCCATGAGGACTTTGCCCAGTGAGCCATTTCTCCAGCCCCCAAGCCAGGTTTTGTAAACACGGGTACACAGCGGTAATGAGAACTGGATGCCGAGGACTTTATTAGATGAAGCCAGGTTTAAGACAGAGTTAACATGTGTAACACAATGTCTACATGGGTGGTAAAACTGTCCAGACAAGCAGGGGCTTGGTAAACACAGATTTCAAGAGTGTCTCAGAGAAGAGACTATAAAAGAAGGGTTTCTACAGATTAATCACTGAGACCTCATGAAATTACAAAGATTTTGCACTGCAAAGGACACTGTGAATAAAGCAAAGAGGCAACCTACAGAATGGGAAAAAATCTTCACCAGCTACACATCTGAAAGAGCATTAATATCTAGGATATACAAAGAACTCAAAAAGTTAACTAATAAGGAATCAAACAAGCCAATAAAAAAATGGGCTATGGAGCTAAATAGAGCATTCTCAAAGGAAGAAATACGAATGGCATATAAGCATCTAAAAAAATATATTCTACATCTAGTCATCAGGGAAATGCAGATTAAAACTACATTGAGCCGGGCGTGGTGGCGCACGCCTTTAATCCCAGCACTTGGGAGGCAGAGGTAGGAGGATCGCTGTGAGTTCAAGGCCACCCTGAGACTCCATAGTGAATTCCAGGTCAGCCTGGGCTAGAGTGAGACCCTACCTCGAAAAACCAAAAAAAAAAAAAAAAAAAAAAACTACATTGAGAATCCATCTCACTCCTGTCAGATTGGCCACCATCATGAAAACAAATGATCATAAATGTTGGCGGGGATGTGGAAAAAGAGGAACCCTTCTACACTGCTGGTGGGAATGCAATCTGGTCTAGCCATTGTGGAAATCAGTGTGGAGGTTCCTAAAACAGCTAAAGATTGATCTACCATAAGACCCAGCTATAGCACTCCTAGGCATATGTCCTAAGGACTCATCTCATTTCCTTAGAAGTACATGCTCAACCATGTTTATTGCTGCTCAATTTATAATGCTGGGAAATGAAACCAGCCTAGATGTCCCTCAACTGATGAGTGGATAATGAAGATGTGGCACATTTATACAATGGAGTTCTACTCAGCAGTAAAGAAAAATGAAGTTAGGAAATTTGCTGAAAAATGGATGGATCTGGAAAGGATTATATTAAGTGAGGTAACCCAGGCCCAGAAAGCCAAGCACCACATGTTCTCTCTCATATGTGGATCCTAGCTACAGATAATTGAGCTTATGCATGAGAAGGAAAAAACTCAGTAGCAGAGGCCAGTAAGTTGAAAAGGAAATATAAAGGGAAGAGAAAGGAAGGGAGGAGGATACTTAATAGGTTGGTATTGTATATATGTAAGTAGAATGATTGAGATGGTGAGGGGATATGATGGAGAATGGAATTTCAAAGGGGAAAGTAGGGAGCAAGTAAGAGTATTACCATGGGATATTTTTTTATAATCATGGAAAATGTTAATAAAAATTGAGAGGAAAAAAAAAAAAAGAAGGGTTTCTGAGCCAGGCATGGTGCCACACACCTTTAATCCCAGCATTTGAGAGGCAGAGGTAGGAAGATTGTCATGAGTTCGAGGGCACCCTGAGATTACATAGTGAACTCCGGGTCACCCTGAGCTAGAGCGAGACCCTACCTCAAAAACAAAAACAAAAATAAAAAAAGAAGAAGGGTTTCTGTTCTCTCTGTGATCAGTGAATACAAGTGGGGCTCAATTTATTTCCAGGCATTCAATTACAAATGGCATAAACTCTTGAAAATTTGGCCACTTCAGATTAAAGTGCAAAGAAATAAATAATGGTAAAAGGAAAAACAGGCCACATCTTTACTGAACATACCGGACTAGCGAAGCTTCAGAGCGGACCACACACATTGCTGGAGCAAGCACAGCTCCCCACTGTCATCCGGAGGAGGAGGATGGAGCCGACATCTTTCCAGGGACAAGACTGTCGGGCGGAGAGTGGAGAAACACTGCCCTGTCAGTGGCGTACACTTGGGGGTGATCACGCAGCATCGATCCCCAACAACGTCGAACCACAGCTCTTAGCAGGCCCTCACTCCAGACCCCATCTCAAGAATCCATATGGTAAACCTAAGCATTAGTTCATTCCTCATCTTAACAGGCACTGCCCGGAAAATTGCAACCTGCAGAGAACCCCCCCACACCCACTCAGTTCACCCAGCCATGACCACTGCGCCATTTATAACAGATCACTGACATGGTCTCTAGGAGAAGCTTGTACCATCCACCTCCAGCCCTGGGCATGCCTAGCCCAATAAACACCTTCACCCTGCTGCTCTGCTTTGCAATATCCTAGTTAAGAAATCCACAGGGCTCCCAGCTTAACTTTTGAAAAAACAACAAAATAAAATGCTAAATGTGAGTTCTTGAAAGTGGAAGGAAAAGAAACACAAAATTCTAACTTGCGATCAACCAAATGTGAAAGAAAAAAACATAGATCCAACAATAACAGCAAAAAAAAAAAAAAAAAAAAAAAAACCCTAATTCCCTAATTTGAAGCCCCATCAGGGTGAAAAATACAAACAAATAACTTGAAACATTCTCATTCCATGAGGATGTTGATAGGAGCCATGGCTAGTGATTGTGTCTTTGTTCCAAAACTGCCTGAAAAATAGCAAGGCTATGAGAACAGTAATTCCATCCACAATGCCCATGGGCAAAGAATGCCAAACTGTAATACAGCCATATGTGAAAAACAACCTGGAGGTTGGGTGACATGTTTGGGGGGGGTGGAATGTCTGGACCTGGAGAGACGGCTTAGCAATTAAGGCATCTGCCTGAAAAGTCTTAAGGATTCAGGCTCGATTCCCCAGCACCCACATAAGCCAGATGCACAAGGGGGTGCATGCATCTGGAGTTTGTTTGCAGTGGCTGGAAGCCCTAGCGTGGTATATTCCCCCCTCCCCTCTCTTTCTCTGCGTCTGAAAGAAAGAAAGGAGGGAGGGAGGGAGGAGAGGAGAGGAGAGGAGAGGGGAGGGGAGGGGAGGGGAGGAAAGAGAGAGAGAGAGAAAATTTTTAAGTCCAAATTTTTGGCATCCAAAAATTCTATGTTCTTTAAGCCTCAGTTGCCTTGTGTGTGTGGAAGAGACAATGATCCCAAGTCTCTGGAGCTGCTGCGAGTTAGCATGTGTGAGACATCTGCCGAGGTGCCTGCCATGCGGAAGACACTCAGAAGCTTCTGGAATCCTGGCTGTTCCCTGAAACGCCGACAGCCGCAGTGATCCACTTCCCTCCCGACTGCTCGTGTGAGCTGCACAGGTCACACCAAACCCATAGCTTCCTAGAAGTTCACGGACACACAGCCCGGGTGACAGTCGTACCTTAGAATGCTCAGTCGCAGTCTCCCGCCGTGCACACAAGGTCTCGCTGCTTAAGGGTGTTGAAGGTTATGCTTGGAACAGTCTGCTGCTGTTGGCTCTTGAGTGAATGCTTAGCACCCAGTAAAACCTCTGCATGATGGCTTCAAACTACACTGAGAAGCACTTCCAAAGCTGCACTATAAATCCTTATTAGATATATATGCGTATGTGTGTGTATACCTATGGATATAGGTGTGCATATAGATATATATATACAATTGGAGATACATACATACATTTCATACACACACACACACACACACACACACACACACACCTCGCTGCCCCAGTGAGTCTCCCCATGACCACATGGACAGATGGTCCTTGTCTTTCCAAGTCCACAACCCCTCACTGTGGTTTTCCAAGATTCCTCAATCCAGGTGTTTTCCAAGTCTCACCACCAAAACTTGCCTGCCTGACATTCCATTTATAGAACCAGGAATGACCCACTCACTGGATAAGCTATAGCCCGACCTTCCGTGTAAGCTACAGAAAACCTCTGGTCCTGCAGGAAGCCCAAGGAAGTCGTGCTTCATGCTGACAGGGCCGGATCTGGAGAACCCCAGTTTCCAGGCCAGAGCTGGTTTCCACTGCACATCGCGGCTTGAGATGGGAAGCTCAGAAGCCTGCCCAAAGCCATGGCACACCGCTGCTTAGCGTATTCCTTCCTCCAACATAAACTCAGCTTTTGAAGAGGGCCCTGAGCCTCTTCAAAGATGTCTCACACATGCTAAGAGCGGGTACTGCTTCAATTTCAAAAGGGCAGTCAAGGCCAGCGGAAAGCTATCCGAGGCTGAGAAAGATGCTTCTGACCGAATCATTCCACCTACATGCTTGAAAATGTTCTGTGGTGTTCATCCCCCCCCCCACACTTGCTGGGGGAACAGTTTGTACAAGGTAAGGTGCTGTGAGGATTGATTCCTTCCTCTGTATTCATATTCTGCATTTTAGGTATATCACACTTAACACTTTGCCATGTTGGAAATATTCCTTACAACCATCGGATGGGACAGATAGTGTGTCCTCCATTTTACAGATAGGTAAACTAGAGCTGACAGAAGTCAGTGCCCGCCTTCTTCAAGTTAGTCAGTGGCAGGAATTGGGATTTGAACCCAGCCCGTTCCCCTCCAGAGCTTGGGCCTTAATCTCCTTCCTGGAGCTGTCTCGCCAGCAGCTGCACGGCTGGTCTTTGTTGGAAGGTTGTGAAACTTCCCACAAGGAAATGCTTGCAGAACCATCAGCATAACGCTTGGAATATATTAGAAGCTTTGTCTTTTTAAGGTTGAGCAGGACACACCATTTAATACACCCTGTGTTTGCTTTGGAAGTCAGTGGATGCTTCGGTTTGCAATACAGTAATAAATGCCAATGGGAACGCATGCATGGCACAGAACTTTAGCTCGCTCTGGTCATTCGTTTAAACTGTGCGATTTTCCAAAGAGGGGAGAGGATGTAGACTTTCTTCTCCCTGCAGTGTAATTAAGCCAGCCTGTTGTTTTGGTTTTTGGTGCCTCTCTCTATCCCTCTCACCTTCTCTCTCCCATCTTAGTCATCTATCTGGAGAGAAAGAGTCACATTTATTCCTTACGTAAGCAGTACACAGTGAGTGGGTGGTATTTAATAAGACCACGTCCACCACACCGCCTGGCTGAGAGGGAAAAAAAAATCAGCGGAATGGAATGTTGAGCAACCATTATTTTGATTGGCACCATGGGTTTGTTCACCCGAGTGCAATTAGAACGAGAGGCTTTCCCCTGCGATCGCGTTACCTCCAAGTCAGGTCATCGAGTCCATCGTCAGGTCTGCCAGAGCACACACTGGGACGGCATTCCCCCAGGGACGGAGATGTCCCTCAGGTGTGTGCGTGCTCTGACAAGAACCGTGGCCACCAGCCACGTGGGGCAATAGGGCCCTTGAAGTGGGGTGTGGGGGTGGCTCATGTGAATAGCCACTTACAGCTGGCGGCCACCACGTTTGGCAGCACCAAAATGGAGAAAATAACAATGACAGAGGCGTTGAGTCACGGAGCGAGGACTCAGCACCGTGACACCTTACACCCTTAGCTCTCCCTCCAGCAGAAAGCTCCCACAGAGCCTAGATCGGGTCAGTCTGCTTTGTTCTTTCTCTCGCTGAACCTGAGCCCCTCCGGGCTGGATCTGGATGACCAAAGGGATAGAGAGGCTATGAAAACTCTAAGCCATTTTCTTCCTTTTCTTTCAGCAGAAGTGAGGACAAAGAGGAAGCTACCTGCCCAGGTCGTATAACGACAGAACGGCAGGAACCTCACAATAGGCAATCTACCTTTTTTTATTATTACTATTTTTCTCCAGCTGAACAGGGCTGTCATTACCAGCTCTCATGGCCTCATAAACTGTGACAGAAGACGTTGTCAGAGACTATGGGGACTCGGGAAACAGTGAAAATGTATAAAACACTCCAAGGAGATTAGGAGTCCCACCAAAGCAAGGCAGGCTCAACTAGCAGCAGGAAGAATCTATCGCCTCACTATCCAGTTTTCCCAAGATAAAGAAGAATAGAGTTTGAAGGGCTGGAAAGATATCTCGGAGATTAAATGCACTTGTTTGCAGAGCCTGGCAGCGTGGGCTCAATTCCCCGGTAACCACTTGAAGCCAGAAGCACAAAGCGGCACATGCATCTGGAATTTGTTTACGGTGGCAGGAGGTCCTGGCATGCTCATATTCATTCATATTCTTTCTCCCTCTCTCTCTGTCTCTTTTTCCCTCTCTCTTTCCCCTTACAAATAGATGAATTTTTTAAAAAATTAAAAATAAAAATTTGCAACTTTGAGCTTAAACTATTTCTCCTTGCTCTCATAATTAAATCCCAACCAGAAATAACTGTATTTTAACGGAAGATTTTGAAAACTTGTTTAAAACTCAGATAAAATGACCTATAACTAGCAGAGCTTCTGGCCTTAGGAGAAACAAAAGAGCCCCTGTCGGGCTGGAGGGATGGCTTGGCAGCTAAGGCATTTGCCTGCAAAGCCAAAGGACCCAGGTTCGATTCCTCAGGACCCACGTTAGCCAGATGCACAACAGGGCACATGTGTCTGGAGTTCTTTTGCAATGGCTGGAGACCCTGACGTGCCCATTCTCTCTCCCTCTCCCTCCCTCCCTCTTTCTCTGTCAAATAAATTAATTAATTTAATTAAATATTTTAGAAAAAGAAGCCCCCGTCCCTACGCAGGACTCTTCAAAGCCCTCCTCCTACGTGGTCACAAGCACCTCCAGCCCAGAGCTAGCCAAGAGTCTCACTGCACCTACCAAGAGAACTTAATAAAAGACCACAAACAGCTCATTGCTTAGACATATCAAATACTGCATGTTGTAGTTACTGCTGCATGGCCGGGACAAAACACCCAACCGAAAGCAGCTGGTGGGAGGAAAAGATTTATTTTAGCTTAGTCTCTGGGGGAAGCTCCATGATGTCAGGCTAAAGACTGCAGAGCAGAGGCTGGACATCACCTCCTGCCATGGCGGGTAGAAGAAGGCAGCAAGAGCGAGCTGAGGTCTGGCAAAGCGGAAGCTGGCTGAGTTATGATACTCCAAGCCCGTCCTCACAAATGCACGCCCTCCAGCAAGGATCCACCTCCCCCCCCTCCCCCCGCCACCAGTCAGGGGGCCAAGCAAGCATCCCAAACACATGAGATGATGGGAACATCTGATTCAAACGACCACTCTCCACCCCTGACCTGAATAAACTCGTGACCATCTCATGATGTGAAACTGCATACAGTCCAACTTTCGAAGTGCTCATGGTTGTTTGTTTGTTTTTAATCAATCCCAAACTGTTTTAGAATGCAAAGTTTCTCAGGATCTAATGCGGAAGAGGTGGCGGAAAGAATGTAAGAGCCAAAGGAAGGGTAGGACTTCTTACAACATGCTCCTCCAGACACAAAATGGCCTAGATATCCATGACCTCACAGTGCCTGACACTACCTACACAAGACCATCATAAGAGGAGGAAAAGATCATGACATTAAAATAAAAGAGAGGGCTGGAGAGATGGCTTAGCAGTTAAGCGCTTGCCTGTGAAGCCTAAGGATCCCGGTTCGAGGCTCGGTTCCCCAGGTCCCACGTTAGCCAGATGCACAAGGGGGCGCACGCGTCTGGAGTTCGTTTGCAGAGGCTGGAAGCCCTGGCGCGCCCATTCTCTCTCTCCCATTCTCTCTCTCTCTCTCCCTTTATCTGTCTTTCTCTCTGTGTCTGTTGCTCTCAAATAAATTAAAAAATAAATAAATAAATAAAAATAAAAGAGAGACTGATTGAGATGGGGAGGAGATATGATGGAGAATGGGATTTCAAAGGGGAAAGTGGGAGGGGGAGGGAGGGAATTACCATGGAATATCTTTTATAATCATGGAAGATGTTAATAAAAATTGAGAAAAAAATTAATTAAATATTTTTTTAAAAAAAGTGCAAAGTCTCATCTTGAACAAGTCTCTTGAGTGGACGCCAATAAAAACATAACACATATTGACACCATGTGTCCCCAGGCTTCTCGGGCAAGCGCCTTAAACCACTAAGCCATCCCTCCATCCCCTGAATGTCATCTCTATATTGGGTCAGAAGCATCTGTCTGGTCTTCTTTTTAAAGCTTTGTAAGAGCCAGGGGTGGTGGTACATGAGTTTAATCCCAGCAGCCATTGGGAGGCTTGGTGTAGGAGGATCATTGTGAGCTCAAGGCCTGGGCTACAACAGAGTGAATTCCAGGTCAGCCTGGGCTAGAATGAGATCCTGCCTCAAAAAAAAAAAAAAAATTTAATTAATTAATTAAATAAATTAAAACTTAAAAAGACTCAATTGAAGGAAGAAAAGGTTGATCTATTGTTTCCATCACGGCTCAGGAGGAGGAGTTCGCCAGGGCAGTGAAGGCTGACGGGAGTGGCTCTCAGCCATGACGGCAGGAACTTGCTCTCAAATGGGAGAGTCAGAAAGCAGGAAGGGGGCTGGAGTGATGGCTTAGCGGTTAAGCGCTTGCCTGCGAAGCCTAAGGACCCTGGTTCGAGGCTCGGTTCCCCAGGTCCCACGTTAGCCAGATGCACAAGGGGGCGCACGTGTCTGGAGTTCATTTGCAGAGGCTGGAAGCCCTGGTGCGCCCATTCTCTCTCTCTCCCTCTATCTGTCTTTCTCTCTGTGTCTGTCGCTCTCAAATAAATAAATAAATAAATAAATGAAAAAGAAAGCAGGAAGGTGGAAACGCCAATGCCCACCAGGCAGCCCTGCTCCTTGCTCCCCCCACTCTGGCATTTTATTCTGCTTGGGCACCCTGTCCACAAGGAGAGTGGGGTTCTTCCCCCCTCACCCCAGTTAAGCCTCACTAAAACCGCCTCACAGGCACGCCCTCACTTGTGTCTCCCAGGTGACTACAAATCCAGTCACACTGACGATGAACAGCGACAGTCACACTGGCCATGTCTAAAGCACAGGACTTGTACATTGAATAACTGATGTTGAAAACCAATAGGAGACCGGGCATGGGGGTGGTGCACGCCTTTAATCCTAGCACTTACTGCGGGAGGCGGAGGTAGAAGGAACACCGTGAGTTCAAGGCCACCCTGACACTACCTAGTAAATTCCAGGTCAGCCTGGGCTAGAGGGAGACCCTACTCTGAAAAACCAAAAACATAAAATAAATAGGGGCTGGAGAGATGGCTTAGCAGTTAAACGCTTGCCTGTGAAGCCTAAGGACCACGGTTTGAGGCTCCATTCCCCAGGACCCACGTAGGCCAGATGCACAAGGGGGCACATGAATCTGGAGTTTGTTTTCAGTGACTGTAGGCCCTTGGCGTGCCTATTCTCTCCCCCTCCCTCCCTTCCTCCCTCCCTCTCTCTCTCTCTCTCTCTCTCTCTCTCTCTCTCTCTCTCTCTCTCTCTCTGCCTCTTTCTCTCTGTGTCTGTCTGTCGCTCTCAAATAAATAAATAAAAATAAACAAAAAAATTTAAAAATAAGTAAATAAAATTTTTTTAAAAAAAGAAACTGAAAGGAAAGACAAGATCCAGAGGCAATGGGTCTGGTCTCCCACATTCCTTTGAATTGTTTGGGGTTTTTTTTTTTCCTACACCAAATAAAAACCCTCAATACACTTTTCATAACAGCCACAACTCTCTTGAGCTGGAGATGTCACGTCTACAATGATTAATGGGAAGGAATCCAAGGTTTCTAATACTGTCTACCCTGATGGTAAATTGATATATAGTCTTCAGCAAATTCCATTTGTGCTCATGATTTCCCTGTAAATATGCCCAGTAGAGCTGCCATGTTTCTAAATCCTAGGCAGAATTTATGACTGTACTTCAGGATTTGATTATTGTGTAGGAGCTTAATATAAAAACTCCCAAAATAGCAGTGTTATGATTGCATTTCATCACTTTATTCTTGGCTGCTTAATATTCTCAGATTTCTATTAGCAGGCTTTTTAATAAAGATTAATTTCATTTTCTATCAGCTGTGTTAATAAAAGTATTGAGAAAATAGGCCTATGTGGCACAATTAGCTAATATCCCTCCTATTTCTTATAAACATATTGAAATAAGTGACAGTAAAAGATGAGATTAGGAATTTTAATCTGCTTCCTACCAGCTGCTTTTCTTAAAAATATTTTTATTTTTTATTTATTTGAGAGAGAGAGGGAGAGAAAGACAATGGGCACGCTAAAGCCTCCAGCCACTGCAAACGAACTTCAGATACATGTGCCACCTTGGCTTACGTAGGTCCTGGGGTATTGAACCCAAGTCCTTTGGCTTTGCAGGCAAACGCCTTAACCGCTAAGCCATCCCTCCAGCCCCATGCTGGTTGCTTTTAAGAGTACCATATACACAGCATAATGAGCCCTCCTTGTTCTAAGAACCAGATGAAATGCTGACTTGAACTGTTAACAAGGTGCAGATGACGAATCTAAAAGAGAGAGAGAGAAAAAAAAAGACAAAAGTAAACAGATTAGCAGTGGGTTCAGGAGGAAAGTGTGTGTTTGGGAAGGTTTTTAAGGATCAGCTACTACTTGATGACAAGGGCTGATCATGTCAAGCCCGAGAGCGCCTCTATCTGGTTGACGGTGGCCACCAAGGGTTTCAAACGACGGCTGCCTGGCTTCCAGCTCCTGAGCACATTCACGCTGAGGAAGGGAAGTCGTTCTCTCCTAAGATCAAAGAACTCTCAACTGGGCCAAGAAGCCATCAAAGGTGAGCACAAACTCACAGGAAGCAGATCTTCAATATACAGCAGGCTTTTTTCCTTTTTTTTCCCCCTTTTTCAAAGTGCAAGACCCTGACCTGCCCCTCCAATTGTTCCTTTGATCCTTGCCAGAGTTTGAAATATAGCTTCAGGTTTCTTCGACACTCCTCCATGCAGAAGTGAGACAATCTTGTGGTGAAGAGGAAGTGCTTCACCTTGAACCTGGGTGAGCTCTCTGACGCTTCAACCAACACAGGCCCTTGGAAGGGAGGCCAGGAAATTTCAAAGGCTGTTCGTGAAAGGCCATGCAGTTTCTGTCTTCTGTGCCGCAACATATATTCTTTACTTATTTATTTAATTGAGAGAGAGAGAGAGCAGTAGAGAGAGAGAGAGAATGGATGCACCAGGACCTCTAGCTACTGCAAACGAGCTCCAGATGCATGTGCCACCTTTGTGCATCCGGCTTTACATGGGTCCTAGGGAATCAAACCTGGGTGGTGAGCCTTTGCAGGCAAGTGCCTTAACAGCTGAGGCATCTCTCCAGCCCTGGAGCATATATCCTTGAAAGCCTGATCACCACATTCAACCTGGCAATGCTAAGACAACCAAGGTCTGAGGAAGCCCTTCCACTTAGAGAAGTCACAAGAAGCCCTCCAGTCACCTCTGGCTACACAGGAATTAAAAAGTCCTCACCCAGGGCTGGAGAGATGGCTCAGTGGTTAAGCGCTTGCCTGTGAAGCCTAAGGACCCCGGTTCGAGGCTCGGTTCCCCAGGTCCCACGTTAGCCAGATGCACAAGGGGGTGCACGCGTCTGGAGTTCGTTTGCAGAGGCTGGAGGCCCTGGCGCACCCATTCTCTCTCTCTCCCTCTATCTGTCTTTCTCTCTGTGTCTGTCACTCTCAAATAAATTTTTTTTAAATGTCCTCACCTGACTCGGCATCCATTCTCCCCTGCTGTCCCAGTTGTCACAGATGGGCCACGTGCAACCAACCACCCCTCCCCACCCCGTGACCCCTCGCTAGCTTCTTGACCCACAGCCTCCCATGCGAGTATAAGAAAATGATTGCTCGTGGCTGCCAAGTTCTCTTAGTCATTTGTTACACAGCAGTAGTTTCTGGATCAATCCACTCTCTCTATTACCAGCTTTGATCTTCATTTTTCCTGTGGAGACTCTAATCCTGAAATGAGTCGTTTTCACTTGTATGTTGACCCCCAAAATGCTCTGTTCATGTGAAAAGTCCCACATGCATCACGGCTGACAGAGATACTGGCGCTCCTCCCGCACGCGACCCGATGGTCACGCTTTCGGGAATCAGACGTGCACATCCTGCGTCTAGCAGCCAAGCCGCTTCTGAAACTCCGCCCTCACCGGGACATCTTCCCAGTTTCACCAGGGAGAACTGGATGGCCTATCACTTCCTCTCCCAAAGCCCCTATTCTCACCACCAATAACAACTGATGCATACCTACTGAGCGACTAAATACCACGAAGGACATGACAAAAAGACGAGCCGTGAGATCTGCTTTCAAAGGCCTTCTCGTCTTGCTTGGGAAGCGCGGCTAACCCTAACCCTCCCACCACGAGCAGCACAAAACAAGAGTTGGGAAAAATCCCATTCTCACCAGCGCATCACCTAGATGAAAAACACTGATGATCCGATTTCTGTGCTTTTACAAGGAAGATTGTTCCATGCACACATAAAGAAAATGACTCATGGGCTGGAGAGATGGATTAGCAGTTAAGCGCTTGCCTGTGAAACCTAAGGACCCCGGTTCGAGGCTCGGTTCCCCAGGACCCACGTCAGCCAGATGCACAAGGGGGCGCACGCATCTGGAGTCCGTTTGCAGAGGCTGGAAGCCCTGGCGCGCCCATTCTCTCTCTGTCTCTCTCTCCCTCTTTGCCTGTTTCACTCTCTGTCCCTCTCAAAGAAATAAATAAAAGTAAATTTTAAACAAATAAATAAAAAAATGACTCGTGATGTGTGGAATAAGATAACTTTCAATCATTCATAGACTTAACAACTGCGCACTGATCTCTGTGTGTGACCGGAACGTCTGCTAGCTCGGGGGGGGGGGGGGGTACAGTGGGAAACAAGACTCAATGCTTCCCACTGGAGCTGCAACCCTAATGCAGCAGACGGACAACAGCTGTGTGGATATTTTAACAGACTCATGCCAAGGAGAAAATCGAGAAAAGCTAATGCAATGTGGGCAGTAACTGGAGTGGGAGTGGCCACTTTTATTAGGGTGGACGGAAAATTAAGTGAATTGGAGACGTTCAACATAGGTCTTAAAAGTTAAATTTAAGACTGGGAAAAAAAGATAGAAGAAACAAGGTTTCAGATGATAGAAGAACAATTACCAAAAAAAAAAAAAAAAAAACTTAAACATGGGGAGAAAGCAATGTCTTTTTCCAAGAATAGAAATCCTGTGTGGCCACAGAGATGAGGACTAACGAGGAGGTTGGGGGACAAGGGACAGAACATGTCCGTGTCCCGAGACCAGACGTCCACTGCACCATGACTTTGGAATCTTTGTCTCTAAAACTAGAACTGGAATAGTTAATTGCCTCATGTTAGCAGTTACATACTGATAGCCGTTGCAGTAAAGCTGGAATGCATTAAGTGACTGCTGCACATTCACATTTTGGAAAATGTTGCATTGTGTTACATGCCTGCTTTTCGAGTACAAAACACCCTCAGGACAGGAAAACCGGCTTTACGCCAAGTCCTTACTAATCTATTGCCTTGAGGAAGGACGCTAGGTGGCCTTTGCTACTTTGACAACGACCTAGCTCTAAGAGTTCTTCTGTGGTGAGTAAAACCCTCACACAAGGAGGAAACGTCTACGGAAAAATTTGCTCTCTCTTCCTAACCCCAGGGGTCATGAGAGATAGCAACTGAAGAAGGCGGTCAGATGTGTGTGTGTGTGTGTGTGTGTGTGTGTGTGTGTGTGTGTTAAAGAGTGTTTTGTAGGGCTGGAGAGATGGCTTAGCGGTTAAGCACTTGCCTGTGAAGCCTAAGGACCCCGGTTCGAGGCTCGGTTCCCCAGGTCCCACGTTAGCCAGATGCACAAGGGGGCGCACGCGTCTGGAGTTCGTTTGCAGAGGCTGGAAGCCCTGGCGCGCCCATTCTCTCTCTCTCCCTCTGTCTTTCTCTCTGTGTCTGTTGCTCTCAAATAAATAAATAAATAAATAAAAAATTTTTTTAAAAAAAGAGTGTTTTGTAGGCACAGGGGAGACAGAGGGATGAGGGATATCTGCCTACGTTCCTATTTAGGAGTCTAAGAAGGCAGTCCCTCTTAGGGTGCCCACCATTAAGGCCACTTGGAGGCAAATAGGCAGAGGAGAGTCTCCGAATGTTGCTTCAATAAGCAGTTCTTGGTCCCCTGTGGCAATCGCTGTGGTTGGGCTACAATCTGTAAGTTTTATGGTTAAATTAGGGAGCACCTGAGCCAGCCCAGTGAGGCGTGGCAAGGTCCTTCGAGGCTTGGCGCAGAGAGTGTGTTTCAGCCTTTGTCCCTGACGTGGGACATGAAATGAGGGCGCACGGGTCAGTCTCAGTGAGATGATGCTCAAAGGACCAGACAGACCGCAAAAAAAAAAAAAAAACCCTCTTCAGTCACAGCTTCCATATGACACCAGAGTAGATCTCAGCCAAGGACAGCAACAGACCAAACAGCGCAGCTTCGAGGACAAGTGGAGCCAATGGGCACAGACTCTTCTCTTCCACTAGAAACACAGCCACACCCTTAGAGAGGGGTACCCATCTGCCCCGTGTGAGCTGAAACTCCACGTGCATCTCCCTAGAAATGGGGCGTTATCTAAAATCAATATACTCAAAGCAACCAGGACATTTGATTAATGTTTCCGCTAACCAGTCCAAGTTTGTTCAAGGGCAAGATAATGGTTAAAATCAAAATTAAGTGCCGGAGAGATGGCTTAGTGGTTAAGGCACTCGCCTGCAAAGTCAAAAGACCCAGGTTCGGTTCTCCAGGACCCAGGCACACAAGGTGGCACGCGCATCTGGAGTTCCTTCGCAGCGACTGGAGGCCCTGGCACATCCATTCTCTCCCTCCTTCTCTCCCTCCTTCCCTCCCTGCCTGCCTCCCTCCCTCTCTCTCTCTCTCTCTCGCTCTCTCTGTCTCTCTCCCTCCCCCTCTCCCTCTCTCTCTCCTCTTTCTCTCAGATAAATAAATAAAATATTTTTTAAAATCAAAATTAAAGGGTCCATTTCCTGTTGATGTGACAGAAATCTGTGACTTGTCACGTCTTTGCGCATAGCGCCTCCTGCACTCCTTACATGAAGCAAGTGAGGCAGGCTGATAGGGAATCCCGGCCCCTTCTCATGAGGTGGTGGATGAGCTTAAGGTTAACCAACCAGCCGAGTCTTTTACATCAACCAACTGCCAGAACCTCCAAGCTTGCATGTTCAATCACTGGACGTCACCTCCCTCCCTCCCGCCCTCTCTGAACGTCCTAACTTCATAACCTTGGCAATTGCCTCTTGGTCAATGAGGACAATTAGCCTAGAAGTTCATATTTTTAAATTTACTTATCTATTTTTATTTATTGATTATGGAACTCCCACAAGAACCTATGATGGGAAAACAGTGTTCTTTCTGCTTTACGACAAACCTAAGAGATGGGTCCACTACCCCATTTTACAAGGGAGAACACTGAGCTCAATTATTTATCTCAGATCAATTCAACAGCTAATGAATGGGGAAAAAATGATGTTTGAACCCAGTCTGACTGGCCACAGAGAATGGGAAACACCTTCTTAATAATATACTGGAAAAAGAGGGAGTCAAAGACCTTTGAAAATCCTAAATCTTGCAAGTCATGATGGTTCTAAGTTATAAACTTAATAATAAAAAGTAATAAAACTGTTAATAGTAAAATCTTTATGGTTTATAAAAAAGAAAAAGGAATACAACTTCCAGAAGTGTCCATTTTCCACTCACTGAGAATGTATCTGAAAAGTTACACATGGTTAGACCCAGAAAAATATATATTAAAACACTTAACCTTAGTAAAAGGAAACAATATTAATATTTAATTATTATCTTTCAAGTTTATTATTACCAGGGGTATGTGAAATAATCAGGCATATCCTAAGGGAGTATGTCATATAATCGTTAACGTTATCATTATTGTAATTATTTTATGCAACCACTTGGCATCACAATGCAGGAAAGTGATCCCTATGTAAAGAACACTTTAGCCTTTATTTATTTGAGAGCGAGAACTAGGAGAAGAAAGAGAGAATGGGTGTGCCAGGGCCTCCAGCCACTCCAAACGAACTCCAGATGCATGCACTACTGTATGTATCTGGCTTATGTGGGTTCTGGGGAATCAAACCTGAGTCCTTAGGCTTCTCAGGCAAAGGCCTTAACCATTAAGCCATCTCTCCAGCCCTAAAAGAACTTTCTTATCAGTTCATATCAAAACCAAGGGATTTCAAGTTTTAACATGATTTCTGAATATTTAAGTCCAACCAAAACCATTTAGCTCTAAAAGGAAAATGACAAGGTTAAAAATGAGTTCTTAGGAAGTTAAACATCAGTTTTGAGTGAAAGAATATGGAGGAAATTAACTCTATGGTCAGATACATTTTTTTCCACCCTGCATTGTCTCTAAGCTACGACCCAGTGATGTTCCTTACCCTGGCTATATAAAAATGTCAGTTTAGTTCTGCAGTTTGTTCCTCTGCCACTGAAAAAAACTACCCAAGAAGGAAGGAAGAGGGATTGCCACAATACTGGCCACATTCACTGTCTCCTCAAGGGTTCCCTAAAACAAAACATGTTTTTAAAATATATATTTGGTTTTTCAAGGTAAGCCCTTACTCTAGCCCAACGTGGTGGTTTGATTCAGGTGTCCCCCACAAACTTAGATGTTCTGAATACTAAGTTCCCAGCTGATGGAGATGTGGGAATTAATGCCTCCCGGAGGGGGTGTGTTGTTGGGGGTGGGCTTATGGGTGTTATGGCCAGCTTCCCCTTGCCAGTGTTTGGCACACTCTCCTGTTGCTATTGTCCACCTTATGTTGGCCAGGGGGTGATGTCCATCCTCTGCTCATGCCATCATTTTCTCTGCCATCATGGAGCTTCCCCCTTCAGCCTGTAAGCCAAAATAAACCCCTTTTTTCTCCCCCTCTCCCCACAAGTTGCTCTTGGTTAGGTGATTTCTACCAGCATTGTGAACCTGACTGCAACACCCAGGCTAGCCTGGAGTTCACTATGTAATCTCAGGGTGACCTTGAACTCATGACAGTCCTCCTATCTCAGCCTCCAAAGTGCTGGGATTAAAGGCATGTGCCACCACACTGGTTCCTAAATATTTTTACTTATCTATTTATATTTATTTGTGAGGGGAGAAAGAAATTATTTGTGAAGGAAGAAAGAAAGGTATGCCAGGGTCTCTCGCCACTGCAACTGGACTCCAAATATGTGTTCCATGCCATTTTGTACATCTGGCTTTACGTGGGCACTGAGAAATTGGACCCAGATCCAACAGGTTTTGCAAGCAAGTGCCTTTAACTGCTGAACCATCTCCCCAGCCTAATATTAATCCTTTTAAAACATGATTTGTGGGCTGGGGAGATGCTCAGCGGTTAAAGGCACTTGCTTGTGAAGTCTGATGGGCAGGGTTCAACTTCCCAGTACCAACATAAACCCAGATGCACAAAGTGGCGCATGCCTCTGGAGTCCCTGGCATGCCCATTCGCTTTCTGCCTCTGTCCCTGTCTCTCTTCTCACAGATAAATAACAGACATCTGAGGACTTCCGGTCAAGATGGCGACCGCCTAGCTGCACTACAAACAACAAGGGAAAATAAAGATAGATGCAGATCCTAAGAGAGCTGCCCCAACATACCTCAAAAGGGGCCCAACTGAAACTAAGACAACTGGCGAAATAAGCAAGGGTGATGTTTTCCTGTGAACCGGATACCAGCACAAAGGGGAAGGAGATCAACGGAGAGAAAAATCAACTCCTACCAAATCAGAGAGCCAGAGCCTCAGAGGCCCCAACACCGCAGCACTGAAGCAGACCAAAAATGAACCCAACATGGCTCAGGGAAATCTTGCGGAAGAGGGGGCGGAAAGAATGTCAGAGTCACATGTTGGGTCATGATTTTCAGAGACATTTATCATACTAATAACTGGGGGCTAACTCCACAATGCACGACCCATTTTCATTAACAAGGAGGGTCTAATGGGAGGGGGTAGATCACAGATGAGCCTAAATAATGGTACCAAACTGCCTGTATTCACTGAAATGAAAACTAATAAATTAAATTAAAAAAAAATAATAGACATCTTTTTAGGATTAATATTTTGGGTGTTGGGGACTTAGCTCAGTAGTAGAGTGCCTGCCTAGCAAGCACAAGGCTCTGGATTCAGTTCCCAGCACCAAACAAGTGATTTAAAAAAAAAAAAAAAAAATCCACATCTTATCCCTTCTACAAACAGTTTTCTGCCCACTTGAGGGATCAGTCCAGAGACATGGAAGAGCAGCCAAAAGCCTTCCTAAAGTCACATCCTAAAACTTGACTATGATGGAAGGCCCCACGCCTTTCACGGAGGGCTCCTGCTCTGTTGTCCTTGTATCTTGTTTTTGTTTTGTCTTGTTTGTCTTTTTTATGCATTTCTGGGTCACAGCCTTTAGAAAGATGAGTAATTTTATTATTTCCAAGGAGACGGAATTCTTCTCCCAAATCAGACTGTTTTGGTTTTTTTTTATAGACAAGTTGAAACTCTGCGTGTGTTTCATATCCATGTGGGCACTTGTAGCATCCTATTCGAAAAAGTTCTGTTATGGAGCCAAGTACGGTAGAATTATGCTCTCAGGTCTTTGGGTACATACTGAATCCTTTTTAAAAGTTTCATGTTAAGTGCACATTAACTGTCTTGTTTGCTTTAAAATACATAACTCACGATATAATTTCACTAGCTTATATTTTTTCTATTTGCCAAAAACTATAGCATTATTTGATATAACCCTTACAACAAGACCTTCAGGAAGGTATCATCAAATACTTTTTCTTTTTTTTTTTTTTTTAATTTTTATTAACATTTTCCATGATTATAAAATATATCCCATGGTAATTCCCTGCCTCCCCACCCCCACACTTTCCCATTTGAAATTCCATTCTCCATCATATTACCTCCCCATTTCAATCATTGTAATTACATATATACAATATAAACCTATTAAGTATCCTCCTCCCTTCCTTTCTCCACCCTTTATGTCTCCTTTTCAACTTACTGGCCTCTGCTACTAAGTATTTTCATTCTCACACAGAAGCCCAGTCATCTGTAGCTAGGATCCACATATGAGAGAGTACATGTGGCGCTTGGCTTTCTGGGCCTGGGTTACCTGACTTAGTATAATACTTTCCAGGTCCATCCATTTTTCTGCAAATTTCATAACTTCATTTTTCTTTACCGCTGAGTAGAACTCCATTGTATAAATGTGCCACATCTTCATTATCCACTCATCTGTTGAGGGACATCTAGGCTGGTTCCATTTCCCAGCTATTATAAATTGAGCAGCAATAAACATGGTTGAGCATGTACTTCTAAGGAAATGAGATGAGTCCTTTGGATATATGCCTAGGAGTGCTATAGCTGGGTCATATGGTAGATCAATCTCTAGCTGTTTTAGGAACCTCCACACTGTTTTCCACAATGGCTGGACCAGATGACATTCCCACCAGCAGGGCAGAAGGGTTCCTTTTTTTCCACATCCCCGCCAACATTTGTGATCATTTGTTTTCATGATGGTGGCCAATCTGACAGGAGTGAGATGGAATCTCAATGTAGTTTTAATCTGCATTTCCCTGATGACTAGTGACGTAGAACATTTTTTTAGATGCTTATATGCCATTCGTATTTCTTCCTTTGAGAACTCTCTATTTAGCTCCATAGCCCATTTTTTGATTGGCTTGTTTGATTCCTTATTATTTAACTTTTTGAGTTCTTTGTATATCCTAGATATTAGTCCTCTATCAGATATATAGCTGGCGAAGATTTTTTCCCATTCTGTAGGTTGCCTCTTTGCTTTTTTCACTGTGTCCTTTGCGGTGCAAAATCTTTGTAATTTCATTAGGTCCCAGTGGTTAATCTGTGGTTTTATTGCCTGAGCAATTGGGGTTGTATTCAGAAAGTCTTTGCCAAGACCAATATGTTGAAAGGTTTCCCCTACTTTTTCCTCTAGCAGTTTCAAAGTTTCCGGTCTGATGTTAAGGTCTTTAATCCATTTGCACTTAATTCTTGTGCATGGCGAGAGAGAAGAATCTATTTTCATCCTTCTGCAGATATATATCCAGTTTTCAAAACACCATTTGCTGAAGAGGCTGTCTCTTCTCCAATGACTATTTTTGGCATTTTTATCGAATATCAGGTGGCTATAGCTACTTGGGCTTACATCTGGGTCCTCTATTCTGTTCCACTGATCTACATGTCTGTTTTTGTGCCAGTACCATGCTGTTTTTGTTACTATGGCTCTGTAGTATAGGTTAAAATCAGGTATGGTGATACCACCAGCCTCTTTTTTGTTGCTCAGTATTATTTAAGATATTCGAGGTTTTTTGTGATTCCAAATGAATTTTTGGATTGTTTTTTCTATTTCCATGAAGAAAGCCTTTGGAATTTTGATAGGGATTGCATTAAATGTGTAGATTGCTTTAGGTAAGATTGCCATTTTCACAATATTAATTCTTCCAATCCAGGAACAAGGGATGTTTCTCCACTTTCTAGTGTCTTCTGCAATATCTCGCTTGAGTGTTTTAAAGTTCTCATTGTATAGATTCTTTACTTCCTTGGTTAGGTTTATTCCAAGGTATTTTATTTTTTTTGATGCAATTGTGAATGGGAGTGATTCTCTGATTTCATCCTCTGTGTGTTTGTTGTTAGCATATATGAAGGCTACTGATTTCTGTGTATTTATTTTGTATCCTGCTACATTGGTGTAGGTTTTGATCAGCTCTAACAGCTTGCTAGTAGAGTCTTTAGGGTCCTTTATGTATAGAATCATGTCATCTGCAAATAATGATAACTTGATTTCTTCCTTTCCAATTTGTATCCCCTTTATGTGTGTCTCTTGCCTTATTGCTATGGCTAAGACTTCCAAAACTATATTAAATAGAAGTGGGGACAGTGGACACCCTTGTCTTGTTCCTGATTTTAGTGGAAAAGCTTCCAGTTTTTCCCCATTTAGTAATATGTTGGCTGTAGGCTTGTCATAAATAGCCTTTATTATACTGAGATATGTTCCTTCTATTCCCAGTCTCTGTAGGACTTTTATCATGAAGGGATGTTGGATTTGGTCAAATGCTTTCTCTGCATCTAATGAGATGATCATGTGATTTTTGTCCTTCAACCCGTTTACGTAATGTATTACATTTATAGATTTGCGTATGTTGAACCATCCCTGCATCTCTGGGATAAAGCCTACGTGGTCAGGGTGAATGATCTTTTTGATATACTCTTGTATTCTGTTTGCCAATACTTTGTTGAGAATTTTTGCATCTATGTTCATGAGGGAGATTGGTCTGTAGTTTTCTTTTTTTGTTCTATCTTTGCCTGGTTTTGGTATCAGGGTGATGCTGGCCTCATAGAAGGAGTTTGGTAGAATTCCTTCTTTTTCTATTTCCTGGAAAAGCTTAAGAAGCAATGGTGTTAGCTCTTCCTTAAAAGTCTGGTAAAATTCAGCAGTGAATCCATCCAGGCCTGGGCTTTTTTTAGTTGGGAGATTATTGATAACTGTTCGGATCTCCATGTTTGTTATAGGTCTATTTAAGTGATCAATCTCATTTTGATTTAATTTAGGTAGGTCATATAAATCAAGGAAATCATCCATTTCTCTCAGATTTTCATACTTTGTGGAGTATATGATTTTATAGTATGTCCCTATGATTTTTTGAATTTCTCTGGAATCTGTTGTGATGTTACCTTGTTCATCTCTGATTTTATTAATTTGTGTCTCTTCTCTCTTTCTTTTGGTCAGATTTGCTAAGGGTTTATCAATCTTGTTTATCCTTTCAAAGAACCAACTCTTTGTTTCATTAATTCTTTGGATTGTTCTTTTTGTTTCTATTTCATTAATTTCTGCCCTAATCTTTATTATTTCTTCCCGTCTACTGATTTTTGGTTTGCCTTGTTCTTCTTTTTCCAAGGCTTTAAGGCGAAGCATTAGGTCGTTTACTTGCGACCTTTCTAATTTCTTAATATCGGCACTTAAGGCTATAAATTTACCTCTTAGAACTGCCTTCATTGTGTCCCAGAGATTTTGGTATGTTGTGTTCTCATTATCATTTGACTCTATAAATTTTTTGATTTCCTTTTTGATTTCTTCATTGACCCACTCATCATTTAGTAGTGTATTGTTTAGTTTCCATGATTTTGTGTATGCTCTATAGCCTTTCTTGCTACTGATTTGTAGTTTAATTCCATTGTGGTCAGATAGAATGCAAGGAATTATTTCAATTTTCCTGAATTTGTTAAGATTTGCTTTGTGTCCTAATATATGGTCTATTTTAGAGAATGTTCCATGTGCTGCTGAAAAGAATGTATATTCTGCAGCCTTTGGATGAAATGTCCTGTATATATCTGTTAGGTCCATTCCTTCTATGACCTCATTTAGTCCAGATGCCTCTCTGTTTATTCTTTCCCTGGATGACCTGTCAATTGATGAGAGTGTGGTGTTAAAGTCACCCACCACCACTATGTTTGGTGTTATCTGTGACCTTAGTTCTAATAGTGTTTGTTTGACGAATTTGGGAGCCCCCATGTTAGGTGCATATATATTTAGGATTGCAATGTCCTCCTGTTGGAGTGTGCCCTTAATCAATATAAAGTGACCTTCCTTATCTTTCTTGACTAACGTCGGACTAAAGTCTACCCTGTCTGATATTAGGATAGCAACCCCTGCTTGTTTTCTAGGCCCATTTGCTTGAAACACCGTCTTCCAACCTTTCACCCTAAGATAATGTCTATCCTTTGTAGAAAGGTGAGTTTCTTGGAGACAACAAATTGTAGGATCCTGCTTTTTAACCCAGTCTGCAAATCTATGTCTTTTCGTTGGGGCATTGAGACCGTTGATATTAAGAGATATTATTGAAAGGTGTGTATTTATGTTTGCAATTTTTGTGTGTGTGTGTGTTTCTAGGTTCTACCTGTGCTCTCTTCTGTTAACTGGTATTTGAGTATAGCTTGTTTTTTCTAGGTTCCTTATATGTGTGCTTTTCCTTTTGTTCAGCATGGAGGATTCTATCAAGTATTTTCTGTAGAGCTGGTTTTGTCTTCAAATACTCCTTTAACCTGCTTTTGTCATGGAATGTCTTTATTTCTCCATCTATTTGAATGGATAACTTTGCAGGATAAAGTAACCTTGGTTGACAGTTATTATCTTTCAGCACTTGGAATATATCACTCCAAGCCCTTCTGGCTTTAAAAGTTTGTGTTGAATAATCTGCTGTAATCCTGGTGGGCTTGCTTTTGTAGGTAACTTGATTTTTCTCTCTAACTGCTTTCAATATTTTTTCTTTGGTGTGTGTGTTTGGAAGTTTGATTATAATAAGGCGAGGAGAGGTTCTTTCTGGGTTTTGTCTGGCTGGGGTTCTAAAGGCTTCCTGTATCTGTATTGGCACCTCTTTCCCAATTTGGGGGAAATTTTCCTCTATGATTTTGTTGAAGATGCCTACTATGCCTCTGGAGTGGAGTTCTTCTCCTTCTACTATGCCCTGAATTCTTATATTGGATCTTTTCATAGTGTCCCGAATATCTTGAAATTCCCACTCATACTTTTCTATAAGTTTGTCTTTCTCTTTGTTGGACTGCATTAGGTCTGACACCTGGTCTTCTAGCTTAGATATTCTGTCCTCTCCCTCATCCATCCTACTGGTGAGATTTTCTACAGAGTTTTTTATTTCATTAACTGTGTTCTTCATTGCTAGTAATTCTGACTGGTTTTTCTTTATTATTTCTATTTCCCTATTTATGTCTTGTATTGCCTTCTTTATTTCATTAAATTGGTGTCCTGCCTCTTCTTTGATTCCTTTGATTTCCTCTTTGATTTCCTCTTTGATTTCCTCTTTGATTTCTTCTTTGATTGTTTTCATGTGTTCTTTGACCTCTTTGAACATATTTGTAATTATTCTTTTGAACTCTTTCTCAGGCATTTCCTCTAACTCTTTCTCACTGGAGGACATTTCTGATGCATTAATACTTTTAGGTGGACTTATATCATCTTGCTTTTTAGTGTTTCTTGTGTTATAATGTATATATTTTTGCATCTTGGATTAAGTTAATGCTTGGATTTTCTAGCTAGCTGTGTATTCTTAGCTGTATCAATTGATTTGATGTAATATATTTTCAGGGTAGGACCTTAAGGTATTAGGTGTGGCTCTTAAGACTCTCAGAGTATCTACAAAGATGTTCTTAGGGGTTGAGTTTCCCTGCTATAGGAGTATTCAAGCAGGCTGAGTGGTATAAAATACAGGTAGATTCTAAAATTTAACTAAACACTGTACACATTCAATCAAAAACAGCCCCGAGTATGTATGCAGGAGTAGTTATTATAATGACCAGATCCTCTATCAACAAAGAGGTTTAGATTTCTGGTCTGTTGAGGGATCCAAGTCAGCTTGTGACCAAGTGAGACCCTTCCCTGGTGCAATCCCAGTTACCTTGGGTGATTTTGGTCTCAGTCAAGTTGCTGCCTGGGTCGTCGGGCTGCTGTTCTGATTTCTGGAGCTGGGCACTTGCTTTTCCTACGGGGCAAACTGAGCCGCTGCTGCTGCCTCTGCTGCTGCTGTAGCTGCCACTGCTGGAGCCACCACTGCTGCTGAAGCTGCTGCTGCTGTGTCCACTGCCGCTGCTCTCCCCTGAAGCTGCTGCTGCGGGATCTGCCGCTGCCGCTCCTGGGTCTGCTGCTGCTGGGGCCGCTGGTACCGGTGCTGGAGCCACTGATGTCGCTGCCAAACTCTGCTCCTGCTTGGGTCCCGCTGTCAGCCCAAGTTGGCGTGGCCGGGTGCCGGGCCGCTGCTCTGTTCGCCGGAGCTGGGCTCAGGCGGTGGGGGAGGGGAGGGAGCTGCGGCTGCTCTGGTTGTCTCGCTGCTCCACGCGTTCTTCTCCCTCACGGTCTGCTCCTCCGCTGCTCGCTGCCGCTCTCCCCTCACGTTTCCCGAGTTGCGGAGAGCGCAGTGTGAGGGGAAAATCCCGCACCTGGCTTTTCCTGCGGCTCGAGCCGAGTCTGGCGGCTTTCTGCTGCGCCGCGGCCGCGGCGGTTGGCGGAGCTGCCGGAGCCGCTTTTCCCGCCTGTGCAGGCTCTGGATGCTCTAGAACTCTTCTACTTCTCCGCTGCCGCCTCAATTTCCTATACACCTCACTTTTTAGTAAAAGTGTGTATTTTGCTGAGTTTTTTTGGTCTTTTTCCCCCCTAGGCTGCTTTGGCGTGGTACCTATGCTGCCATCTTAACCGGAAGTCTCAAATACTTTTTCTATATTTTTTTTTAATTTTTATTTATTTATTTGAGAGTGACAGGCAGAGAGAGAAAGAGGCAGACAGAGAGAGGGAGAGAGAACAGGCATGCCAGGGTCTCCAGCCACTGCCAACGAACTCCAGACACGTGCGCCCCCTTGTGCATCTGGCTAACATGGGTCCTGGAGAGTCGAGCCTCGAACCAGGGTCCTTAGGCTTCACAGGTAAGCGCTTAACTGCTGAGCCATCTCTCCAACCCTCATAAAATACTTTAAAAAAAATTTTTTTTGAAGGAGAGAAAAAGAGTGTGTGTGCGTGTGTGTGTGTGTGTGTGTGTGTGTGTGTATACCAGGCCCCTAGCCACTGTAAACGAACTCCAGATGCATGCACCACTTTATGCATCTGGCTTTATGTGAGCACTGGGAACTTGAACCCGGGCCTTTTAGGCACTTTTTTTTTTTTTTTTGCAAGCAAGCGCCTAAACTTTTGGGGCCATCTCTCCAGCCCTCAAATACTTTATGGATGAGGAAACAGGCTAAGCTAGAGACAGGATCATTTATTTAAGCCTGTCTACCTATTAGTTCATGATACCAGAATTGAAAGCCACCGTCCTCTGATCCTATATCCACAGTGTTAGCCATGACATTGGTTCAGACTTGGAATACCTGGCTATTGATTCTGCCAGGCCATTTACCACACGCAGGCCGCTGTGCCTCATGAGCTGAGCTCACTGTCACCTCATTTCCATGCCATTCACCCATTCACGGACAACATTCCTCCTGACCACTGACACCCCCATCCCAACACCCTCGGGAATTCTAGAGAACAATATGCTACGTGACATTACTTCATCAGCCCCTCCGGGCAGGAGAAGAAAACAGACGGTTTTCCCTTCGATCGTGAAGGCAAAGCATCCTCCGCATCCATATTGCTCTGTGCTCGGCGTCAAAGGCCAACGCACGATGTGTTCCAGAGCCTTTTCATCTTCTCGAGACAAGAGTAACCGCACGGAAACCAGGGTGCAGGGAGAAGCGGGGGAACGGGGAGACTACGCAGACTCCGACATGCAGTGACGCGTGGCTGGAAAGGCGACATGTGTCACCTCGTCATTTCTCCCACCTGCAGGAAGCCACGTTCCACATGGACAAAGGGAAGCGTCTATTCTTATAAACTCGTGAGAACACACATTTGGGGGACAGTTTATTCAAATTTTTAATTTTTCTTTGAGCTCACAGCTGAGGAACTTCAATTTGGTCCAAGTACCATTAGGTCTCTGAATGGGACTGTTTCAGATCTCTATTAGATTCCAAAGTAACAAGTGATTTAAATTTAACTATTATTTCAAAAGACTGAAAGACACCCAGCCCGTTATCAGAACCTCCTCCCTACAAAATACTTCTAGATTCTTGGCAGCCTTATCAGACTTAACATTGACGTTGCTCGATACAGTTCTAGACAAGGCACAACTATTTCCTGTGTCCTTCAATTAACTGATTTCAGGTACTTTACTGTGGTCTCAAACATTTCTTGACTGATGTAGGCTCTCCCTGGGGGGTTACCAAAGAGGTCATGTATCCCCCTCACGTGATCTGCTGATAGGGTCTTCTCTAACACACGCCATAGGGCTTCTGCTAAGGTCAGTCAAAGAAACAGCCTCAGCTAAATTCTGTACCCTGAGCAGTGCTTGGGTCGACTCTCCACATCGCTAAGGAACATTTGTTGTCGACCAATTTGCTTTTATTTTCTTTAGTTGGCTCATATGGATTCATATGACTCCCAAGAGAATGAATCACAAAAACAAATTTTGATGGTACTATGTTTATGGGTCAGAAATTTTTATTAGTAGTATTTTTCAATTTTGGCTATTTCTGATGACACAATTAAGGCATATGTTTCCTATTCAAAGTTAAAGCCACTTAAGATTTAAGCATGGACACACACACACACACACACACACACACACCACAGGCCTATTATCACATTTCTCCTGGGCATATATCCAAGGGACACATAAAAGTTAGAGTCCCGAAAAGGTTGCTTTCAGGAAGAAGGAAAGGGCAGAAGTAGTTCTGTTGCTACACACAAAAAAAGACAGAGCAATTTGCTAGCCACATAGCAGCCCATGCAACTAGAGGATGCCAACCCTAACCACCCACTGAGCTCTCCAATTTAAGTTGTTTTAAATACAAATGATTAAGAATAATAACCAAGAAAAAGTGGTTTCTCTTTTACCAATCAAATTTCACGGTAATTTCCAGGTCGGAGTCATCCACTGTGACGCTCATCTCTCAACCACCTTAGATCATGATAGTTTCAACCTAAGACACACCTGTCTACCCAGTCAAGGTGCCTATGTATCCCTTACACATACTTTAAATCTCTCCTTGGTTCAGATGACACAAACTGAGAAATAAGGGGCTGAAAATATGGCTCAACAGTTAAGGTGCTTGCCTGCAAAGCCTAATGACCCAGGTTTGATTCCTTAGATGCATCTGGAGTTCGTTTGCAGTGGCTGGAGACCCTAGCATGCCCATTCTCTAGCTGTTTCTCTTGTATCTCTCTCTGCTTGCAAATCATAGATATGCATATATATTTAAAGAAGGGAAATAAAATTTGTGTCACTTACTGTCAAGTAAACTCAGGTCAGTCCAGATGGTACTGTCCTCATAAATGGAATGACTAAGTAATTTTGCTCAGCCTGTATGGAGCAAATTGGAGCCCCAACTTCAAAGGTGGTACGAAATGGCAGAACTCAAGGTATGTGCCAGCATGCATGGGTTTTCCTACATCAGTAAACTTCCCTGCATTTGGTGGGGCCATGAGATTAGTTCCAGGTGATAGAATGTGAGTGGAAGTAATATGCACCCATCTGAGCTATGTTCCTAAAACCCCAATACTCTCATCATAATCTTCCTTCTCTAGCCCGTGGGCCGGATGTAAAGAATACAACAGGCATCTCTGGGGCAAAGGAAATGATGAAGCACTAGATTAAAAAGGACTGGGGAGATGGCTCAGCAGTTAAGGCGCTTGCCTAGGAAGCCAAAGGATCCCGGTTCAGTTCCCCAGGACCCACATAAGCCAGATGCACAAGGTGGCACATGCACCTGGAGTTCGTTTGCAGTGACTGGAGGCCCTGGCATGCCATTCTCTCTCTACTTGCCTCCCCTCCCCCATAAATAAATAAAATAAAATAAAATAAAATAAAATAAAATAAAATAAAATAAAACAGCTAGAGCTGGGCATGGTGGTTCACGCCTTTAATCCCAGCACTTGGAAGGCAGAGGTAGGAGGATCGCCATGAGTTCAAAGCCACTATGAGACTACCAAGTGAATTCCAGGTCATCCTGGGCTACAGTGAGACCCTACCTCGAAAAACCAAAGGGGGAAAAATAAAAATAGCCAGAGCTAGAGCCAGGCGTGGTGGCACACATCTTTAATCCCAACACTCAGGAGGCAGAGGTAGGAAGATCACTATGAGTTCCAGGCCACCCTGAGACTGCATAGTATATTCCAGGTCAGCCTGCGCAAGAGCCAGACCCCACCTCCAAAAAACTCGAGCTGGAGAATATGAATGACTTCATTGGGCCTACTGAGCTTATGCCCCCAACCACACTGTACTGTGCAGTGTGAGCAAGAAGTAATATGCAGTATGTTAGGCCACTGAGTCGGAAGGCTTGGTTTGGTACAGCCACTCTGCTATCCTGACTAACCGTACACTGTATGAGTACCCACATGGGTACGAGCCAAGCATCCAAACGAGCTGGGGTAAGTGTCCAGGCTCATTCTCAGTGGCAGAACATGACAGAGTCGTGATGATCTCTACAGCACTGTTGGGCCACTGGGTTTTAAAGACTGATCAACAGCAGCTGGAGGAACCTGAGGAGCAAATGTGGCCAGGGAACTATGGTCTTAGAGCTCCTGGAAGACTGACTGACTGACTGCAAGCTCAGTTCTTTGAGGCAAACGCCAGCTCGGTGCACTATTACTTCGCACAGGAGACAGCTGAGGCTCATGGAAGTTATCTAAGACCTGCCGTCCCTCAGCCGCCTGGTTGACTTTTTTTTTAATTTTTAATTTATTTATTTATTTGAGAGCATCAGACACAGAGAGAAAGACAGATAGAGGGAGAGAGAGAGAATGGGCGCTCCAGGGCTTCCAGCCTCTGCAAATGAACTCCAGACACGTGCGCCCCCTTGTGCATCTGGCTAACGTGGGACCTGGGGAACCAAGCCTCGAACCGGGGTCCTTAGGCTTCACAGGCAAGTGCTTAACCGCTAAGCCATCTCTCCAGCCCTGGTTGACTTTAAAACCTGGGCTCTCTGTTTCTCTGTCTCCCTCTGCTTACTTCTCTCTCTCAAATAAATACATAAAAACATATTTTAAAAAATTTAAAGGGCTGGAGAGATGGCTTAGCGGTTAAGGTGTTTGCCTGCAAAACCAAAGGACCTTGGTTAGATTTCCCCAGGACCCACGTAAGCCAGATGCACAAGGCGGCGCACACATCTGGAGTTCGTTTACAGTGGCTGGAGACCCTGGCACGTCATTCTCATTCTCTCTGTCTCTGCTTCTTTCTCTCTCTCAAATAAATATATAAAAATATATTTTAAAAAAAAAACTGTGCTCTCAGCCATTACCATCCTCAAGGACAAAAACCACAACTTTTTCTTTCTCTTTTCAGTTTTTAGTTCCTCTAACACTACAGCTAACCCTACAGCTCAGCAAACGTCAGTAGCGTGAGTCAACACATTCTCCAAAGTAGGTAATACATTTCTTTCTCTCGAGAAAAAAAAAAAAGTCAACTCTTTTTAAAGCAAGATCTTTTCGAGGCATTTCAGTGACAGTCGTTTATAGTAACTTTTCACAACAGGTAAGTGAGAGTATTTGACAGGACAGAGTCTCAGGAAGGCAGCTAATAACAGGAATCTCAACATGCAAGGGCAGGGGCACGAAGGGGCGTGGCTCAGAACTTTGTTCTACAAAGAAGACATTTTCTTTAGCCCATAGTTACTGAGAAAAAGAAAATTCTTTCATATTCATTGTTTGTTATCTAATTTAGTTAGCATATCAAGTAATAGGTCGCATTGTGGCAAGTTTATACATTTCTTTTCATTTGTCATCCCCTAGTGATCTCAGCTGCTGGCTGGGTCACTTCTCTGAAGGTAATCCCTTCTTCTGCCGCCCGCCCTCTGGCGTTCCTTTCTTCCCTCCTCCCCTTTAGACCTCTTCCTCCTCTTTTCTAGTTTCATGTAGGTATGTATGTGTATGTATACACATATGTGTGTGTGTGTGTGTGTGTGTGTGTGTGTGTGTGTGTTCTAGATTCCACAAATGAGAGAAGCCACGTGATATTTTTCTAAGTCTGCCTTATTTCACTTAATATATATTATTTTCAGTATTCATTGCATGAGCATATTACAAGGGTATCAATGTTGGGGCCACCGAGCTCCAAGTCCTAACAGATACAGGGAATGGCAAACAAATGAAAAATGTCTAAGTTACGTTTAAGTGAGTGAGGTTTAAAGTGAGTGAAAATTAGGCTAATACTAAAAACAAAAAAAAAAAAAAAAATCTCATATGATGAGTTCACAATTTACTTTCCATCACAAGGCAAAAACACAAGAACCTCAGCAATCAAAGAGACTCCTGGATTACCTAATGACAATTTCATGTTCCAGGAAGTAGAAAACCCCGTCAGAGCCAGGGTCTCCACAGAAAGGAATTGATTCCAAATGTTCAATGAACAGCCAAGCCTTGTACCAGACATCCTTAGTTTCTCCGATTCAGAACAGCAAGGGCAGTAAGGGGGAGAAATAACAAGGAAGAAAGAAAATAAGCTAGAAAGACCAAAGGACATGATTCCATAAAGAATTAATAAAGTTAGGCTGTGCATTTGAAAGACATAATCAAGGCCATATTGGGGAACAAGCTCGTACATGCCTTATCCGTATTTTCAGAGAGCACATGCACACACACACACACACACACACACACACACACACACACACGTCATTGAAAATCACTAGCTAAGATAGAAATATTAAGGAAATTTCAAAATGGAAATTATCAACAGCTATATGCCCTGGAACAGGAGATAGATAAACCATAGAATCAAAACAACAATAGGGACTGAAGAGATGGCTTAGCGGTTAAGGCACTTGGCTGCTAAACCTAAGGAGCCAGGTTCGATTCCCCAGATATCACGCAAGCCAGATGTACAAAGTGGTGCATTGTATGCATCTGGAGTTCATTTGCAGTAGCTGGAGGCCCTAGCATGCTGGGGTGGTTTAATTCAGGTGTCCCCCACAAACGTAGGTGTTCTGAATGCTAGGTTCACAGCCGATGGAGATTTGGACATCAACTGCCTCCTGGAGGCAGTGTATTGTTGGGGGCCGGCTTATGAATATCATAGCCAGAGTCCCCTTGCCAGTGTTTGGCACACTCTCCTGTTGCTACGGTCCTCCTGATGTTGGCCAGGGGGTGATGTCCACCCTCTGCTCATGCCATCATATTCCCTTGCCATCATGGAGCTTACCCTCAAGTCTATAAGCCAATATAAGCCCCTTTTTCCCCCAAAGGTGCTTGGGCAACACATGCCCATTCTCTCACTCTATCTCTCTCTCTCCCTCTTTTTAACGAATAATAAAAAAATAACAATAGTAATAATAATAATAATAAACAACTAGTGGGGTGGAGAGATGGCTTAGTGGTTAAGCGCTTGCCTGTGAAGCCTAAGGACCCCAGGTTCGAGGCTCGGTTCCCCAGGTCCCACGTTAGCCAGATGCACAAGGGGGCGCACGCGTCTGGAGTTCATTTGCAGAGGCTGGAAGCCCTGGAGCGCCCATTCTCTCTCTCTCCCTCTATCTGAATTTCTCTGTGTCTGTCGCTCTCAAATAAATGAATAAAAAAAAAGTAGTTTTTACAATTCATTTCTGCTTATCTCTTAAAAAGGGACTTGAATTGATCAGGGAAAGATTATTAACTGGCTGATTTAGAAGGAGCATAAGAATGATAAAATTTTAGATGTACAATGAAGAAAGCAGACGTTGAAAACAACAAAAATGTCAGCCTTCCATGCATACATTAGTAAGGGGATACGGTCACTAAGGTGGGAAATTTGGCAATATTTAAACAACAAACGTGGGCTTAGTGCTTAAGGAGCTAGCCTTGAAAGCCAAAGAACCCAGGTTTGATTCCCCAGTACCCACGTAAAGACAGATGCACAGGGTGGCACATGCATCTGGAGTTCATTTACAATGGCTAGAGACCCTGGCATGCCCATTCTCTTTCCTTTCTCCCTCTGCCTCTTTCTCTCTCTCTCTCATAAAGAACTAAGTAAAATATAAATTAAAAACGTGCATAGCCTTTTATAAAGTTAACCTGACATGTGCCAAACGGTATGCCCAATGTAGTTCTAGTTCATGGACCATCACTTACAATGACAAGGAAGTACGGTCACTATTGTGGTTTGAATGTGAAATGTCCCTCATAGCTTCCTGTTGTGAAACACTTGGTCCCCAGATTCTAACAAAGATTCTAAGTCAAATAAGTCTAGCTTTGGGATCATCTCCACATAAAATCTCCCTCTTTCTTTCTTCACACAAGGTTAAAAAATGAGGATGGTGCTGTTTGGGAGGC
Source organism: Jaculus jaculus (assembly GCF_020740685.1). Taxonomy (NCBI): domain Eukaryota; kingdom Metazoa; phylum Chordata; class Mammalia; order Rodentia; family Dipodidae; genus Jaculus; species Jaculus jaculus. Next base: position 17,813,103 of record NC_059121.1, on the reverse strand, counting down.
TTGTATAAACTTTAGAAAGTGGAGCTTTGCTGGAGGAAGTGGGTAACCAGAGACAGGCTTTGAGGTTTTAGTCTAGCCCTCCTCCTCTTTCTTCTCCCCTCCCCTTCCTCCCCTCCCACCACCCTCTCCTCCTCTTCCTCTTCTTCTTTTTGGTAGTTTTTCGAGGTAGGGTCTCACTCTAGCCCAGGCTGACCTGGAATTCACTATGGAGTCTCAGGGTGGCCTTGAACTCATGGCGATCCTCCTACCTCTGCCTCCCGAGTGCTGGGATTAAAGGTGTGCGCCACCACGCCCGGCTCAGCCCCACTTCTTGTCCACTCCTGGCTGTGATCACGTGACTCCTCTCGCCATGCCTTCCCTGCTATGTCGACGAACTGTGTCTCTCAAACCAGAAGCCCTTGTCCGGTACTTGCCCATAGCAATGAGGAAAGAATCTAATATAAAATAAACAGGGATCTGATAGGAAAAATAGATAGTACCTTCATACAACTGAACATCCTGGGACCCAAAAGAAAATGGGAATTATTTATATTTTAATATACATGGCCTCCAAGATACACAAGTCTGGAGAAGAATAAATATGTAATTTATATGTAAGTATACTTTCATGCTTTATTTGCGCTTTTTTTTTTAACCTTGTGTGAAGAAAGAAAGCGGAGGGAGATTTTACATGCAGATGATCCCAAAGTTAGACTTATTTGACTTAGAATATTTTTGATTTTTTTTTGCTTGTTTGTTTGTTTTTGGTAGGGTCTCACTCTAGTCCAGGCTGACCTGGAACTCACCACAAAGTCTCAGGGTGGCCTCGAACTCACAGCAATCCTCCTACCTCTGCCTCCCGAGTGCTGGGATTAAAGGCGTGCGCCACCACGCCCGGCTTGATTTTTTGATGATGTGAAAGCAATATACCTTCCATAGGGGGAAGAAGACATGTTTAGAAGTTGGACCTTTTCTTGGGTAAGTGATAGGGAGTGTGGTCCTTTTCCACTAGGCTGACAGCCTGTGAACACGGGTACTGGGTACTATGTTCCCAGCACTTTTAGGGTTCAAGCACCCAATAAATTATATGAGCTCTCAAGTCTTTCATCATAAAATAGGCTTTACGGGGGATTGGAGAGATGGCTCAGTGGTTAAAGGCACTTGCTTGCAACGTCTGATGGCCAGGGTTCAATTCCCCAGCACCCGAGCACCCAATTAAAGCCAGATGCACAGAGTGGTATGTGCATCTGGAATATGTTTACAGTGAAAGGAGGCCCTGGCGCACCCATATTCTCTCTGTGTCTGCCTCATCCTCTCTTTCTCTCTCTGCCTTAAATGAATAATTGGTTTTAAATAGGCTTTGTTGTAGATAATTTCGTCCACCTTGGCTAATATGTACTCTAATCACATTTAAGGGAGAGTACTCAATTATGATGTTTTGTAATTTAGTAAACTGCATTGAACCCATTGTTACTTACAGTGCTTTCAACTTAACAATAATCCTATCAGTTCATATCCCATTATAAATACAGAATTTTTTCTTAACCTATTGATGAGAAAGAAAAGAAAATGGGACTAGAGAGATGGCTCAGCAGTTAAGGTGCTTGCCTACAAAGCTGTGTTTGATTCCCCTGTGCCCATGTAAATTCAGATTCACAAAGTGGCACATGCATCTGGAGTATGTTTGCAGCAGCTACAGGCCCTGACATACCCATTCATTCATTCTCTCTCTCCCTCTCTTTCTCTCTCCATGCATGCAAATAAATAAGTACAATCTTTTAGAGAAGAAAATACTAACATCTCTCACCTGTAAGAATTATGCTAATAGGCTAGGAGAAAGATTTTTAGTTATATATTTTCTGTAGCATTTTAAATTTGTTCACATGAGTGCATTATTCTGTAATCAAGATGAAAATGGAATTATAAGATACTTTTATGAGAGAGGGGAAGCAAGAGAGGAGTGAGAGAGAGCTGGCCCACCAGGGCCTCCAGCCACTGCACGCCAACTTCAGACGCGTGCGGCCCCTTGTGCACAAGCCCAGCCTTGTGTGTCTGGCTTATGTGGGTCCTAGAGAGTTGAACGTGGGTCCTTAGGCTTCACAAGCAAAGCGCCGTAACTGCTAAGCCATCTCTCCAGCCCTAACATATATTATATATGTCATATGTATATATATATATCATATATATATCATATATATATATTTTTATATGTCATATAAATATATATATCATATATATATATCATATAAATATATGATTTTTTAAAGGCACCATTCATTCTAAAGGTAGAAACATTACAACCAAGCTGATGCCTATATGTTATATTGGCTTCTGGCTATAATAGAGGGACCAGTAGCAAGTTATCATTCCCACAGAAAACATTCCTAAAACTGGATGAAGGACATGAGGCAACTGTCTTCAAAGCACAGACAACAAGCCAGCCCAGGACTGAAATCTCTATGGGAAAAAAAAAAAAAAACAAAAAAAAACTGAATTCATAAATTAAGCCCTATTACTGTGCATCTCTCTGAAGAAGGACATTTTTAGAACTGAGGGTTAAAATCCAAGTAGAACCTGATGGTCAGGCCATGCGAAGTGGCAGTGGTCAGTGGGCACCTGAAGTACCTGAAATCCAGAAGATGGACCCCGCATAGTGAAGCGTGACACAGGGAAGCCCCCCAAGGTTCCCAGCACATTGTCCCCAAGTCTGTGGCTAAGGTCTTGTCCATGTGGTGATGGGATGATGGCAAAGGCATAGGATTGAAATAACAGAGACAGGAGAGGCCCACTATGTCTAGAGCAAGAGCAGTGTTGGATGTAACTGGAGGTCAAGCCCATGAGAATGGGGTATCCCATTATTAACACTGCTGACATCCATCTGAGACAGAACATTGGCACTTTTCTACAAGGGAAGTATTAGGACCCTACCCCAACAGATCCATCCATCCTTCCTTCCTTCCTTCCTTCCTTCCTTCCTTTTTATTATTTTGAGAGAGAGAGTGGGCACATCAGAGCCTTTCAGCCTGTGAACCAACTCCAGACACGTGCGCCCCCTTGTGCACGTGTGCAACATCGCATGCTTGCGTCACTGTGCATCTGGCTACTACGTGGGGCCTGGAGAGATTCGAACATGCGTTCTTGGGCTCTGCAGGTGTGGTGGTTTGATTCAGGTGCGCCCCCCCCCCATAAACTTAGGTGTTCTGGATGCTAGGTTCCCCAGCTGATGGCAATTGGAAATTAACGCCTGCTAGAGGCGGTGTATTGTTGGGGGCGGGTTTATGGGTGTTAGAGCCAGTCTCCCCAGGCCAGTGTTTGGCAGACTCTCCTGTTGCTATTGTCCATCTTGCGTTGGCCAGGGGGGGTGATGTCCACCCTCTGCTCATGTCATCGTTTTCCCCTGCCATCATGGAGCTTCACCTTTGAGACCATAAGCCAAAATAAACCTATTTTTCCCCACAAGCTGCTCTTGGGTGATTTCTACCAACAATGCTCAGTCATCTATCCAGCCCTAGAAAGCCTTCTTTCTATAAGCCCCTCCCTTTCCCAAGTTGATTTCGTCAGGCAGTTTTTAATCTTATTTATTTGGTGTGTGCGTGCGTGCGTGCGTGTATTCACGTGTCTGGGTGTAAGTGTAAAGTGCCACGATGCACGTGTGAAGGTCAAAGGGCAACTTCTGGGTGACTCCTTGCCTTACCTAGTTCGGTACAAGATGGGTCACAAGCTTCTGGACAGTTTTCTGATCCCCACCTCCTTTGTTTCCTTTTATTTATTTTATTCATTTGGGTGGAGGGGGAGATGATGGGCGCACCAGGGCCTTCACCGCTGGAAACAAACTCCAGACACATGCACCCCCTTGTGCATCCGGCTTCCGCGGGTCCTGGAGAATCGAACCTAGGTCCTTCGGCTTTGCAGGCAAGTGCCTTAGCTGCTAAGTCTTCTTCCCAGCCCTTGCCAGGCCTTTCTGTCACAGAAATAAGAAAAGTAACTCATACGCTAGTCTTAAAAAATAAAAAGACCTAGGGATGGAAAGATGGCTTAGCAGTTAAGGCATGTGCCCATTCTCTCTGTCTCTTTCTTTCTTCGCCTGTCACTCTCAAATAAATAAAAATAAACAGAACTTTTTTAACAAGCTGGCAGCAGTCACTTAAAGCAGAGGGAATGGCTAAGCTGAGTTATAAACTCTAGAGCTGCTACATTTGTAAATGGTAACAGACACCGTGTTGACCTTAAATAGATTGCAATGATCTATCGTTGCATATTTTTAGCCCTGGAGCGAGCAATGAAATTAACTGGAGCAGACAGATAGTGAAGAAAGGCCGAAAGGTAAGCAGGCAAGCAAGAAGGAAGAAAGGGAGGAAGGAGGGAAGGAAAGAGGAAGAGAGGGAGGATATTAACTCGAAGACAATAATAAATGTAAAATGACACACTGAGAAATATTCAGATAACTTACGAAAAGAGGAAAGAGACATGCCAGGGGGCGGGGCGGCAGAGAAGAAGTGATGGAGTGGGGGGAACTAATGCAGTGTATACAATGAAATTCACTCAACAAATTCATTTCAGTCCTGACAAATGACCACACCAAGGACTGAAGAAAGGGACATGGCGATTGAGTTTCACAAATAATGTCATCTCACAAGTATGCAGAGAATTTTCTTGACCCCATTTTACAGACAAACCTGGCAGAAGATCCATGAGAGCAGCAGCCACAGAGGTGACTCAGCAAGGCTCCATCTGCACCTCACCCTACGCATGCCATGCAATGGTGTACTCAACAAACGGCCGTCAGAAATGAAGGAAAAGGGCTGGAGAGATGGCTTAGCAGTTAAGCGCTTGCCTGCAAAGCCTGAGGACCCCACTTCGAGGCTCGATTCCCCAGGACCCATGTTAGCCAGATGCACAAAGGGGCACACACATCTGGAGTTCGTTTGCAGTGGCTGGAGGCCCCGGCACACCCATTCTCTCCTTTCTCTCTCTCCCTCTCTCTCTCTCTCTTTCTCCCTCCCTCCCTCTTTCTCTCTCTGTTGCTCTGAAATAAATAAATAAAAATTTTAAAAAAGAGAAATGAAGGAAAGCTAAGGGATAAGATAAGTTGCCCAAAGTCATTTAGAGAAGTGATCTCAGGAACCAGATGGGCTTGGGTTCAAAGTCCCTGATAATAATAGCAAGATTCCCCACTGGCCATGACCTCAGTGAGGGGACGGGCAGTCTGCTAGGACAGTTCTGGTTCATGGCTGATGTCTCGGGGTAGTTGGCAACAGCCCTCCAATTCACTCTCAAACCCTTCAGCTGATAAACTGCATGCCTTCTCCAGATACAGGGTTTCATAGAAGAAAGACAGTCCTCTCTGTTGGCATGCTCAGGAATCTTCATTTGAGAGACAGCATTTGAAAGTGACATTTTCATGGGCTAGAGAGATTTATGAGTGGTTAAGGCACTTGCCTGAAAAGCCTAATGACCTGAGTTCGATTCCCCAGTGCCCATGTAAAGCCAGATGCACAAAGAGGCACATGTATATGGAGTTCATTTGCAGTGGCTAGAAGCCCTGGTATGCCCATTCTCTCTGCTTGCAAATAAATAAAAGGTTTTTTTAATGAAAGTTACTTTTTAAAATTTTTATTTATTTGACAGAGAAAGAGAGAGAGAGAATGAGTGTGTCAGGGCCTCCAGCCACTGCAAAAGAACACCAGACACGTGCGCCCCCTTGTGCATCTGGCTAACGTGGGTCCTGGGGAATCAAGCCTGGGTCCTTTGGCTTTACAGGCAAATGCCTTAACCACTGAGCCATCCCTCCAGCCTGAAAGTTGCTTTTTTATAGTACAAAAGCAATGTCTAGATGGAATGGAGTAGGACTAAAAGACAAAAAGAATGCTGTGTCTTAAGCAAATGTGACATGTTCATTTATAAGTAGTGCTGAAATTTGGCACCACAAGAAATTCTTTAAATCAAAATTAGTTTTGCACATAAGTGATGGGAATTGAAGATGTTCTAAATGATTAGAAACCAAGGAAACAGAGCATTCTGTAAGTGCACCTCTCTCGTAGTTGATGAAGAAACTGAGTGGGCCCTTTTGTCTTTTGATGGTATGAAAGTGTCTTAAAAGGCAGACTTAATAACATGACTTATCCAGATCACTCTAATTTTCAAGGTCAATGTAAAAATACTTGATGGATGAAAATGGACACAGAAGGAGGTAATCTAAACCAAACTGTTTTCAATCGGAGGAAACACAATTTAGTTTTTCCTGTACAAAGCCATCTATATATAATTCCGGTACAATGCAAGCAGAAAATTTCCAAGGAAAATGAATGCCATGGCGTTCATTTAAAGAAATATTCAGCAACTAAATCAGACTATTACTATCTGTACCAGTGCTATTTGCTGTATCTGTTGAGCAGTTACTATGTGCAGGACAGGTGTCAGACTTTCTGCATCACTCAGTCAATGCTCCGGACAGTGTATAACACTAAAATAATTCCATTATACGGATGCAAAAAAACAGAGCGCACAGGCAGCCTGATGTTGCTAGGGGAGGAATCCGAATCCATTCATAGCATCTTCCCAATTTCTCTCTCCCTCCTGCCTCCAGGTCTCAATGCACCAACAATGATTCTAAACACTTTGCTTGCAAACAGTCAAGAAAGAAGAAGAGCTGCCCTCTCTCCTTAGCTGTCAGATGTGGGTCTCTAAGTCAAGTGAAGAGTCTTTGCATTGTGGGGAAAAAAAAAACTGAGGTTAGAGAAACAAAACTGGAAAAAAGCAATTATGAATAACCATTTGGAGAAAATAATCACAAATATGAACAAGGTAGGCCTTATCCAGATTATGGCTCGATGTAAAGGGAAACAAACCCAAGCTTTAAAAGGGGGGGGGGCTGGAGAGATGGCTTAGCAGTTAAGGTGCTTGCCTAATAAGCCTAAGTACCCATGTTCAACTCTCCAGATCCCACATAAGCCAGACGCACAAAGGTGAAGCAAGTGCAAGGTCGCACATGCCCACTAGGTAGTGCAAGTGTCTAGAGTTCAATTGCAATGGCTGAGGTGCTGGCATGCCAATTCTCTCTCTTCCTCTGTCTCTTTTTTTTTTTCTCTCTCTCTCTCTTGCTCACTCGCTCTATGTAAAGAAAGAGAGAGAGAAAGAGAAAGAAAGAAAGAAAAAATGTGACATGTGTACTGCTAGTTTATAGAAACAACTGCTAAAACAAAGTTGCTTTTGAGAGATGCCAGAGTAGCTCCTTCCACTGTAGGACATTAAACTTGAACTTGGAAAACTAAGAACACAGATGGACCCTTTGGATGAATATTGGGACCACTGCATGTTTTTCAGCTTTGATTGCTAAATCATTCCATGGTAAATTTCTTTGACTTAATAAATTCAGCCAGGGGCTGGAGGGATGGCTTAGCAGTTAAGGTATTTGCCTGCAAAGCCAAAGGATCCAGGTTCAATTCCCCAGGACTCACATAAGCCAGATGCACAAGGGGGAGTACACATCTGGAATTCGTTGGCAGTGGCTGAGGGCCCTGTCGCACCCCTTCTTGCCCCCCCCCCCCGCCGTCAAATAAATAAACTTCAGCGGGGCGTGGTGGTTCACACCTTTAATGCCAGCACTTGGGAGGCAGAGGTAGGAAGACCACCATGAGTTCAAGGCCACCCTGATAGGACACAGAGAATTCCAGGTCAGCCTGAACTACAGTGAAACCCTACCTGGAATTCACTGTGTCCTATCAGGGTAGCCTCAAATTCATGCCGATCCTCCTACCTCTGCTTCCCAAATGCTAGGATTAAAGGCGTGCGCCACCACACCCAGCATGACTTTAGGATTTCTAATCAAACAACTATTAGATCACAAATGTAAATGTGTCCAAACCTTCCACTTTTCAAAAATATCTGTTTGCGAGATATAACTAAAATGTGTAAGCTTTGGGGGGATATTTAAGACATTCTACAAATTTCACAGTTTTTTGCTCCTGAGGGTAGGTTTACATTGACGCACTCTATGAACAGTTTGCCTCAGCCAAGGTTGTAACCCAGGAGCTGAATCTAATGAATCGCTTTGCTTTGAAGTCTATGAAACAAATTGCTGTCAAGATTCTCTTTTCAAAACTGAACTTCAATATTTTACTTTTAAAATACGGGGGCATCTCCTTGTATTTCACTGCATCACATGTTGAGTCGATGAGACAATCACTTAGAACAAGGTGAGTGCATTTCCATAGCAAACTATCTTAAGCTAACACTTATAAAAGGGAATTTAGAAAGCAGATTTTTAATTTCATAGAGCCTGCAGGGTTTGTATGCAGGTTTCAGAACTGTGCTGCTAAGAAACCTACGCAGGTTGGTAGGAAAATGAACCACAGAAACAACTGTTATATAAACAATAATGTAAACTTATACTGTGAAACTGAGCATGTCAGGGTAGCTTTCAGGAGTGTGTGTGTGTGTGTGTGTGTGTGTGTGTACTCACACACCTGTGTACATCTATACACTCAGTATGCAACTCCATCTGAATCTATCAGATTGTTGAATGTTGATAATTTGTGCTTTGAAAGTCTTCAGGATCTTCTAAAACTTCAAGAAGAATGCCAGCATAAAAAACTTAAGAATAATAATGGTTATCCATTGATCCCAAGTAATGCCAAGTACTTAGGAGCAAGAAATGCGGCTGTATTCTTGATTCTGAAATTAGCAATGGAATCATTCGTAGAACAGAGGAAAATTTTAAACTCAGATTTACATTACCAGCTTCCAACATTAATCCTCATCAAAGAGTTCAGCAATCGACCACTTCTCATTTATTTCTATGAGCTCCCTCTTGAACAACTTCAAGAAATTAACCAACTTTCTCCTACACCGTCTCCCATGCTGAGCATACGAGACCACTACTTGTGTTTGAAAATGAATAATGATAACCAAAAATAACTCACGATGTATTTCAAGTAGACGTCAGAGAAGAATAACACCCACACACACACACCAAAAAAAAAAAAAAAAAAAAAAAAAATCAAAAATCCCTTTTGTCTATTTGAACCCTTCGAAAAGAAATCAGAGAATACTCCTCCACCTTATCCCTTCAGGACTGACATGTGACTGCCTACTTGCCTTCCAGGTGGCAGCCATTATCCATGCAGGTTTAGAAGCAGCGTGATTCCTGCTGGGCCACCAGGATGCCACTTAAGTTCACTGAGGCATACTGAACCCGGCCCACAGAACCCACGCTGGTTTTAGAAGTACCAAATTAGGTTCAACACAGTAATAGGTTAAATGATGGGGATATTCAACAGTTTTCCAATGTGCAGATGTGTGACACCTCTCTCCCAGGAATTTTTGCTAATTATCACTTTCCCTCAAAAGAGCAGGCAGCTGACAGAATAACACCAATACAGATGTAAAAAAAAAACAAAAAAGGGCTGTGAGAATAGTGGAGGGGTTTTTTAATTTTTATTTTTATTTTAGAAGGGAGAGAACCGGCACACCAGGGCCTCAGCCACCACAGTCAAACTCCAGACACCTGTGCCAACAGGTGGGCATGTGCGACCTTGCGCTTGCCTCACCTTTGTTGCATCTGGCTTACATGGGATCTGGAGAGTCGCACATGGGTCCTTAGGCTTTGCAGGCAAGCGCCTTAACTGCTAAGCCATCTTTCTAAATCAAGCATCTGGAGGGAGAAACTGAGTTAATAAGTATTCTGCATGGACCCAAGAAGTGTGAGCCGCCACTCCATCCCTAACCTCTTCGTACTTCTTCTTTTTTTTTTAATTTTTATTAGCATTTTCCATGATTATAAAAAAAAATCCCATGTTAATTCCTTCCCTCCCCCCCCCCACTTTCCCCCTTGAAATTCCATTCTCCATCATATTACCTCCCCCTCTCAATCATTGTACTTACATATATACAATATCAACCTATTAAGTAAGTACCCTCCTCCCTTCCTTTCTCTTCCCTTTATGTCTCCTTTTTAACTTACTGGCCTCTGCTACCAAGTATTTTCCTTCTCACACAGAAGCCCGGTCATCTGTAGCTAGGATCCACATCTCCGTACTTCTTTACACTCGCTCCCAACAGAATTATCTCCTTGTTGCCATGCAACTTACCTCGGACCGATGCTTGGTCACTTAGACGCGCTCGGTCAAGGTTGGTTAGGCACAAACAGGTTCACATGCCAGCCCCAGCACCGTGGCAAACTATTCGACCTCTCTTAGAACCAAAGTGTCTTTATTTAAGACGCACAATGAAATTGCAATGTCCACCTCTCTGGCTTACTGGAGAGTGGGGCAAGGTAATGGACTTCACACGCTGCCTCACAAGAAATAAATTCTTCTACAGAGAAAGCTAACTAGGGAGCCATGGTGCCAACGAAAGTCATGACATGTACATGCCCCCAACTTTGGACCCCGAATCTCTCCCTGACTCTTGCCCCATAACCTACCCTATCCCCCTTCTTTACTGAAATTTGCTTTATCAATATTTATATTTCTTTGCAAGAAAGAGAGAGAGAGAGAGAGAGAGAGAGAATGAGTACACCAGGGCCTCTTGCCTCTTCAAAAGAAACCCCATACGCATGCGCTACTTTGGGCATCTGGCTTTATACAGGTACTGGGGAAATCAAACTCAGGCCATCAGGCTTTGCAAGCAAGTCCCTTTAACCACTGAGCCATCTCCCCATCTCCTCTGCCGTATGCCTTTAAGTCAAGTATTCTTTACGTAGTAACTTTATGCTTTTATTCAAGATGGCTTAAGGTACCCAGGGTCTTTTGTAGGTCCATATGAATTCAGGGTGTTTCTTTTCCAGTTCTATAAAGAATGTCACTGGGGCCGGGCATGGTGGCACACGCCTTTAATCCCAGCACTTGGGAGGCAGAGGTAGGAGGATCGCCGTGAGTTCGAGGTCACCCTGAGACTCCATAGTGAATTCCAGGTCAGCCTTGGCCTAGAGAGAAACCCTACCTCGAAAAAAACAACTATTACATAAAGAATGGCATTGTTATTTTAACTGGAATGGCATTAAATACATAAATTACTTCGTGGAGATGGCCACGTTAACACTCTCTTCTTCCAGTCCATGCGCATGCGTGATCTTGCCATTCTTTTGCCGTCTTCAGCGCCTCTCACTATTGGTTTGTAATTTTTCGCTGTGGAAGTCTCAGACTTTCTTGGCCAAAGTTATCTCAGGGTGCCTGTTCGTTTGGAACTGCTGGGAGTGGGCGTGCTTTCTTGATTTCCTTCGCAATAATCTTGTTAGTGATATGTAAAAAAAAATTGCTACCCGTTTCAAGCATCGATTTGATATCCTGTACCTTTGCTGAGATTTTTATCAATTCCAATAGTTTTCTGGTGGAGTCTCTAGGGGACGGACATACCTAAATCCTTGTATAACTGCAGTCATCCTAACTGTTGAGACTGTACCATGAGCTCTCTTACTTTACACTCTGAGAAATACCCAGAACCTCACTAATAGTGATCTAATTACAGTAAGTCATCATATATATATAGATATAGATAGATATAAACATAGATATCCTATATCATATATGTTATTCATGCAAAGGAATGAATTTGATTCCTTCCTATGTATATAAAATTTTATGTATTTCTCTTACCCAACTGGCTTGGATAACACATTCAGTATTACATTAAAATAAGAGTGGGGGTGGGCTGGAGAGATGGCTTAGCGGTTAAGTGCTTGCCTGTGAAGCCTAAGGACCCCAGTTCGAGGCTCGACTCCCCAGGACCCACGTTAGCCAGATACACAAGGGGGCGCACGCATCTGGAGTTTGTTTGCAGTGGCTGAAGGCCCTGGTGCACCCATTCTCTCTCTCTCTCTCTGTATCTGCCTCTTTCTCTCTCTGTCTGTCGCTCTCAAATAAATAAATAAATGAACAAAAAAAATTAAAAACAGTAAGAGTGGGGAGAAACCTCTTTTTTGCTTATCTTTCATAATGAGGTTGACAAAGGGTTTTATGTATATTGCCTTTATTAAGTTGAGGTACAATCATTCAGTGCCTGATTTATTCAGAGCTTTTATCATAAAAAGAAGCTGAATGTCATTAAAAGCTTTTCCTGCCAGGCACAGTGGCACACACCTTTGATCCCAGCATTCAGGAGGCAGAGGTAGGAGGCCCACCATGAGTTTGAGGCCACTCTGAGACTGCGAAGTGAATTCCAGGTCAGCCTGGGTTAGACCCGACCTTGGAGAGAGGGAGCTTTTTCTGCATCAGTCTACTGAGATGACTGTAATTTTTTTTTTCACTCATTATTCTATCTGTGTGATTTTGTAGACAGATTCCTGTTGCTGGGATGAACATCCAAACCAGGCACAGTTTAAGGGAAGGAAGGATTTATTTCAAGTTTACAGATACGCTGGGGGAACAGGGAGTTCCGTCAATAGTGGAAAAAGCAATTTCCACACCTCCAGACAGAGAGGAAAACCAAACAGCCCATGAGAACCAAAAGCATGGAATGGGTAGCAAGCATCACAGAGCCCGCCAGGGCTCAGAGCGCTCTGCACACCTCTGGGCTGGAATTCAGGTCCACCCTCCGTGACAACCCTTCCAGCCAGGTGGCTGGAGTTTCAAGCTTTAATAAAACACCTGAGTCTATGGGGGACAGGCATTCAAACCACCACACGTGATGTGCTAGATGGATTGACTTGTTCATGGCACAAAACCAACTTGATCATGGTGAGTGATCGTTTTGCTGTTGTATTGATCCACTGGTATTTTTTTAAGAGATTTCTTTTTATTTATTTATTTGAGATAGGGAAAGGGAGAGAGAGGGAGAGTGTGAGAATGGGCACGCCAGGGCCTCTAGCCACTGCAAACAAACTCCAGACACATGAGCCACCTTGTGCATCTGGCTTACATGAGACCTGGAGAATCAAACCTGGGTCCTTAGGCTTTGCAGGTCTGTGCCTTAACCACTAAGCCATCTCTACACTAGTATTTTTGTTAATTTGTTGTTGTTGTTGTTGTTGTTGTTGTTGTTTTTTGGTTTTCCAAGGTAGGGTCTCACTCTAGCTCAGGCTGACCTGGAATTCATTATGGAGTCTCAGGGTGGCCTCGAACTCACAGCGATCCTCCTACCTCTGCCTCCCGAGTGCGGGGATTAAAGGCGTGCACCACCATGCCCGGCTTGTTAACAACTTTTATATCTATGTTCTTCAATAACTTGGTTTTAGTTTTCTCTTTCGGTATGTGTATATGGGATTGCATCCACGTCCCTTTTTACCTCTCTTCTAAAACTTTCTATGGTCTTTAGAATAAAAAATAAATCCAGCTCTAGCAAGACCTACCCATCTCCTCCCAGCTTCAACCCACGGCACTTTTCCCCCAGTCTTTTTACTACAGTTATGCTAATCATTGTGTTCCTGTGACAAGCTTTCTTCTTTTAGAGCCTAAGAAGCAACCAGAACCCAATCAGCAACAAGCTAATTACACTAAGTCATTAAAAGAGAATGAACAAGAGGCATTAATTTTATTTATGTCTTCAAAATGATGCACTTGTCATGCTTGATACAAAAGACTTATCATTCAAAACCTCATGTCTCCATGAGTTCACTCAAAAAACTTATCAAATTTATGTGTGAAAGGCTGAGGATACAACTCCATGGTTAAAGATACTTGCTTGCAAAGCCTAATGGCTACGGTTTGATTCTGCAGCACCACACATAAGATTTCTCACATGTAAGAGCAATATAAGCCAACATGCATTAAGTGGATAGTATAAGTAAAAAATGTATACATACCAAAGTTTTTTAGAAAAAACCAAGCAGTCATTTATGGCTGGCGGGACAGTGAGACTTCAGGGAGGACGTCTATTTCAGGTTCATTTGAAGAAGAGGTAGAAGGTAGACAGATCCTGGGTGACTACCTGTAGTGAACATATTCCTGGCAGAGGAATCAGGAATCAAAAAGCACTGAAGAGGGCTGGAGAGATGGCTTAGCGGTTAAGCGCTTGCCTGTGAAGCCTGAGGACCCCGGTTCGAGGCTCGGTTCCCCAGGTCCCACGTTAGCCAGATGCACAAGGGGGCGCACGCGTCTGGAGTTCGTTTGCAGAGGCTGGAAGCCCTGGCACGCCCATTCTCTCTCTCTCCCTCTATCTGTCTTTCTCTCTGTGTCTGTCGCTCTCAAATAAATAAATTTAAAAAAAAAAAAAAAAGCACTGAAGAGCTGAAGAGATGGCTTAGTGGTTAAGGCGCATGCCTGTGAAGCCTTAAGGACCCGTGTTTGACTCTCCAGAATCCCACATAAGGGGGTACAGCTCAGGGGTAGAGCATTTGACTGCAGAATTCCACCTAAGCCAGACGCACAGAGGTGAGGCAAGCTCAATGCCGCACATGCCCACTAGGTGGCGCAAGAGTCCGAAGTTCAATTTCAGTGGCTGAGGCCCTGGCAAACCAATTCTCCCTCCCTCCCTCTTTCTCTCTCTCTCTCTCTCTCAGAATTAAAAAACAAAAGTTTAAGCACAGAAATAGCAACATGCAGTGTTGTTCAATATGGTGAGAATGCTGAGTGTGAAAGAAAATATATGAACCTACATGAAAATAAAAGCTAGTGACAATAGCAAGAACTTGTCAAATGTTTCGTATGTGCCACGTCCGATCCTACAACACCACCCCCACCTACGAAGTGGGCGCTGTGACCAGCATCTTTCACTGAGGGAACTGAAACGAGAAGGGCCAGGGATCGTAACGTTGGCGTCTGGCTTTGGGGTACATCGTGCCGTGTAGGAAAGTAACTTCAATGGCTTAGATAGAAAGACTTATTGAAGAGCTTTGCACAATCAGGTGGCATAATTAGGCCTCTGATGATCTAACATTCTGGATGCAAAGAACCTTTGGAAAAGGAATAAAGACGGGAAATCAACTTGAAAGGCCAGTTTAACATAAAAGACCCAAGATAGAGGGCTTAAATGAGCAGCACAACAGTGACAATATAAAGGAAAATCTGATATTAAGAGACAAAAAGAACAGGCAAAAATCAGAGAATATATTGCTGTGGAGAGACAGCAACCATAGCTCATTCTAAAGTTCCAAGTCTGGGTGACCAAAAAGAATGGTGGTGTACATGCCTTTAATCCCAGCACTGGGGAAGCAGAGGTAGGAGGATTGCTATGATTTTGAGACAAGCCTGAGACTACACAGTAATTCCAGATCAAAAAAAATGATAGTTGAGCCATTCATCTATCGATTTTCTTTTAGAGTAAAATTCTGAAAAGTAGTCTGATTAAAAAAGTTAAGTCAAAATGTGTTGAAAGTTATACGGAATTTCTATTAATGGCAAGGCTCTCACAGGTTCATCAAGTACAGCTTTTGAAAAAACAAAACAATAGATTTGAATGGGGGAAGGGAGCCGGAATTGAAGGTGTAAGTTGGGGATTTAGTCTCTCTAATGGCATAGTATAGGGTGACATGGTGAACCTCAATGTGTTTTCACTGTTAGGAATTCAGGAGGGAGTCACAGACCAATAAGAAACAGAACAGGGGCTGAAGAGATGGCTTAGCAATCATGGTGCTTGCCTGCAAAGCCAGAGAATGCAGGCTCGATTTCCCCAGGACCCACATAAGCCGATGCACAAGGTGGTGCAGATATCTGGAGTTCGTTTGCACTGGCTAGAAGCCCTGGTGTTCTCCCTCTCCCCACCCCCCATTTCTCCCTTCTCTCTCTGTCTCTATTTCCCCCCCCAATAAATAAATAAAATATAAAATATTTTAGAAAAAAAAAAGAAAGAGAACAGTAACAGCAAACTGAGCATGACAGACTTCAGAAAAAGAGTCCTTTCAAAATGTACCAGAGGGCTGGAGAGATGGTTTAGCAGTGAAGGCACTTGCCTGCAAAGCCAAAGGACCTTGGTTTGAGTCCCCAGGGCCCATGTAAGCCAGATGCCCAAGGTGGCACGTGTGTCTGGTGTTCGTTTGCATTGGCTAGAGGCCCTGGAGCACCCATTGTCTCTCTTCTCTGCTTCTTTCTCTCTCCCAAATAAATAAAAATAAAATAAAATACTGTGTGTGTGTGTGTGTGTGTGTGTGTGTGTGTGTGTGTTCGCCCCAGAATTTTGAAAGTTTCCAAAGGTATCATGGGATGAAGAGAAACAAGGACTGAGACCTGGTCTATGATGGTCACAGTTGTCTATCAACCTGTCTAGACTGAAGGATGCCCAGAGCAGTGATAGGAGTATACCTTTGGATGTGTCTGGGAGGCATTCCCAGATAAGACTAATGTGTATGTCCACAAGGAGAGAATGGGGAAGATCCTCCGTACAAGGACAGCAAAGCCTAAAAATTCATGTTCACATCTCCAGGTCCCACATAGGCCAGACGCTCAGCAATGTCACGCATGTGCACTAGGGGGCGCACATGTCTGGAGTTTGTTCGCAAGGGCTGAAGGCCCTGGCATGCCCATTCTCTAGCCCACTCTCTCTCTCTCTCAAAATATATAAAATTTAAAATAATTTTATTATTTTTTTAAAATCTTTGAGGTAGGGCTTCACTCTAGCTCAGGCTGACATGGCATTCACTATGTATTCTCAGGGTGGCCTTGAACTCACAGTGATTCTCCTACCTCTGCCTCCCAAATGCTGGGATTAAAGGTGTGCACCACCATGCCTGGCTTATCATTTATTTATGAGAGAGAGAGAAAGAATGGGAGTGCCAGGGCCTCTATCCATTGCAAACGAACTCCAGACACATGTGCCACCATGTACATCTGGATTATGTGGGACCTGGAGAATCAAACCTGGGTCTTTAGCTTTGCAGGCAAGCACCTTAACCACTAAGCCATCTCTCCAGCCCTCCAAAAATAATCTTGATGACTGAGAGAAGAAACAAAGGCCTGAAGTATCCTGGATTTCATGCATGAAGAAAAGGTGCAGTCAGTGGCGTTTGTTGGAATGGAGAAGAGGTAAAGATGAAGGTAGTTAATTAGTAACCTCAAGCCCGTGTTTTTGTTTCTTGGATCGAGAACTCTAAGCATGTTTACAAACCAAGAAAGAGATAAGTGGATGAGAGAGAATTAAAGTTTAAAAAGTTGCTTCAGCAATATTCCAGAAATGGAAGCACGCTTAAGTGGAGAAGGACGTTTTTCTGAAGCAGAGAACAGGAAGTCTGATGGGCAAAGTTGGGGGGGGGGTGTAAGGTAAACTGAATATTGCTGAAACAATGCTCTGCTTCCATAAGGAAGACAGTGGCTAACACTGAGTGCAGTGAGGCAGAGAACCCAGGAAACAAGCACACCCGGAAAGTAATAATAATAATAATAATAATAATAATGAAGCGGGCTGGAGAGATGGCTTAGCGGTTAAGCGCTTGCCTGTGAAGCCTAAGGACCCCGGTTCGAGGCTCAGTTCCCCAGGTCCCACGTTAGCCAGATGCACAAGGGGGCGCACGCGTCTGGAGTTCGTTTGCAGAGGCTGGAAGCCCTGGCACGCCCATTCTCTCTCTCCCTCTGTCTTTCTTTCTGTGTCTGTCGCTCTCAAATAAAAAATAAAAAAAAAATATTTAAAAAAAAAAAAAAGAATGAACCACAATTACCTTTTAAGAATGAGGGGAATTAGCACCGCCTCCCCAGGAGGGTTGGGGAAGGAGTCATGGTGGTCAGGTGACTGTCACGCCTGCTCCCCACCCCACGCACACACTCACCATATTCTTAGCCTACATCCTGTAGGCTATGCTCGCTGTGAGAGACATCTCAACGAGGTGAGCGGTGCTGCTGGTTCAAAATGTGGCATATGGACTGGAGAGATGGCTTAGTGCTTGCACACTTGCCTGTGAAGCCTAAGGACCCTGGTTCGAGGCTCGATTCCCCAGGACCCACATTAGCCAGATGCACAAGGGGGCGCACGCGTCTGGAGTTCGTTTGCAGTGGATGGAGGCCCTGGCACGTCCATTCTCTCTCTCTCTCTCTCTCTCTCTCTCTCTCTCTCTCTCTCTGTCTGCCTCTTTCTCTCTCTGTTGCTCTCAAATAAATAAATAAAAATAAACAAAAAAAATTTTTTTAAATGTGGCATGTGCTTCAAATACCTAGGTGCCTACTTCCCCAAAGCCAGACCTCCCCTGGTCCGGATTACCAAGTGTTATAGGCAACCAGGTCCTGGGTGAGGACCCCAGGACATGAGAAATGGGACCTCTTTCATTTAATGACCCTCAGAACATAAATTTTTAGTTTCTTGCTTGCTGCGAATTGCATCATAGGAACATACTGCAAACTGGTCAGAGGGCCACCTCTTATGTTCCCTCTCCCCTGCCCCCCTTCCGCGGAGGGATCCGCAGGTGGGTTACTCATTCACTCTGGGGTCAGAAATGTGCCAGCCAGTCTCTGTCTGGGGCACTATGCTCAGAGCACACCTTCCCACCCTGTGGCTCGGTGATCATTCTTCCCACCGTCTCCCCCAGAATACTCCCCGAGCATCGAGGACATTTTGTGGGTCTCCCTTCATGCTCAGCTCTCAGCTGTCTCTCTGATCCCCTGCCCTGATGAGTTTTGAGTCTCCTCAGTGTCTGCTGCCGTCCCCATGGAGAAGATTCTCCGGCTGGATGGGAGAACAGCACTCATACTTATTCTGCCTCCTCCTCTGCCGTGTCTCCTTGGCCCCGACAGATAAGCGTTATTTCAAAGCTGATTCACGTTTTCTACATGATGCCCTCACGTGTGTTAAAGTAAGAGCTTCCTCCTCAATTTGGTTGGGTCTTTGTTACTATTTGTGCGTGTGTGTGCGCTCAGGGCTGGGTCCTCAACATCCATTCATTTTCTTACATCTATCCATCCACTTGCGGTGTGCTCATGATGCGTTAGGTGCAGGTATGGACCCTGTGATTATAAAGGCACAGGCTTCAGTCTCAATGATAAGTTCAAGATAAGAAAGAAGAAAAGGGAAATGGTACCATGTGGACTACATAAATGGTTAAACATAAAAGAGGAAGTCAGCTCTGCCTGTGAGGATCAGGCGAGGTTCAGAGAAGAGGAGGTGCCTGGCTTGTGCTCGAAGAACAAGGAATGGTGCCAGATGTGTAAGATGCGTGGAAGAGAGCACCGTGGGATGAGTACACAGCGTATCAAAGGCACTGGGGCATGAACGTAGGAAACGGTGGGCGGTGCAGGCTGGGCAAAGAGCCGGCAGGTATGGGAGAGTGGTGAGTTAAGGGAGAGGAGGATGATCCCACCCATGGAGGCGCCTGCTCCTTCAGAGCTCATCAGAGGTTTCGGACTTCCTTTCTGTAGCAGGTAGGGACCCCTCTTTCTCACAAGAAAACACCCCCAGAATAGAAAAGCGTGCAGAGTGCCTACAAACATTCTGAAGTCCAGATAAGAATCCTGGAAAGTCAGAGTTAAAATTCTGCCGTAGGTAAAGTACCCACTTTTAATTTTAAAACTAGGAAGTCAGGCCAAACGTACCGACTGGTGCAATGGCGACAAGTCTGTAGGGAGGGTTAGTGGGGCGACCAACGGCTCCCCGACTGGACTTGAGGCCCACTCCATCCATGGGAGGGAATTCCTATATGGTACTGACAACATAATTAAAAGCTTATAGAGGGAGGAAAGTACTAGTATTTTCTGGCTAAATGCATGCATTATGCCCATGAAACTGCCCTCTAAATACTTGTACGTACCCCTATATTAACACCACTCTCACTTTTTTTTTATTTACCAGAGGGAAAGAGAGAGAGAGAGAGAGAATGGGCGCACCAGTGCCTCTAGCCACTGCAAACAAACTCCAGTTGCATGCGCCACCTTCTGCATCTGGCTTATGTGGGTCCTGGGGAATCAAACCTGGGTCCTTTGGTTTTGCACGCAAGTGCCTTAACCACTAAGCCATCTCTCCAGTGCAGCTCTTACTCTTTGATTACAGAACCTCCTCTTTTCAGATAATGGTGACCGCTGGGCTAACTCAAATCACATCAAAGTGCCGAGCAGAGACAGCAGAGCGCTCAACACTACATGAGACATCTCTGTCACACTCTCCAAGGCTCGGGGACCATTGCAGAAGGAGAGAGAATGTGAGAGCCCAAGGAAGGGGACAGGAGCGTGCTGCAATGCTGTCTGCAAGACGCAAGTTGGCCATGGCATTTGTGATGTCACAGTAGCTGATAGTACCTGCACAAGACCTGCATAGTAGGAGGGGGGAAATTGTGACATCAAAATTACAAAAAAAAAAAAAAAAAAAGTCTAGTTAGTTGGAAAGAAGAAGGGATTTAGTGGACAGGGCATTTATGAGGGAGAAAGAGAGGGTGGGATGGGACTATGATCATGATATACTGCCTATATGAATGAAAGCTGCCAATAAAAAGTTTTAAAATGGCTGCGGAAATGGCTTAGCAGTTAAGGCACATTCTTGTGAAGCCTAAGGACCTCAGTTCAATTCCCCAAGACCCACGCAAGCCAGATGCACAAGGGGGCGCACACATCTGGAGGTCATTTGCAGTGGCTGGAGACCCTGGCGCGCCCATTCTCTCTCTCTCCCTATCGGCCTTTTTTTCTCTCTGTCTCAAATAAATTTAAAAAAAAATTTTAAAACCTCACTGGAAGTTTATGCAACATAGAGGGAAGACAACCCGGCATATGTCTTAGAACAGGAAGAGCCAGTTTTCTTCTGAGTGGAACTGAAGCCAGGGAGGCCAACGGGAGAAAGGGATGATCACCCACCCAGCGTGAAGTGATGAAAGACACTGAGATGTCGGCAAGATGAGAATGAAGTGAGGCATCATCAAGCTTCCCTCAATGGAGTAACCAGTGCTCACTGAAGAAAAGACAGTGAAAACAGAGCCACGTGTTTTGTTTCGTTTTGGTTTTGTTTCGAGGTGATGCTTGAAAAGCCAAAAGATAAATTATCCAGTAACTCATTGTCAGGACAAGTAGAAAGCCATCTGGGAAAATACTCAGTTACATATATGCTGAAATAAATTCCAGATGGGTTCCAATTTAAATGTAAAATAAAGAAACAAAAAAAAAAGTACTGGAAGAAAATTCGGGAAAAGCGTGTGTAATCTTCAGATAATGAATTTCTTTCTGAATTAACACCAAAGCAGACCTCAAACAGGAAACAGGAAAGACGTGATCATTGCCAGGGTTGAGGGAAACTGCTATTCAGTGGGTATCAAGTTCCAGTTATGCAAAGAGTGTTAAACCCTAGGGAACTGCTGGCCCATGTGTGTTTACATATATCTAATCCACACTGTAGTCTAAAAATGTTATCAGGGGCTGGAGGGATGGCTTAGTGGTGAAGGAGTCTGCCTGCAAAGCCAAAGGATCCCGGTTCGATTCCCCAGGACCCATGTTAGCCAGATGCACAAGGGGGCGCACACATCTGGCGTTTGTTTGCAGTGGCAGGAGACCCTGGTGTGCCCATTCTCTTTCTCTCTGCACAAGGGGGCACACACGTCTGGAGTTCCTTTGTAGTGGCTGGAGGCCATGGCACACCCATTCTCTCTCTCTCTCCCCCTCTCTCTGTCAAATAAATAAATGAATAAAAATAAAATATTTTTAAATGTTTATCAATGATGCAACATTCAGCCAGACATGTTGATGCATGCCTGTAATCCCAACACTAGGGAGGACGCAGAGAAGGTGTTCAAGGTCACAAGTTCAAGGTCAGCCTAAACTATATAGTGAGTTCCAGGCCAGCCTCCACTACATAGCATGACAGCCTCAAGAAACACAAACACTTAATATTCTTAGTAAAAATCATTTAAAAAATAGATTCAACTAACATGCACAAAAACTTTTTGAGTAAAAATGATATGGCACAGTAAAAATGCCAAAAAGAGATCTAGGAAACTGGGGCAGGGGGAACTATTTACATTATAGACAACCCATAGAGAAATGGACTTCTAGCTTCAGAAGTCATGGAAGTAATTGGAAAATAGAATCTCTAAAGAAAAATAAGCAAAGAACATTAATAGGCTATTTGCAAATGGAAAAACATTATCCAACCTCACTAGTAATTTAAGAAATGCAAATAAAACCACAGTGAGATTCCACTTCTCCTGTATCAGACAGACAACTTAAAAAACAGTATTACTTATTCTCCTGTAGGCTCCTAGGAGAAGAAATTGAATGAGGAGACTGGAGAACAATTAAACAAGAGAATGGAGCATTGATAAATAATTATATTCTTTAACCTAAAAGCTCTGCTTCTACAAGTGTGAAATGATCCTGACTCAGCTACCAGGAGAGAGATAATCATTTTTTTGTTTGTTTTGGTTTTTTGAAGTAGGGTCTCACTCTAGCCCAGGCTGACCTGGAATTCACTACGTAATCTCAGGGTGGCCTGAAACCTACCTCTGCCTCCCGAGTACTGGGATTAAAGGTGTGCGCCACCACGCCCAGCTTAATCATTTTTATATATAACCAAATTTGATTGCATACATGGATGTTATCTAGGCAGAAGAATGTCTAATTCTAAAAAGTATGTTGGATAAAAATACTTCATGGGGGCTGGAGAGATGGCTTAGTGGTTAAGTGCTTGCCTGTGAAGCCTAAGGACCCCGGTTCAAGGCTTGATTCCCCAGGACCCACGTTAGCCAGATGCACAAGGGGGCACATGCGTCTGGAGTTCGTTTGCAGTGGCTGGAAGCCCTGGCGCGCCCATTCTCTCTCTCTCTCTCCCCCTCCCTATCTCTCTCTCTGTCGCTCTCAAATAAATAAAAATGAACACTGGCGGGGTGGCGTTCCATAATTCCTTCGCTACTGATGCGCTTTTCAAATGGAGGTTCATTGCAAGACCTCATTCTATGTCAAAGCAGCCGCATATGAGGCAGAGGGGAGAGCAGCTTTTGAAACAGAAGAAAGGGAAGGAAGGAAGGAAGGAAGGAAGGAAGGAAGGAAGGAAGGAAGGAAGGAAGGAAGGAAGGAAGGAAGGAAGGAAGGAAGGGCTGGAGAGATGGCTCAGCAGTTAAGGTGCTTGCCTGCAAAGCCTAAAGACCCAGGCTCAACTCACATAAGCCAGATGCACAAGGGTTAGATGCACACACATCTGGGTTCAAATGCAGTGGCTAGAGGCCAATTCTCTCTCGATGTCTCATAAATAAATAAACAAAATAAAAAGCAAACGTAAAAAAAGAAGGAAAGGGAGGGAGGGAGGGGAGAAGGGAGGAAGGAAGGGAAGAAACGAAGGAAGGGAGAAAGAGAGAGAAAAAAGAGGGAAAGAAAGAAAGGGAGGGAGGAAGAATGAGGAAAGGAAGGGAGAAGAAAGTAAAGGAAGGAAGGAAGAGAGAAAGAAAAAGGGAAAGATGGAGGGAGGAAAGAAAGGAGAAGAGGAGAGGAAGGGAGGAGGAAGGGAAGGAAATGAGAGAGAAAAGAAAAGAGAGGAGGGGAGGGGAGGGGAAGGAAGGGGAGGGAAAGGGAGGGGAAGGGAGGGGAGGGGAGGAGAGAGGAGGGGAGGGGAGGGGAGGAGAGAGGAGGGGAGGGGAGGGGAGGGGAGGGAAGGGGAGGGAAGGGGAGGGGAGGGGAGGGAAGGGGAGGGAAGGGGAGGGAAGGGGAGGGAAGGGGAGGGAAGGGGAGGGAAGGGGAGGGAAGGGGAGGGAAGGGGAGGGAAGGGGAGGGAAGGGAAGGGAGAAGCACAAATGAGCATGCGCTTAACAAGGGGAGTTCTCGCAAAGGTCACATATTGGCGGAGGAAATAATGCTATTTACCAATGGTGGGGAAGGAAAAAAAAGAATCCCAAAGACACATAAAACTCACTCTAAATATTTGCCGCGGTTTTATATCAGACCAGGGCGCAGTAGCAGGGGTGAGCTGAGCACACACTGAGGACTGGCCAGGATCACCACGATCCGATCCGAGAGCCAGTCTCCTCTCTCGCCAGCAGGCGGGTGCACTCAGTAAGGGTCCAGGGCTCTCAGCACTTACCGTCCTGCCTGGGAGGCGTCTCTCAGAGAGACCTGTCTTACCAACCACACTCCTCTGGAAACACCTATTTTTCTGTCTGCTTACAGTCTAAGCTAGCTCAACCATACTGGCTGGTTCCCATCGTGATTTTGCTTATTATAATGCACTTGCAACCCCATTCATAAAAATTACTTGAATCTAGTTGACATTTAGTCGTTGCAAAAGAGAAGAAAAACTGAGTGATATTTTGTTAAGCAAACAATGCAGCTGTCAATCAATTCGGAAAGTTTGTGTGGATGAAAACTAGCGCCCTCTCCATGAATTAAATTGGATCAGACTTCTCTTTTTATTTGTGAATTCCAAGAATGACTGCTTAAAAGTTGTAGCATTCATTTACCAGAACGGCACAGAAAAAAAAAAGAAAAAGCATTACAAGACCTGACAGCATTTCTTGGAACAGGATTATTAGTCCATAAATTTAAGACAGGCACACAGATGTCAGCTCCACACACAACACGAAGCATTTTACTACAGGAAAAACCTTCAGTCCTGTTTTGATCACATACACATCTTGATAATTATACCAGTAGGAGGCTTAGGCTGTGAGATTTTTCTTTTCTTTTCTTTTCTTTCTTTCTTTCTTTTTTTTTTTTTTTTTTTTTTACATATTCTGGCAAAAATAAAAATGTACACTTTCATTCTGAAGAGCCTCGTTTGGTATTCCTCCTACCTTCCATCCACAAAGTCACACTTCACTCCTGAAATTCCCTCCCTGGCTTACCTTCGGCAGAAGAATCTGGAACCTGGGGAGACTTGCTTATGCGGAGCCAACATCAGAACGTGGCCAAGGGAAGTGAAATGTCAGCTCCTGCCAACAATACAAATCTCCGACATTCAATAGCTGGAGGGGGGGGAGAAAAAAAAAAACAAAAAGGAGCTAACACCTCAGTAACCTCAACTGCTTTCATACCACATATTTTAATGAAAACAATTCGAGCCCCTGACGCAAGAGAAGGTGGCCTTTGCATAATGTTTAGTTTCTGCTGTCTCCAAAACGTATCTGATATTTATTTATGATTCCACTACATTGAGCCTGAAATGGAAAAAGCTTCTAGAATTTCCAGAGAGCTTTATACAAAGCTGCCTCGATGATTATTAACAATTTAGTAGAAAACACTCTCGAGAAGGGACTGGATAGACCCGCTGACAGTTTTCCTACCCTCCCCCACTGTATCATGAAAACATGTTTGAAAAGTTTGTTATGTGATTTTTTTTTTTTTGCTTTTTTTTAAACAAAGAAACTACCCATTAAAAAACTCTCTCGAGCATATTTTAAAAGATAATCTGTAAAAAACAGTTCTAAGAAACTGTAAAAAAAGTGTCTTGAATTTAAACAGCAAAAATTCAAGTCCATAGAGCATATGTGATAGTCTTCCAGGAGGCTTTATTTGGGATTTTGAAAGAAATAAGTTTGTATTCCTAAGGTACATGGAAACAAAAACTAAATTATTTTCACTCGTTAAAATGAAAGAAATTAAAATTACATCTTGTTTGACTGGAGTCTAAACAATAGTTCACATACTATACATTTATTAATGTGCACTTCTAAGAAAGATGAAAATGGAACATCAGCTGGTTGGTTCCCAAAATGTTGTTTTTTTTTAAGAAATAGTTAGGATATGATCAATGGCAATTTGAGCTGATATTAACTTTGTATGTGCCATAAAGATTCTAATGTGATCAATGCTCACAAGAAAATGCTAATATTAATTGCATTTTATTATTTTCCAGTAGAGTACAAAGCATCTTTTGGCCCAGATTTTATATAAATTCTAAACCCACCAAAATTATGATATACTTAACACATCCCCAGCCTATTTTGAACAAACTGATTTTTATAACAAAATTAGAATGAGGGTCATTCATTTTACAAGAAGAAATAATAAACAGAAAGTTGGACTGAGACATTTGAAAAATAACTGTGGGGCTGGAGAGATGACTCAGCAGTTAAAGGTGACACTTGTACAGCCTTTATAATATTTATAAATAAATCAATATTTTTTAAATATATTTTATTTTTATTTATTTATTTGACAGAGAGAAAGAGGGGGAGAGAGGGAGAAAAAATGGGTGTGCCAGGGCCTCCAGCCACTATAAATGAACTCCAGATACATGCACCTCCTTGTGCATCTGACTACTACACAGTCAAACCAGGATCCTTTGGCTTCGCAGACAAACGCCTTAACCACTAAGCTATCTCTCCAGCCCAATAAATATTTGTTAAAAGGTAACTTTTGGGGCCAGTCATAGTGGTGCATGCCTTTAATCCCAGACCTCAAGAGGCAGAGGTGGGAGGATTGCCAAGAGGTCAAGGACAGCCTAAGATTACATAGTGAATTCCAAGTCAGCCTGGGCTGGAGCAAGACTCTACCTCAAAAAAAAAAAAAAAAAAGAGAGAGAGAGACAGAGAGAGAGAAAGAGAGATAACTTTTGTATGCAGCATCTTTTGTAGAACAATTAAATGAAAACATAAGGTTAGAGATGGAAAAACGTATATCTAAAATTTATGTCACAATAAATTTGGAGAAATCAAATTACCGAATGTAATTTAGGTGTACTATTATCCCATTATATTTCCTACAAGTTTATGACATAAGTGCAAACTTTGTTGATATGGTCAAACTGACCTGGGAAAAGATATTTAGCTATAGATATAATATTTACCTTCAGCTACAAGGAACAAGAGCATTGATCGGACGCCGATACATAAGTGCTGTCTTCTCATGTAAGCGGGAGTACTGGGAGAAGATTATTCTGGGTGATTACTAAGGCATTATCCTTACAGAAAGCATTTTTATAAAACACCCATTGGGCTTAGCAATAAAGATGCTTTCCAGCCGGGCGTGGTGACGCACGCCTTTAATCCCAGCACTTGGGAGGCAGAGGTAGGAGGATCACCGTGAGTTCAAGGCCACCCTGAGACTCCATAGTGAATTCCAGGTCAGCCTGGGCTAGAGTGAAACCTTACCTTGAAAAACCCAAAAAAAAAAAAAAAAAGATGCTTTCCTACAAGCCTAAGGACCCATGTTTGACTCTCCAGGTCCCCCATAAGCCAGACGCACAAGGTCACACAAGCACCCAAGGTCACACAAGCACCCAAGGGGGCGCACACATCTGGAGGTCATTTGCAGTGGCTGAAGGCTCTGGTGCACCAATTCTTCCCCCCCCCCGCCTCGCTCTCTCTCTCTCTCATTAAAAATAAAATAAAAAATGAAGAAAAACTTACCCATTGTAGAAAGGAATGTCAAAATAAAACTTGGTGAGGAGTGGCTGGAAAGACTGCTTACTGGTTAAGGCGCTTGCCTGCAGAGCCGAAGGACCCAGGTTTGATTCCTCAGAACCCACATAAGCCAGATGCACAAGGTGGTGCATGGGTCTAGAGTTCATTTGCAGTGGCTGGCAGCCCGGGTGTGCTCATTCTCTCTCTCTCTTTCTCTCTCTCTCAAATAAATAAATAAAAGTAAATAAAATTTGGGGACTGGGGGAATGGCTCAGCTATGTACACAAGACCTGCATACAAGGAAGGTAAAAATTGTAACATAAAAATAGAAAAGATACTACTTAGAAAAAAGGAGTGATTTAATGGAATGGTGATTATGGAGGGGGAGAAGGGAAGATAGTGGGAGGGAATGATGACTATGGTATATTGTCTATATGTATGGAGATTTTTCAATAGAGTTTTTAAAAATCTAAAGCTAGATAAACTTAATCAAAACTAGACAACTGATTTTATTGGCCTCTTGGCTTCCCATAAGACTACACTGGCTGGAGAGATGGCTTTGCTTCAAGTGAGTTCCCAGC
This sequence comes from Jaculus jaculus, assembly GCF_020740685.1. Lineage (NCBI taxonomy): Eukaryota > Metazoa > Chordata > Mammalia > Rodentia > Dipodidae > Jaculus > Jaculus jaculus. The sequence goes on along the minus strand of NC_059121.1, from coordinate 17,785,449 downwards.
AAGGAATATATTCACAAAAACAGAGATGAACATGCCAATAGTAGTCTGCCAGTAACTAAAGAACTTTAGGAAATCATAATAGATGTCTTCACTTCTCTATCCACAAAATGAGTGATAGGTTGAGCTTGACCAAACTGTTGATGTTAAAAATGTTGAGAGCTGGACTGATGGCTTAGCAGTTAAGACGTTTGCCTGTGAAGCCTAAGGACCCATGTTCAACTCTCCAGAACCCACGTAAGCCAGATGCACAAAGATGAGGCAAGCACAAGGTCACCATGGTCACTAGGTGGCACAAGTGTCTGGAGTTCAATTGCAGTGACTGAGGCCCTGGCATGCCATTCTCTCTCTAATTCTCTCTCTGTGTCTCTTGCTCTCTCTAAAAAATTAAAATTAAATGATAGAAAAGAATGTTGAGGGGCTGGAGAGATGGCTTAGTGGTTACGGCACTTGCCTGCAAAGCCAAAGGATCCCGGTTCGATTCCCCAGGACCCACGTAAACCACATGTACTTGGTAGTGCATGCATCTGAGTTTGTTTGCAGTGGCTGGAGGCTCTGGCTCACCCCTTCTCTCCCTCTCTCTCCCCTCCTCTCTCTCTTTCTTGCTCTCAAATAAAATATAGTAAAAAAAAAAAAAAGAATATTGAAACCAACTCACTCTTACTCAAAGGGTAAACTTCAAGTATAAGTGGAGTTCAGTTGTAGAAACCAAAGCAATTTTTTTCTTTCATCTCTAATATCTTTTGACCCTCTACTGGACTTTCTACAGAGCCAAAAGAGAGAAACCAGACCAAATGCACAGTTATGTCAGTAGTGTTCTGCAGAGTGACTGATGAGAGCATCTTTATGGGCCAAAACAAGTAGATAATGTGTCATTTGTTAATAAATGAATGCCGCATGAAAGTGAAATGAAATTGGCATTATTCTTATTATCAATTATGAAATACGTTGACAGAATAATAAAGAACTCTTCTAACCAGTCTCCAAAATCTAGAAAACAAGTGATCAAATCATTTATTGGTTGGCAGATTTACTTGGCTGGCTGTTTTCTTTGGTTTTGACCTATTTGAAGCTACAAGGGAGTTCAATTACAATCATGTTTCTTATTTCCTTCCTTGGAAAGGATTAATAAGCATTTAGATGAGAAAGAAGAAAAGCCTCAGGTCTTGGACGTTCTACCATGAAGAACACTTATTTAGTAATGACCTAAGAAAACACTTACTAAAAATAAAATAATTTAAAATAAACCAAGGAAAGGGCTAGCGAGACTGCTCAGTGACTAGCTAAAAGTGCTGGCCACACAGGCAGGAGGGCCCCGGAGAGCCTGATTTGACCTGAGTTCGATCCCTAACAATAAGTAAATAAATAAGCTGGGCGTGGTGGTGACACACGCCTTGAATCCCAGCACTCGCAAGGCAGACGTAGGAGAATCGCCATGAGTTCAAGGCCACCCTGAGACTCCATAGTGAATTCCAGGTCAGCCTGAGCTAGAGTGAGACCCTACCTCAAAAAAAAAGCCAACAAATAAATAAATGAACAAACAAACAAACATCTGAGTGTGATCACACACAACTGCAACTCCAGTCCTGTGGGGAGCAGAAGGGATGTGCTGGTCAGCAAGCTAACCAGAGAGCAGCTCAAGGTTCAATGAAAGACTCGACATCCAGAACAGAAGGCGGAAGCAGGACACAAGAGTGACACCCAACTTTCACGCCTGGCCTTCACATGTGCACACACTGGGAACGCACATCTGCCACACACACATGCACAGCACATACACACGTGTGTGCACACATTAAAAAAAAATAAAACAAGGGGAAATCCAAAATTTTCAGCTTATCTACGTGGCTGCTCATTTTCAATACAACCAATCACAGTGAGTGATGTTTTTAACCATTCTAAATAACACTAATAATTAATAATAATAATGAACAACTAGACCATAGATCCTTAGTTTTGTTGTCTTTATTATCTATTACATATTATTATATCACATATTATATTAGGTATATTATCATATGTTTGTTCAACTTCACCTGCAGGATCCTGGGGGTGCACTGTCTCTGCGTCCCCGGGTTAGTATGAAGTGACCAGCAAACTGTACATCAGCAGCCAGACACGCGTCTCACATGCTCAGCGAACAGTGGCCGCTTTACCTGCATTTCACTGAGTTTTACACCCACATTCCCTCAGGAAGACTCTGGGGTGAGGAACACAATATAGACCTTGCTGTTGAAAAGCTTAAAATTCAGTATTCAAGTGATGTGCATGCCAAATTCCTATGTTGTGACGAAGAATGGAATGACTGCCAAACCCAAGGCTAAAAGGAAAAACCAAACCTTTATGGCTTTTCAGAGGCAACTGCCGCATCATGGAAAAGGGAAGATTTCTCAAATTTTTAAGAATCTCTCTGGGGCTGGAGAGATGGCTAAACAGTTAAGGTGCTTGCCTGAAAAGCCTATTGAACTGACTTTGATTCCCCAGGACCCAAGAAAGCCAGGTGTACAAAGTGGCACATGCATCTGGAGTTTGTTTGAAATGGCTAGATGGGGCTGGAGAGATGGCTTAGCGGTTAAGCACTTGCCTGTGAAGCCTAAGGACCCCAGTTCGAGGCTCGGTTCCCCAGGTCCCACGTTAGCCAGATGCACAAGGGGGCGCACGCATCTGGAGTTCATTTGCAGAGGCTGGAAGCCCTGGCGCGCCCATTCTCTCTCTCTCTCTCTCTCTCTCTCTCTCTCTCTATCTGCCTCTTTCTCTTTCTGTCTGTCACTCTCAAATAAATAAGAATAAACAAAAAAAATTTAAAAAAAAAAAAGAAAAAGAAATGGCTAGATGCCCTGGTGCGCCCATTCTCTTGCTTTTTTAAAAAATATTTTATTTTTATTTGTTTACTTATTTGATAGAGAAAGAGGGAGAGAGAGTGAGAGAATGGATGCGCCAGGGCCTTCAGCCACTGCAAACGAACTCCAGTGTGCCTCCTTGTGCATCTGGCTTACGTGGGTCCTGGGGAATTGAACCTGGGTCCTTTGGCTTTGCAGACAAATGCCTTAATTGCTAAGCCATCCCTCCAGCCCCCATTCTCTTTTTTTCTATCTGCCTCCTTCTCTCCCCCACACCTCTTAAATAAATCAGTAAAATATTTTAAAATATCCCTCTGGAAAATATCCTGGACTATTAAAGCAGATCTGTGACAATAAATATTATCAGTAGAGGACAAATGTCAGCATTTAAAAAAATGTTTTAAAGGGGCTGGGGAGATAGCTCAGTGGTTAAGGCACTCGCCTGCAAAGCCTAACGTGCCAGGTTCAGCTCCCCAGGACCCATGTACCAGATGCATGCATCTGGGGTTCATCTGCAGAAGCTGGAGCCTCTGCCATGCCCGTTCTCTCCCCCCACCCTGCCCTGCTTGCAAATAAATAAAAACATATTTTTAAAATGTTTTAAGCATCATCATGCTTTACTTCAACTCTACACATTCCAGAAAGCTGTGAAATGAGATCAAATTTCCTCAACTTTGTTCATTCTCCATAAGATAGCTGATTTTGAATGGCCAGTAGCTCTTGGATTAAGGGGAGAGGCGGGCAAAGAGGGAACTTTCATTCTATTAACCCTCCGGATTAAATGCCACGTTTTTTGGTTGTTTGCTTTTCCAGTTAATACTATAGACATGCACAGTAAGATGTTTCTTACCTTTGCTATTTAAGTTTCCTTCTGAAAACAGCTCAAATTGTAATCAAATTATGAGAATAATGATCCATTTATTTCAAAGTACTCATAGCTTGTCTATGCAAGTAGAAGTTGACTGAATTCTCTTACTCTCAGACAAGACTGACATATTTACTGGGGCATATCAGAGTATTTAATTGCAAAACTGGGAATTATTCCACAGATGTGAATGGATATCTAATTTATATCACAGAGGAACAATTACACTCTTAGGAGCTGCAATTTACTAACTCATTTTCCTAACTAGATTACCACACACGTGAGAATTTCAAGCCAGGAAAACATTGCCAAAAAATGTTTCACCAGTGACAACCCCCCTCCAGAAAAAAACTCATAAATGTCTTCTTAGCTGTAAATAACGATAAAACAAAGTCTGTGAGAATATAATTATATCTTGTCTAGACTGAAGAGTTTTAAATTTGTATTATCTTAAGTCAATGATAGCATACTAATCTTAATGAATGATTAAAACAGATTTGTTGTACATGTTCCCATAAATTTAAAAATAAGAAAAAAATCAAAGAAGAGGGATTAAAATATTTTTTTCCAATTGCAAAGCTCCTAACTCCTCTTCCTCTGAGTATGTTCACACATGTACTTAAATACAGACCTCTCTTCAGCAACGTGCCTGAATTTCTTGTCCAGAATGCTTACCCACAATTTCTTAATCTATCTTTCGTGATCTTTTTGAGAGAATGACTTGTAAAGACATTTGTGTTCTTGCATATTCATGCCACTTCCACTCCAGTGACCCTTTCCTTGGCAGCGTAAGAGTATTTAAGTTTGGGGAAAGGGGGCAGAAAGATTCTGAGAGTCACAGGGTGAGGAGGACACTCTGAGGCACTGCCCTCCCACTCCTGACAGACTGACTGATGCAATCATGACCCCACAGTGACTACAGCACTGAGCAAGGCCCTCAGTGGAATAGAGGCAATGAAAAAGGGATATAAGCGTATAACCCAAGACTGGAGGAATGGCTTAGTGGTTAAGTTGCTTGCCTAGGAAGACTAAGGATGCAGGTTCACTTCCCCAAGGCCCACATAAGCCAGATACACAAGGTGAGGTATGCATCTGAAGTTTGTTTGCAGTGGCTGGCAGCCCTGGAGCACCCCTTCTCTTCTCTTCCCTTCCCTCCCCTCCCCTCTCTCCCTCCCTCCCTCCCTCCCTTCCTCTCCCTCTCTCTCTCTCTCTCTCTCTCTCTCTGTCTCAAATAAATAAATAAAAGAATACCAGAAGTCTTAAAAAAAAAAAAAAAAGATTATAACCCAATGGGAATATGACCAAGATGTGAAATGTTCATACAGTAAAATGCATAATTAATAAAATAAAAAATTTGTATCTTATGGTGGTTTGTCATTTTCACCAGCACTTATTTAGAAGACTTTTCCTAAAGTTAATGAAAGGTATTCTTTTTTAATTATTTTAATTATTTTTTATATTTAATTTATTTATTTGAGGGAGAGGAAGCAGCAGATAGAGAGAAAGGGCCAGGGTCTCCAGCAAGTGCAAACAAACTCTAGACACATGCATCCCCTTGTACATCTGGCTTACATGGGTCCTGGGGCATCAAACCAGAGTCCTTCTTATGCTTCACAGACAAACAAACGTCTTAACAGCTAAGCCATTTCCCCAACACCTGAAGGAATTTTGAAGAAGAAGAAGAAGAAGGAAGATGTTAGATGAGGAATTCAGACCCTTGGAGCCTGGTCCTCATGGGCAGCTTTTATATCTCCTTCAATCTATCTTCTTAGGTACAAAAGAGGAGGATCTGCTATTGGAAAAAGACACTGGGCTGGGAAGATGACGTAGCAGCTAAGGAGCCTGCCTGCGAAGCCTGAGGACTCATGTTCAACTCTGTAGGTCCCACACAAGCCTGGTGCACAAAGGTGAGGCAAGCGCAAGGTCACACATGTCCACTAGGTGACACAAGCTTCTGGAGTTCCACTGCAGTGGCTGGAAGACCTGACAACCAATTCTCCCTGTAAAGGCCAGTCTATTGGGCTTGCCTAAAATAAATAAAGAAATATATATATATTTATATATATATATTTTATATATATATATAAATATATATATATATAATATATATATTTATATTTATATATATATATTTATATATATATATATATATATATATATATATATTTTTTTTTTTTTTTTTTTTGGTTTTTTGAGGTAGGGTCTCACTCTGGCTCAGGCTGACCTGGAATTCACTATGTAGTCTCAGGGTGGCCTCGAACTCTCGGAGATCCTCCTACCTCTGCCTCCCGAGTGCTGGGATTAAAGGCATGTGCCACCACGCCTGGCTCAATAAATAATTTTTTTAAAAAAAGATGCTTGGCCCTGCCCATGGTAGATATAGACACAGATGAAGACAACAGGGCACAGACCTGAGGAAAGAAATGAGGGTTAAAGAACCAGGGTGCCGAGAGATGGGGGAGGAAAAGAAAGTAATAAAGACAAAGGATGGAAGCCGGGTATGGGGGCACACTCCTTTAGTCCCAGCACTTCGGAGACAGAGGTAGGAGGGTTGCCATGAGTTCAATGCCACCATAACATAGTCAAGGTCAGCCTGAGCTAGAGTGAGACCCTATCTTGAAAAACAAACAAACAAAAAGAGAAAGAAAGGAAGAAAGAGAGAGAGAAAGAAAAGAGACCAGTGGCCACTCCTTTGGGAAGAGACCAGAGGCCACTTCTTTGGGAACTGCCCACAAAACCACACCCAAAAACCTGAGATGCAAAATGTGAAGTAAGGGCTGGAGGGATTGCTTAGAGATTAAGGCACTTGTCTGCGAAGCCTAAAAACCTATGTTCGACTCTCCAGATCCCACGTAAGCCAGACACACAAAGGTGAGTCATGTGCAAGGTCGCACACGCATGTCCACTAGGTGGCGCAAGCGTCTGGAGTTCCATTGCACTGGCTGAGGCTCTGGTGCACCAATTCTCCCTCCCTCCCTCCCTCCCTCCCTCCCTCTCTCTCTCTCTCTCTCTCTCAATCTCTCTCCCTCTCTAAAATAAAAATAAAATGCCTAGTAATTTTCCTCCAGCTGTATATATCCCAGAACCTGCCATAACCTTCAGCTTATATCAGGATGTGCAACGTTGCTCTTTAATCCGTAATCCTGGATATGAACTATCATGGAGCGTGTGCATTGCCATGAAGCTGAATCTACAGAAAAGTAACTTTTTTTGTTTTTTTTTTTAATTTATTTATTTGAGAGTGACAGACAGAGAGAAAGACAGATAGAGGGAGAGAGAGAGAATGGGCGCGCCAGGGCTTCCAGCCTCTGCAAACGAACTCCAGACGCGTGCGCCCCCTTGTGCATCTGGCTAACGTGGGACCTGGGGAACCGAGCCTCGAACCGGGGTCCTTAGGCTTCACAGGCAAGCGCTTCACCGCTAAGCCATCTCTCCAGCCCAAAAGTAACGTTTGTAAGCCGGCCCATGAGGTCAAGATTGACTGTAACCGATGCTCTATCAGACGAAGAAGGAGAGGAGGTGAGGTACAAGGTGTAGGTGATGAAACCCCAGTCAGCTCAGGCGTTCTACCCGCACCTCTTTTTCCCTCATGGAGTTCTTTCAGACAGTGCTGTAAAAACCATATTCAGTTGTGGTTTGTTTTTTTTTTGGGGGGGGGGTAGGGGTGTACTATTCCCCAGATATGATCTGGCCAGCGCATTCATGGCCTCACAATGGTATTGTTACCTTCACAAGACTTGCGCCATATGCTCATAAGCATTATGATGTAGATGACAGAGACACAGAGCACAGCGACCTCTCAGGGCACTCCTGGCAAGGAATCTGTCCCTTCTGCACATTTCCTGGCCCCAGGAGCTTTCTGAAACCTTGGTGCAAGCCTTCATGACACATTTACCCTTGGAGCCCGTGTGCCCGCACACGCATGGTGGATGACAAGATCGGTTATCAGTATGAGGCACAGCCTGGACGCTGTGGGCTACAGCTGCACAGGGCATGCCTGGAGAGGCCTCAGGAAACACCCCTGGGAGTTTGCATTCAAGGAGAGGGTTGCTATGGTGGCACTCACAGATAGTTCAGGCGCTCTCCTTTCAAACGAATTTGTATTTTTACAGACTGGAGACATTGATGGGTAAAGCCCTGCCCTCGAGATATCTTTCCTATTGTCCCAGTGCAAAGTGTACGGTTACTCCTTCATTGTGCGATTTTGGGGCTGGAGAAGATGGCTCAGCGGTTAAGGCATTGTTTGCCTCCAAAGCCAGGGACCCCAGTTCGATACCCTACGACCCAACGTAAGCCAGATGCACAAGGTGGCGCATTAATCTGGAGTTCGTTGACATTGGTTGGAGGGCCTGATACACCCCTTCTCTTCTCTCTCTCTCAAATAAATAAATAAAAATTTAAGCCGGGCGTGGTGGCGCACGCCTTGAATCCCAGCACACGGGAGGCAGAGGTAGGTGGATCGCCGTGAGTTCAAGGCCACCCTGAGACTCCATAATGAATTCCAGGTCAGTCTGGGCTAGAGTGAGACCCTACCTTGAAAAACAAAAAAAAAAACAATAATAATAATTTTTTTAAATTATGCTATCTTTTTAATAGTTCCTTTAATAATTACAGCCACTGTGCCTTCCCTGGGCCTCGTTCATCCTGTCTGCATCTCCACCATCTTTCTACCCTGCTTTTTACTTGGAGTGCTTATTATAAACCTCACTCAGTGCAACGTACAATAACCAAAACACAGTCTGAACGTTATGAGGTCTTGAGATCTTCTCCATCACGTAAATTAGTTCATTACTTGTGAATTCAGTCTTACTCGAGTCTCCAGGACATGATAAGACTGCAGGCAGAGTCTTTGACAGAGCAGCGAAATGCCTCTCACCCGGTTCCTGGCAGAGTCTGTTCCCTCTGAAAGCTCATGGGCGTGCTTATTACTGTTCCCGCGGCCACGGGAACTCAGGCCTTCTGAACCTTGATCAGAACGGCCCATGAAGCTCTAATTACATCAGCTAAAGGCTTCCCTTGCTCATCCACATCCTCCCCGCAACACAGTTCCAAAGCCCTACAAACCGCCTGGTTAAGTTGACTGCAGCAAGAGCCCAGCTATACGATACCAGTTTTCTATATTAGCTACTTTTGTCATCACTGGGACAAAATACCTGTTAGAGGCAATTCAGGTGGGTAAAGAATGTACTTTAGGGCTGGAGAGATGGCTTAGCGGTTAAGCGCTTGCCCGGAAGCCTGAGGACCCCGGTTCGAGGCTCAGCTCCCCAGGACCCACGTTAGCCAGATGCACAAGGGGGCACACACGTCTGGAGTTTGTTTGCAGTGGCTGGAAGCCCTGGTGCACCCATTCTCTCTCTCTCTCTCTCTCTCTCTCTCTCTCTGTCACTCTCAAATAAATAAATAAAAATAAAAATAAAAGAATGTACTTTAGGTCACAGATTCATCACTGAGGTGGCATGGTGGTTAGGACTCCACCTGTGGCACAGAGGCTCACAGCAGAACCTGCTGCATCCAGGTGGATCAGGAAGCAGAAACTTCTGCTAGAATCATCTGGCCACGCCATTATGGTCCCACAACCGCCACAGAGGCCCCACGACCGACAGGCTCAACAATGACTTCCCAAAGTAATGCCATCGTCTAAGGACCATGAGCCTGTGGGAAACATTTAGCATTCAAACCCCGACATTGTGTGTCTTCCAAAGATTAGCAGTGAACAATCAAACCTGGGACTGGTAACAAGAAAAGAAGAAAGAGGGACTGGAGAGATGACTTAGCGGTTAAGTGCTTTCCTGTGAAGCCTAAGGACCCTGGTTCGAGGCTCGATTCCCCAGTACCCAACTGAGGCAGATGGACAAGGTGGTGCATGCATTTGGAGTTCATTTTGCACTGGCTGGAAGCCCTGGTGTGTCTATTCCTTCCCTCTCTCTCTCTGCCTCTTTCTCTCTCTGTCATTCTCAAATAAATAAATAAAAATAAACATTTTTTAACAGAAAAGAAGAGAAAAAGAAGAGTGTATGTACTAAGAGAAACAAAGAAAAGGCTTAATTCATAACAGTATACTTCCCTAATTATCAAACACAAAATTAAAAACTTTTCACATGCACCTTCTATACACTAACAAATACCTATAGGTATTTTTCTTTTATCTCTTTCCAGAAAAAAATGCAAAATACTAAAATAAAGCCGGGGGTGGTGGTGCACACCTTTAATCCCAGCACTCGGGAGGCAGAGGTAGGAGGGTCACAGTAAGTTTGAGGCTACCCTGAAACTATATAATGAATTCCAGGTCATCCTGGGCTACAGTGAAACTCTACCTCAAAAAAGCAGAAGAAAAATTTAAATAGTAATTTTAAGGCCTCTGTAAAGATATGTAAAGGAGCAAGGTTATTTTCTATTACGTATTTACTAGGTAATGATATTGTATACCATCATAGGTTATCATTAGAAATCAATACAAGGGCTGGGGAGAGGACTTAAATGTCAAAGGTGTTTGCTTGTAAAGCCGGTGGGTTCAAAAAGGTCAGATCCCTAGTACCCAAGAAAAGCCAGATGTATAAAGTAGTACATGCATCTGGAGTCTGTTTGCAGCAGCTCTCCTCCTCCTCTCTCAAATAAATCAATTAAAAAAAATTTTTTGAAAAAGGAAATTTGGGCTGCAGGAATGGCTTAGCGGTTAAGGCATTTGTCTGCAAAGCCAAAGGACCCAGGTTCAATTCCCCAGGACCCACATTAGCCAGATGCACAAGGAGGGGCGTACACATCTGTAGTTCATTTGCAATGGCTGGAGGCCCTAGTGCGAACATTTCCTCCCTCCCTCCCTCCCTCCCTCTCTCTCTCTCTCTCCTTCTCTGTCAAATAAATAAATAAAAATTAAAAAGGAAATATGGCTGGACAGATGGCTCAGTGGTTAAAGTACAAAGGCCAAGGACCTGAATTCGATTCCTCAGTACCCACGTAAAGCCAGATGCACTAAGGGGCACATGCATCTGTAGTTTGCTTGCAGTGGCAGGAGGTCCTGGCACACCCAAACTCACTCTCTTTCTGCCTCTTTCTCTCTCTCTCTCATAAATAAATAAATAAATGAAAAGAAAGGAAAAGAAAAGAAAATCAACACAAAGGAAATTCTAGTATAAGATCCCGGAGACAGCTGGCATCAATATATTTTAGAGGGAGAGAACAGGGCAGATACAGGAAGAAAGATGATACTTTAATGTAGTATGTTAACCATCTTTCAGGTTTGAAAACCAGAGGTTATAATAAAGGAGACAAATGATAACACATGGCCAGGTGAGATCACTTAAAACTCTCAACAAGCAATACATCCTTATATTAAGTTAAGGAACCATAACTCAACTCACTCACTAGAATACTTGCACATATTTTCACAGTCCAGTGTGAAAAGAGACAAAAATGTAAGAAAACAGAAAAACCTCAGAGTTCACAAAGAGTTAACAGTAACCAACACTGCCATGAGTAGCAAGTCTCTCAGAACGTTTCTGGAAAGAGCGCTGACAGTATCCACAGGACAATGCCCACCAGCGTTCCCCACGTAGGCCGGGAAGGCATGAAGGACCTCAGTGTTCAACTGAAGCCTCGTTACTCAATGTAGTATGCTTCATAATCAAGAAGACTGGGCTGCAGAGATGGCTTAGTGGTTAAGGCACTTGCCTGTGAAGCCTAAGGACCCAGGTTCAATTCCCCCGTACCCACATAAACTAGATACCCATAGTGGCACATGTTCTGGTGTTCGTTTGCAGTGACTAGAGGCCCTGGTGCATCCATTCTCTCTCTCTCTCTCTCTCTTCCTCCCTCTCACTCTCTCTCACACACACATAAATAAATAAATACAAATTTTAAAAATATTTTTAATAATTGGATTATGTTAAATGGTCTCCCACTAGAAAGTTGGAAATGTCAGTCCATGCATAAAATTTGTGGAGCCAATGCTCTCTAGTGGGTGGCTTCCCCTCTTCTTTTCTCTTTCTCTCCTTCTGTCCTGTAATATGAGGGGTCTTGCATATACTCATGAGGACACCTTAAGCCTGAACACCCAAAATCCACACAGGAGCCCACAATCTTTGACACTTGGAATGATCACGCCCGAATTACAGGTAGATGCTTACAGAGCCTCAGGTAACTAAAAAGTGGAGAACTGTAGTTTTGGTCTTGAATGTTCCCCAAAGGCTTTGTCTCAGCCTCTGGTGTGACCAAACGGTCATGAACCTTTTAGAAGGTAGAGCTCAACACACAGAGTTGACTTGAGTGTCCATGGAAGATATTTTCTGCCTCAAATTTCTCAGACCAGGATCAGATCCAGGTAACGAATACTTTGCTATGCATCCAATGGTTTTGTTGTTGTTGTTTAATTTTCAAATACCTCTCTTTGGGTACGTTTTGGAAAAGAGTTAAGAATCTATGTCAAGTTTACTTGTTTAAATTGCATCTGCTTGCAGCATTTTGGAAGGAAGCGCATGCCCTCCCTGGGCTTCGTTATACATCAAATTCCCATGCTTGGTGTTTCTTCAAGATGCAGAAGTCAGCTCCGTCTCTCAGAAATTCTCTGGTGGCTTTGATAAGAGAGCATTAAGATATATCTGGATTTCATCACGTCTGGTTTCAGGCTGTCATGGGAAGCTGGAGTTGGTGGGGAGAGATTAAATTATTAATAATGGAAGTTTCCAACAGCGGAAGAAGAAATGAGGCAAAGAGCCACACATAACGATCAAGCACGCTCATGGACACCAGGACACATGTGACTTTACGCCGCAATACAGATGTGGTCTTCCTGTCGCTGCGGCCACTGCAGGCCAGCACTGTAGCAGGCAAACGTCCGGACAATAATTCCTGTCCTACCAGCTCCGGGGTGATGGTGACAGACATGGTGATCAATCAAAACCCATCAAGTCAGAAATCCAGAGGCCACAGAGAACCAGACATAAATCAGATGGCCAACAGGCCTTCCATGGCTCAGGAAACACTGCAGAAGGGGGGGGAGGGGAGGTTGGAAAGATGTTAAGAGCCACACAGTGGGTAGGAATATCCCGAGGCAAAGTCCCCCACTACCCCACAAGGACCGACTGAGACCTTCATGACCCCACAGTGAACTGAGGAGCGACCCCGGGGTAATGGGAACAGGGTATGAGGGGATTAGAGTATGTGACCTGTTGTAATATATAAAATAAAATAATCCCTGTCTAGTTGAGTCCCTTGTTAGTGACCAAAGAAAGCCTATGTTTCTTAGAATCATAAAAAAATAAGCAATGCCCTGCTAATAGACAATGAGGTAGCCAAAGCAACTGAGTTGGTGCAAGTTTTATTGACTGCAAATAAAATATGAATTTCTGAAGGATACCTTTACACTATTAATTCTGGCACAATCACATTTAAAGTATCCATGAGAATTAAAAAGATAGCTTTCGGGCTGGAGAGATGGCTTAGCGATTAAGGCACTTGCCTGCAAAGCCTAAGGACACATGTTCTACTCTCCAGATCCCACGTTAGCCATGTGCACAAAGGTAAGGCAAGCGCAAGATCGCAAATGCACACTGGGTGGCACAAGCGTCTGGAGTTCAATTGCAATGGCTGAGGCCCTGGTGTGCCAATTCTCTATCTAAAAAAAAAAAAAAAAAAACAGATGGCTTAGTGGTTAACACATTTGCCTGCAAAGCCTAAGGATCAGAGTTAGATTCCCCAGGACCCATGTAGCACCAGATGCACAAGACGGCACAAGCATCTGGAGTTCATTTGCAGTGGCTGGAGGCCCTGGAGTGCCAATACACAGAGACGTGCACACACACACACACACACACTCACACTCATTCTCTCTCTCTCTTGTTCTCACTCTCTCTCTCTAATTTTTTTAAATAAAAGACAGCTTTTTAGACAACCTATCGTGGTTTGGATATGAAACCTCCTTCCAAAAGGTTCACTGTGGGTTAAAAGCTTGTTGCCCGGGTCATGAATCCAATCATGGGATGCGGAGAGCTACTGGATTGTGAGAGCTACAGGCTGGTCAGTGGATTCGGCCACTGATGGGCTCATAATTGATGGCATTATTGAGAAGTGATGGGGTCTTTCAGAGGGAGAGGCCTAACACGGGACAAACGTGTCCTCGGGGGCCCTGTCTTATCCTGGCCTGTGATGTGATTCCCTTCTCCCTGCTTCCTAGACTCCATGAGATGCACGGCTTCCCTCCATCATGGTGTTCCCGAGGCCTAGAAACACTGAGCCAGGTGACCACAGGCTGGCAACTGTGCACCAAAGCAAGTTCTTCCACCTCCAAATCAACGCCCTTGGGGATTTGGCCACAACGATAAAAATAGCTGACTGATACAGACCCCAGGGAAGTTAATTAGCACAGTTTTTTTAAAAACATTTATTTATTTATTTAAAGTAGAGAGATACGAACACAGATACAGATGCAGAGAGCGTGTGTGGGCGCAGGGCCTCCAGCCATTGCCAACAAGCTCCAGATGCGTGCACCGCTTGGTGCATCCGGTTTACAAGAGTGCTGGGGAATCAAACCTGGGTCTTTAGGCTTTGCAGGCAAGTGCCTTAACCGCTAGGCCATCTTCCCAGCCCCCAACTAGCACAGTTTTTCATCATATTCTGTACAACGGTTATACAGTCATTGACTATATGATAACTTGCAAATAAATACATAAAATTATTTTTAAAGGGCTTGATCTTGTAATCACAAGACAGGCGATCATTCTCTCCATCTGACTGATCTTCAGACAAACAAAGCCACGGTGAGACAAAAAAAAAAATGGTTGAACAAACAGCCTTCCTAACTTCACACCCACGCACCTGGTGGCACATACCCGCCAACAAAGAAAACCTTCACCAAATACCCACCAATAAAACATGCTACAGACTGGTTCCTCCCCTTTGTTTGACTTTGGAAACATTGAGCCAAATTGTTTACTTTTATTTTAACCTAAAATATAGTGGGTGTTACCCTGAAGCTGTCCTTTTAAACACAAGGTGACTAGAAATTAGAACAAGGGAATTTTTTTATGCGAGAGTGGAGAGATAGAGAGAGAATTGGCACACCGAGGCCTCTGGCCACTATAATCAACTCCAGATGCATGCGTCACCTAGTGTGCATGTGCCACCTTGTGAACTTGTATCACCTTGTGTCTGGCTTACATGGGACCTAGAGAGTCAAAGATAGGTGTTTAGGCTTTGCAAGCAAGTGCCTTAACACCTGGAGTCTGTTTGCTTGCAGTGGCTGGAGGCCCTGGCGTGCCCATTCTCTGTGTGTGTGTGTCTGCTTTTTTCTCTCTTGCTCCCCAATAAATAAATTTTATATAGATAAATAGATAGATAGATGAATGTACACCTATATATACGTAAATATACATATGAGGAAGGCCTGCTTGTCTGGGTCTACTTTGTTAGGACAGAGCCTGGATTTGAATAAATCACAAAGTGTAAAAATGTTATTCAATGATCCCAACAAATAAATGAATTTCAAAGCCAGGCGTGGTGGTGCACGCCTTTACTCCCAGCACTTGGGAGGCAGAGGTAGGAGAATCGCCATGAGTTCGAGGCCACCCTGAGACTCCATAGTGAATTCCAGGTCAGCCTGAGCAACAGTGAGACCCTACCTTGAAAAAACAAAATAGACAAATAAATTTCAATCTCTCTGTCTTTCTCCACCTGCCCCCTCCCCTTTCACTCTCACACACCCACAGGGACCACATACTTTATTATCCAAACCAGGACACCACTGAACATGAAAAAGACCTGAACTTAGATGGACAGCAGCTGCACAAGGACTGTCCTGATGATCGGGAGCTAAGCGCAATGCAGTCACACCAAACTGCGTGGTCTTGCCTCGTCATGAGCCCTCACCAACCCCGAGCCCAGAACTCCATGAAGAATTGACACCCATTACCAGCCAGCACTTTTTTTTTTTTTTTGACCCAGTGGATTATTTTCCCCCTCATTACAGGATGATTATGCTTGGGACACCCAAGAGGTAAATAAGAGTTCACTCTTGTCTGGTTTAACAGATTCTAGGCATTTAACAAGACAGAGAGAGCCGCACATGTACGCTGAGCTTCTGTAGATTTCTGCGAGGTTGTTCGACCTATTACACCTGTAGGTGGACTTCGCAGACAAAGGGTATGGAAAATAAGAAACCTATGATACTAGAAAACCCTCAAAATAGCACTGCAAGTACCCCCAAAGCAGGTTGGATCTAAGGGTCTCTGAAGAAGAAAAAATAGCAAAGACAAAAGTAGTAAGCAGCGAGCTGGAGAGATGGGTTAGTAGTTAATGTGCACAAAGGACCCAAATTCCTTTCTCCAGGTCCCACGTTAGCCAGATGCGCAAGGAGGCGCACATGTCTGGAGTTCATTTGCAGTGGCTGGAGGCCCTGGCACATCCATATTCTCTGCCCCTCTCTCTCTCTCTCTCTCTCTCTCTCTCTCTCTCTCTCTCTCTCTCTCTCTCTGTCTCTAATAAATAAATAAAAATGAATCTTTTTTAAAAAAACAAAGTAGCAAGCAGGGTCTGGAGAGATGGCTTAGCAGTTAAGGCACTTGCCTGTGAAGCCTAAAGACACAGGCTCAACTCCCCAGGACCCACGTAAGCCAGATGCACAGGGGGCGCATGCATCTGGAGTTTGTTTACAGTGGCTGGAGGCACTGGTGTACCCGTTCTCTCTTTCTCTTTCTCTCTCTCGCTCCCTCTTAACTATGTATGTAAACTATTTAAACAAACAGTAAGCAGAACTTTAAAAGGAAACATTATGGATGAACTTCCTGCTGAACTAACCTCTGAATACAGGACGACATCAGAACCGGCCTTCGAAAAGTTCAAACCCTAAAGGAGGGAATATCTGAGGAGACCTAAGGCCACATCCTTGGTACCCCGTTAATGTCTCCCCCATATTGCTCCTTGAAGAGTTCCAGCAGCCTGATTTCATCCCACAGAGGCTGAATGGCTCACCTTCCACACACACTCACACTGCTTCCAGGCTTTCCCACTGTGCACAGTTATTTACTCCAGCAGCTCTCAACATGACCACGCGTCATAGCTGTCTTGGGAGCTTCTCCAGCAAGCAGATTCCCAAGCAGCGCCCTGCAGAGCCCCAGATGAGGCTGAGATATTTCTGCTCATAGTAAACAATCCAGATGCCTCGGAAAGCAAACTACTGCAAGCCCTGGAGAAACTGAACTGAAACAACCCAGGCCTGGTGACCCTATGAGACCAGGATGCAGTCACAACCTCATGCTCTGGTTTTGCCCACTTGACTCCTCCACTGGGATCTTGCCAGAACCATCTGAAGATTCTCTCCCCAACACCATGGCAACAAGGCACCACAACCAAAAACCATCCTTTCCTCTCCTGGCCAAGCTCCAACTAACTGACAATTCCAACACATCCCGAAACATTTCTTTCATGAGAAACCCCCTTAGCTATATTAAGAAAAGCAAGTGTAGGGCTGGAGACATGGCTCAACAGTTAAAATGCTTGCCTGCAAACCCAAAGGACCCAGGTTTAACTCCCCAGGACCCATGTAAGCCAGATGCACAAGGAGGCACATGTGTCTGCAATTCATGAGCAGCAGCTGAAGCCCCTGGCATCACCATTCTCTCCATACACCTCTCTCTATCTCTCTCTCAAACAAATAAAATAAAATAAATATTTATTTTAAAAAAAAAAAAAAACACTGTGAGTTTGAGGCCACCCTGAGACTCCATAGTGAGTTCCAGGTCAGCCTGGACTAGAGTGAGACCCTACCTCAAAAACAGCCCCCTCCCCCTCAGAAAAGCAAGTGCACATTACAAGTTGAGGAAAACTCCATAGTGAACCATCCTTTATACTGACAGCTCTAGCTCCTGATCCAATGATAACGTCATTCTTTGGAATTAAATTGCGGCCAGTTTTCCTTCCTTTCCTCCTCCCTCCTTCACATCTTCCTAGCAGGCATACCGTGATCCTTAGGCTTGTGGATAAACTGATTATCAATGATCAGTCTTCTAGAACCTCAGTGTCTTCTGGAAGCCATGTCATTTTTCCATTTGTGTAAAAAAACAAAAAAAAAAAAAAATGAACCAATGGGCTAGAGAGATAGCTTAGGGGATAAGGCCCTAAAGTGGCACGTGCATCTGGAGTTTACAGCGGCAGGAGGCCCTGGCATGTCCATTCTCCCCCCTTACTCTCTCTCCCTGTCCCCTATTTCTCTCTCAAATAAATATATACAAATAAAGTTTTATATTTAAAAAATGAACCAATTTTTTAAAAAGATTTATTTTTATTTATTTATGAGAGACAGGAGGAGAGAAAGAATGAACGAGAATGGACATGCCAGGGCTTCTAACCACTGCAAACAAACTCCAGATGCATGCGCCACCTTGTGCATCTGGCTTATGTGGGCACTGGAGAATTGAGCCTGGGTCCCTAGGCTTCACAAGCATGTGCCTTAACTGCTAAGCCATCTCTCCAAATCTTTTTAAGGGTCAAGAAACACTGCTTCCTTCCTTCATCACTGACTTATCCAGAACTGATACAGGGAAACTTGGGGTGTTTGGGAATAATCCTGCAACCCCAAGCCCTACGCTTGTGTCTGTAATTTAACCAAAGAATTGGATATACTACACTGAGAAGGAGAGTAATAAATCAACTCAAATTTTGTGTTTTACAAAGAGCATAGCATCTTCAGAAATGACCTTAACTGTACAAGTTGTTGGTTAGGAGAATGAAAGAAAGAAGTAAAATGAGAGAATTGTTCTCGAATAGAAAGCCCTCCTTGTTCGCGGAAAGACAGAGCCATGGGAGCTCGGTCATTACTCCAGATGTTCTCATCACTGCCCAAGCGCAGATGAGCCAGCCACTGACCGGGCAGAGGAAGTTACATGAGCCCAGCTCTGAGGTTCAGCGACACCCAGCTAGGTAAGGCAATCAACACGCTGACTGACGCTTCCCCTGGGAGCGGCCACTGCCAGTCGCTGGGATGTCCCCACAGACCTCAGAGATGGGGCTTCTCTAGGAAAGGAAAGCGCTCTGTGGTCTTGATGCTATCAAACCTCCACGCTGTGAGGTGGTGGTCCCCTGGCTAAGGGGACACATCAGGGCTAAACAGGCCTCCAGGTCTGCTCTCCTCACACGGGCACAGCTTTGCATGAGATCAAACTGTAACACTACGATGAAAAGACCAGATCTGAATGTGGGAAATGTACCACTCATTTCCTGAACTGCTATGCTAAGGGGAAAAAACAGAAAGATATCATCCTTAACTTATACTTGTTCTCAGCACCATGTTATTGTGTTAACTGATGGCTCAGTTCTCTTATTATTGATCTTTTCACTAATTTTTTTTTTTGGGGGGGTTGAGGTAGGGTCTCACTTTAGCCCAGGCTGACCTGGCATTCACTATGTAGTCTCAGGGTGGCTTCGAACTCACGCTGATCCTCCTACCTCAGCCTCCCAAGTGCTGGGATTAAAGGCGTGCGCCACCACGCCTGGCTTTTTCACTAATTTATTTTTTTAAGGTGATGTTACAAGGCAGTTTAAGTGTGAGGCTAAATGTTCACCTTTCATAATTGTAAGATATGTATAATTCCATTTTTGTGAACATAAATTTTTCATGAAATCATTTGAAACAAGGCCATGCGCATGTATGTGGCAATATTCACTTTGGTTAATGTGGGATGGTTCAATAGTTTTGTTCCTGATACCTGATTTTTTTATTTTATTTTAAACATTCATTCCTGGTATGAATTTCAAGTTAAAAAAAAAGAATTGAGGTAGAAAACATTGATATTATTTATCAATGAAAGTTGTCAACATCAGACATTATTTCAAAACTTTAGGAGTAAATGGGTAACACTGGACTTTTTGGGGGGGATAAGTGGACTTTTGACCACATCACTTCTTTTGGTGGCCATATTATATTGCCAGTGCCAAAATGTACACACTATGTTGAGCAAAAGTATACATCTGCAACTTTAAAACACAGAAACAAGATGCGCACACGTGACAGCTTACTTACTCTCCTAAAATAGCCACCAATCCCACACGTTGTCTGCTCATTGTTGGAGACAGACATCTTCACAGCTAAAGTAAATAACATCTTCTATCAATGAAATTGAAATGTATTTTTAAAGATCTATTCCCTGGGCTGGAGAGATGGCTTAGCGGTTAAGCGCTTGCCTGTAAAGCCTAAGGACCCCGGTTCGAGGTTCGGTTCCCCAGGTCCCACGTTAGCCAGATGCACAAGGGGGCGCACGCGTCTGGAGTTCGTTTGCAGAGGCTGGAAGCCCTGGAGCGCCCATTCTCTCTCTCTTCCTCTATCTGTCTTTCTCTCTGTGTCTGTCGCTCTCAAATAAATAAATTAATTAATTAATTTAAAAAAAAATCTATTCCCTGTCACAGTTGACATTTCAATGCTATAAGTTTTCTTGCAACTATACTTAATGGAGACTCCAAAGCAAGTGACAGATATCAAAAGCATGTTCCCCTAAGAGGATTTAAATTGGCTCAATTCCTCTCTCCCTCTCTCTCTTCTCTCTCTCTCTTTTCTCTCTCTCTCTCTCTCTCTCTGACTTCAAGACAATGTTTAAAAATAAATGTCTAGCTTCCTTTTAAATATGAATTTTTCTTCTTTTCATCTCATGAGAGAAATTTGGGGTTGAGAATCTAGGCCAGGAGCCACTCAATGAAAATGAAATCACTCAACACCATGTCCCTCTCCATCACTCTGTGGCCTGCCTGAGCATTCTTTCAAGCCTCTCGGCTTCTAGAATGTCTCATCTTCAGGCTCTGAGACACTGAAATCCCCCTTTACATCTACACCCTCACCTCGTCCACCTCAGCTACGCTTTGCCACCTCATCCGTCCTTCATTTTGCTCTCCTTACATTCCGTTCTTCCTTGCCATTTTAATTCTGAGCCTACTAAGCAGGGACCACTGTATAATTCATTGATATGGAAAAATATAGCATATATTTAGGCATTTATTTTTACTCATTAATTAAGCTTCTAGTGGCTCCTGTTAAACTAAATGTAGATCGGGCTGGAGAGATGTCTTAGTGGTTAAGGCGCTTGCTTGTAAAGCCAAAGGTTTGATTCCCCAGTACCCACATAAGCCAGATGTACAAGGTGGCACATGCACCTGGAGTTTGTTTGCAGTGGCTGGAAGCCCTGGCAAACCCATTCTCTCCCTCTCCCCCCACCCCCCGCCTCTTTCCCTCTCTCAAGTAAATTTTATATACATACATATGTGTGTGTGTGTGTGTGTATACACATACATACACAATAGAATTTTAAATATTGTAACAATAAACTTGAGACTTCAGTTTTCAAAATTTTTATAGGCCACCTTGAGCCAGACTCCCAAGCCTCACTGATACTGTACATCACAGGAAAAGTTTAGGGAGGATTAACCTAGCCTAATTAGCCTCCTCTCTGCCTTCATACCCTGGAGTTCACTATTTCCAGTCACATCTCCATGACCTCTGAGGATTCTTTCATTAAGGCCTTAAATTGAACTGACTTAATCTGCTCCTTTGGCTCCAATTCCAGGCTGACACTATACACGAAGCCCACAAAGCTGGCAGAGCGTTGTTCTAAGCACAGGATGCCTGGAAACTGTCTGGCTGTCCACCTCTGATATGTGCCTAACTTTGTCACATGGACTTCTTTCTTGCAAAATAGCTGCATTGTTTGCTTTACAAAGATTGAGACAACATTATGTGAATTATCTCAACTCTTCCTCCACCCATATTATACTCTTTGTTTCTATCTACTTCTCCTCCTTGCTGATAGGTCACAGGAGAGAGAAAGAAAGAACACCAAAAAGGGCCAGCCTAGAACACTTCAAGGTCCACGCCCTAGTGACACATGACCTCCAGCAAGGGTCCTCTGGAAGGTTCCACAACCTTCCCCAACAGTGTATTCAGTTGGGGATTAAGTATTCATCCTCCTGAAGGTTCCACAACCTTCCTCAACAGTGTATTCAGTTGGGGATTAAGTATTCATCCTCCTGAATATTCCACAACCTTCACCAACAGTGCATTCGGTTGGGGATTATGTATTCATCCTCCTGAAGGTTCCACAACCTTCCTCAACAGTGTATTCAGTTGGGGATTAAGTATCCATCCTCCTGAAGGTTCCACAACCTTCCTCAACAGTGTATTCAGCTGGGGATTAAGTATCCATCCTCCTGAAGGTTCCACAACCTTCCTCAACAGTGTATTCAGTTGGGGATTAAGTATTCATCCTCCTGAATATTCCACAACCTTCACCAACAGTGCATTCGGTTGGGGATTAAGTATCCATCCTCCTGAATATTCCACAACCTTCACCAACAGTACATTCGGTTGGGGATTAAGTATTCATCCTCCTGAAGATTACATGACCTTCCTCAACAGTGTATTCAGTAGGGGATTAAGTATTCATCATCCTGAATATTCCACAACCTTCCTCAACAGTGTATTCAGTTGGGATTAAGTCTTCATCCTCCCGAATGCTCCACAACTTTCCTCAACACTGTATTGAGTTGGGGACTAAGTATTCATCCTCCTGAAGGCTCCACAACCTTCCTCAACAGTGCATTCAGTTGGGGATTAAGTATCCATGCACATGAGTCTATGTAAGGTATTCACTCCTCTCTTAAATGAAAATGTCAAAACCCTGGCACCCACGCTTCAAAGGGTTCCAGTGAGAATTGAGTAAGATATCATCTCTGAAGTGCCCAATACAGAGCCTAGAACTCAGTGAGCAACCAATAAATTGCACGATCTAATGACGATCACATGCAATCCTAAAGCTCCCTCAGTACCCTGAATGTACCCAGCTGGCCTCCTCACCTGAATCGTCATCACCAACTGTATTTCGTGACTTTCTTGCTACTGTGACACCCAATGCCTGACAAGAAGTAAATTAAGAGAGGAAGGGCTTGTTTAGGCTTACGGTTTTCTGTTACAGTCCATCATGGTGACAGTTAAGCACACTTTCTCCTGTCTTCTCAGTTCAGGACCCCAGTCCATGGAGGGGTGCCACCCACAACTAGGGGGTGCGTCTTCCCACCTCAATTTGCATGGTTTAGAAAATCCCTCACGGACCCTCTCAGAGATTTATTTACATGGTGATTTTTAAACCCGGCCGAACTGACAAGCAGAAATAGACCACCCATGGTACCATCCCTCAGAAGTAAGCCTTATGGGGCTGGAGAGATGGCTTAATGGTTAAGTGTCTGCCTGTGAAGCCTAAGGACCCTGGTTTGAGATCTTGATTTCCCAGGACCCACGTTAGCCAGATATACAAGGGGGTACTTGCGTCTGGAGTTTGTTTGCAGTATGTGGAAGCCCTGATGTGCCCATTTTCTCTCTGCCTCTTTCTGTCTGTTGCTCTCAGATGAAGAAAGAAAGAAAGAAAGAAAGAAAGAAAGAAAGAAAGAAAGAAAGAAAGAAAGAAAGAAAGAAAGAGGCCTTATGAATATGATGTGATGTTCTAGAGAAAACCTGTCAGTATCCTCAATGCAGTCATTCAGAGCCAACCTTCCCAGGTTTTCTTTTTATATTTTTTTTAGAGAGAGAGAGAGACAAACAGACCGACAGAGAATTGGCACTCCAGGACCTCAGCCACTGCCATCGAACTCCAGATGCTTGTGCCACCTAGTGGGCATGAGTGACCTTGCGCTTGCCTCACATTTGTGTGCCTGCCTTACGTGGGATCTGAAGAGCTGAACATGGGTCCTTAGGCTTTGCTGGTGAGCACCTTAACTGCTAAGCCATCTCGCCAGTTTTTGCTATGTCTGTATTCCACTCTGACTGTGTCCATTCAAAAGTAGGTCCCCCATCGACTGAAATGTTTTATTAAAGCTGAATTTGCAGTTTAAGTGCCTAGCAGAATGGCTCCTGCTACAGTAGGAGGTGTCACTGGGGGCGCACCTGAATTCTAGCCTAAAGTTATGCAGAGGTTTAGTTTTTGTTTTTGTGGGTTTTTTTTTTTTTTTTGAGGTAAGCCCAAAACACTGGCCTTTTTAATGTGAAAGAGCAAGTGTGTGTGTCTGTGTGTGTGTGAGAGAGAGAGAGAGAGAGGGAGAGAATTGGCACCCCAGAGGTTCAAGCCACCATGCGTCTGGCTCATATGGGATCTGGAGAGTAGAACGTGGGTCCTCAGGCTTTGCAGGCAAGGGCCCTAACCATTAAGCAATCTCTCCAGCCCACATGCAGAGAGGTTTGGAGCTCTGACTGTGCTGGCTTGTGGTGCTGGCTGTCTGGTGGAGCCTCTCTGCTTGGATTTATGAATGGGAGCCAGCTTCTTCCAACATAATAGGATGGAACTTGCCTCAGATCTGTAAGCTTGAAATAGATCTCTCCCCCTTCCTACCCCCACAGACTGTGACTGGTTTGGATGTCCATCCCAGCAACGTGGATCTGATTCTAATACCAATACCTTACTCTTTCTCCAAATTAAAAAAAAAAAAAAAACTGTAAAGCTACAAGAGTTACATTCAAGTTCTATGTTTCCTGATGCACATTAGAACCATCGGTATGTTAAAATTTAGACATCCATTCATGTGGCCTAGCACCTAAGATTAACGCGGACGTCACCGGGAGCGTGCTGGCTCTGCTTTCGGAAACCCTGCTCCGTATGCTCCGCCTTGCAGAGCTCATCACAACTTCTAAATTTGGCTCATGTAAATGAAACAGATTTTGAAGTGTTCCAGGATCTGCCCTCCTCTCCCAGGCTCCACGGCCACTCTCCCAGCAGAGCCCCCTAGCATCTCTCCCCAGCGCAACCATCAGCATCTCCCAAGCTCTACACTTGCCGCCCTACAGGCTGTTCACACAGCCACCAGAAACCCTCTCAGTTTCTCCTCTGCCCACGACGTACAAACAGGCCGCCCCTGTGCTCAGGACAGACGCATAGACTGTACTACGGTCCGTCCACACAAAAGCCCCGAACGATCTGGCCCCTGGCTGTCCCCCACCCTCCCCACACACACCGTCTCCTACCTTTCTTACCAATCATTGCAAGCACGGCAGGCACCCTTGGCATCTGCTCAGATCCCTGGGCTCGCAGCACAGATCGCCCAGATGGTCACAACTCACTCTCTCACTTCAGAGGCCTTCGCCTGAACACACAGCCCCCCCCAAAAAAAAAATCACCCCCACCGTCTCCTCCCACACACTACTTCATTTTCTCCATTTCTCCACAACACTGACTACCAAATGTTAAATTACATACCCATGCGTTTGTTCAGTGTCTGAAAGGCCAAGCAGACCGTAAGCCACAGAAAGACCTCGATTTTGTCAACCATTATGCTAGTATATTACTAATACCTGAAATAGTGTGGAAGCTGCTTACTAAATACTTGTTGTCTGAAGACGTTAGCGACCAGGTAAGGGTAGACAATGACGGCTCTGAAACATCTCCCATCCCGGCGGGGGGGGGGGGGGTGTTGGTTAAAGTAGGCAGTGACAAATGCTAATTTGGGAGTTCTAGACACAAGATACCAGGAATTTGTCAAACTCGCCCAGCAAATGCTACTCAAATATCAGCCCCCAAATAATGAAACTGATGAAGGACAGAATAGAGTCCAGGGGATACATAATGGATGGAACTGAAAAAGAGCTCATGTTGTTATTCAAGAAATTAAAAAGCCAGGCGTGGTAGCACACGCCTTTAATCCCAGCACTCAAGAGTCAGAGGTAGGAGGATCGCTGTGAGTTCGAGGCCACCCTGAGACTCCATAGTGAATTCCAGGTCAGCCTGGGCTAGAGTGAGACCCTACCTCGAAAACCAAAAAAAAAAAGAAAGAAAGAAATTGTACCACTTAATTTGGTTTTCTATTAAAAAAAAAAAACAGAGTTGGGGGTAGAAATGTACAAGTAACTAAAAATTTCCATGTAATGACAACGTAGTTCTCCAAAGAACATTAAGATGTCCTTGCTCATCTGAACATTTCCTTGAGATAGATTCTTTCTCTGAATGAAGAGCTGCTACAGTTTTCAGGAACCCCGGGGAACTTTCCAGTCTCCACTCCCCACGGAACTAGGATGACAGACACTCATGGCCAAACCAAGTAGTTCACATGAGCCCTGGGAATTAAACTCGGGAACCGCGGGGCCCTGTTGGGGGCCGGGAGGGGGCTCTCACCCACTGAGCCCTCTCCCCAGCCTGTCCCTTCACCTTTTACGTAAGTGGACCTACCCTGGACATCTGTCACGACAGCATGCCTAGGCGCGCCTGTGAGAGGGACAGCCCTGTGTTGAAACTGCACAGACAAGGCCATCTTTAAACTACCAGCTATTAATCACAACTCTGTCTGGGCAAGCATAACACCCCAGGTGTCTGGTAGACTTATGAAAATAATCAGTGGTTAGCATTTTAAGATACTGCCTTTTGGAGGAGTCTGCGACAATGCAATAGTTTAGGGACACAACGTAAGGTAATTACCTTCCTAATAACCTACGGATAAAAAAGGAGGTTTAAGGGTCTCCCTTAATTCAAATTCAGCGCCATGATTTTCAAACACCTCCTCTAAATGTTAAAAGAACCAAAATGGCAAACTGCCTAAGCACATGAAGACTGAGTTTTCCCATTAAGATTTTTATTTTAATCACTTGGAAACAACAACATGAGAAAATATATTCAACATAGCTGTCACTCAAAGCCACACGACTAGCATCTGCTTGCACTCTAAATGAGGGGTCATCTTTTTCCAAGCATGCGTGCCTTGAAGACCACTGGTTTTCCTTGTGTGGGCTTCAGAAAAAAAAAAAAAAAAAAAAAAAATGGAACCACAAGTGCTTTCTTCATCCTTCAGTAAGTCCACCCCCAGCTTCTCATTTCCACCACGCAGGGTCTGGTTTTATTCAAAGGAAACGATTCCTTCTTTTACCTTAAAGAATCGCACAACTTTCCTGACTGCAGACAAAATTCACTTAAAGGAACGGTGTCTCCAGCAGACCGGCAGGCCCTTGCTTCTGCTCAGCCTCTTGCTCTGGAGTAAGCGTCCCTCCCCCGCCCACCCCCCACACGCACGCCCTTGCTAGTTCTCAGGCTCTCTGCACCAAAACTCCACCTTGGAAACGTGAGTCACGGGGCAGGCGCGTGGGGATACGCATGTTGTTTAAGGAGGCCCTCGTCCATCTCCTTCATGCTTGCAGACTCAGACCCAGCAGAACTGACCACGTTAGATCACGCAGAATCCGTTTATCTTCCGCTCAATAAACACACACATCTCTGCATGAGAAGAAAGTGTGCTGAACTGAGACTACCATTAAAGGTACAAAAAAAAATGCACTCACTTAGCCCGGCACGGTGGTACACGCCTTTAATCCCAGCCCTCGGGAGGCAGAGGTAGGAGGCTCGCCGTGAGTTCGAGGCCACCCTGAGACTACATAGCGAATTCCAGGTCAGCCTGGGCTAGAGTGAGACCCCACCTTGAAAAAAAAAATCCACTCATGGTTTTCTCATACGGGCAATGTCATTTGTTCTCCCTTGTGTGGCAAGCAGATTGTGAATTCTTTCCTCCCTTTTATAGGCAAGGAAACTGAGTCTGGTGATGTCAAAAAAAGTCCCCTCAAGTTCCCCTTTGGTAGAGTGACTGGGTTAAAATTTAAAACCACGTGTGGGATACTTTGCTATACACTGTGTTCCTGCATGATCCAACGTTGATTGGGAAAGTCTTCATGACAGGGATAGAAAACAGATGCAAACAAATGAGACTGGCACGTTCCCATGAAACCTTCTTTACAACGTAGAACTAGAAATGGAGGGCTGGGGAGATGGCTGGGCATATAAAATACTTTCAGCAGAGTCGCAAGGCCCTGAGTTCAGCTCCTCAGCACACAAGTAAACATCAGGTGTGGGTGATGACTCCACCTGTCATCCTAGCGCCGGAGAGGTAAAGATGGGATCCCAGAGGCAGGTAGGGTGGCTAGCTAGACTAGCCAAATGGACAAGTTCTGCATTCACGTGAGAGACTATGCCTCAGCAAATACAGTGGAGAGCCATCCAGGAAGATTCTCAACATCAACCTCTACCCTCCCCACACACACGTGTACCCACACACATGTGAACATGCGTATGCCCATGCATTTACAACACACACACACACACGTACATGTGAAAAAGAAAAGCAACTTAGAATCTGGCCCACAAGTAATAATTTTCCAACCTAACCTTACACTCACACAGGAGGGAAAACTCCTTCCTGTTCTCATGTTCTTATCTAACCTCAGGAAAGAATAATCACTCTGATGATGTCTATTCTCAACTCATTTTATACAGGGGAAATAAGTCTATTTTCTTACGTACAGTTTGTACCAACATAGAAGCAGGAATTTAAATTACTTCTTTTTATGTTTTAGAGAGAGAATTGGCGTGCCAGGGCCTCAGCCACTGAAATCGAACTCCAGACGCTTGCGCCACCTGATGAGAATTTGCGACCTTGCACTTGCCTCACCTTTGTGTGTCTAGCTTATGTGGGATCTGGAGAGTCGAACATGGGTCCTTAGGCTTCACAGGCAAACACCTTAACCACCAGCCCAGGAAGTTAAATTTCTAAAGGGGAGCCCTAGGGAGACCACTCAGTGGTTACAGACACTGGCTTTCAAAGCCTGATGGCCCTGATTCAATTCCCTAGTACCCACATAAAGCCAGATGCACAAAGTGGTGTGTGCATCTGTAGTTTGTTTGTAGTGGCAAGAAGTCTACCATGTCCTTTCTCTTTCTCTCTCTCTCTCCCCTTCTCCTGGAACTACATAAAAATTTTTAAAAATAAATCAATACATTTTAAAAGGTATTAGTGGGTAATAGGAGCTGGGGCAAGGGGATTAAAGAGAATAACCTGTTATAATTAATATAAAATAAAAATAGCCGAGCATGGTGGCGCATGCCTTTAATCCCAGCACTCGGGAGGCAGAGGTAGGAGGATCACTGTGAGTTCAAGGCCACCCTGAGACTACAGAGTGAATTCTAGGCCAACCTGGGCTAGAGTGAGACCCTACCTCGAAACAAAAAAAAAAAAAATAGTGTACTAAAGGTATTAGTGTAAGCTAGGACAGTAAAGGCCAAAGTCCTAGAATAAAATCATAAGGCTAGAATAGCTGAGCCATCTGGGCCAGGGTGGGTGTAGGGTTAATCACCCTGCCTGAACTCTTTCATATCTTCTGGGCATCTCTGTATTACCTCAGGTCCACTGGCTGATGGGGAATTTCCATGTCAGTGAATCACCAAAGGAAATACTCCCATCTCTTTAGAGACAGCGGCATGTAGGATCCATCTGGAAAGGCCTGAAGAAATGGACTGAAACTGAGTGAAGAAACCTGAGCTATCTAGAGAGCAGATTCTGTGATCTAACCACGTACCTGGATAATCAACACAGGACCAGCTTTATAAGGCAGTCATCATGAGAAGCATACCGGGCCAAGCGTTTAACGTGCAACCACTTGCCTCGCCTCCACAACAACCCAACCACGTTAAGTATTCCTAGTGGTCCATCTTTCTGGTAAGGAAACGAAGGTACATGGAGATTAGGGAATTTGCCCAGAGTAATAATAGCTACTAAGTGGCTCCCTGGGATCTAAACCCACAAATCTGGCTCCAGAGACCATTGATAATGGCACAGTGATCAAGTATCACGTTATTCCCACATGTGGGTGCCCTGGGCTAAATGCTAAGATGATAAAAATACATTTAAAGACTCAACTAAATATAACATGTCTTTTGGAGTTTAAAAAGTGAGACATGTCAGTGTTTGGCAGACCTTTTCATATTAATTTTTATTTTATGCCAAACAGTGATTCTATTATTTTTAGTTCAGCTCCACCACAATGAAGAGACTGCTTGGATGTTAGATTGAGATTTTACTCCTTCTCAGGACTGCATTTTTTAAAAAAAAAAAAAAATGTTTTTGATATGGAAGGCATGGCTCAATGGTTAAGGCACTCACTTTTGAAGTCTAAGGACCCAGTACCCACATAAAGCCAGATACGTGTGTGTGCGTACACAGACACACAAAGTTTTTGGAAGGATCCAAGAAAATAGAGAAGAAAAGTCTTTTTAGGCACTCTTGGTTCAATCAGGTAAATGTGAAGATGTCAAACGAATTTGTTCTGTTTTTTTAGGTCAGCATATAAAGATTAAAACAGACTTTTGTTTGTTCTCTTCATTTCTTAAATAGCTTGCCTGCAAATTTGGTTTATATGGAAAAAAGCAATTTCATTGTTAAAATAGCTGAGGTTGTGATTGGCTTAACACCCAACAAAATATTTAAACCCAATATATCCAAGGGAAGTACTAAAATCAGTTTATGATGTTTTATTAAAAGTAAATTAAAAGTTTATGGAGGAATTTTTAATAGCAACTATTTGAAAAATAGTTTTGCCCACTGAGTAGGTGTCTGTGCTCTTTTATATTTGTGATATGAATATATTTTTGTTAATCCTTGGAAGTTCAGAGCAGACAAAAAACTTTAGCTTCTAAAAAATTGAGAGGTTAGAAATCAAGTATATGCTAAGCTCTCTGCTGGCTCAACTCACTGCAAGAAAACGTATCCCCAAACGACTGTGTGGTTTCTCTTCAGCAAGAATACAAACAGCTTTGGGTTGGAAAGACAGCTGTTGGTGAAGTGCTTGCCCTACCAACATGAAGACCTGAGCTTGATCACCAGTGCCCACGTAAAAGTGATGGTACCAGTACCCACATAAAAGTGATGGTATCAGTGCCCACATTAAAAAGTGGTGGTGTGTACCTGTTATCCCAGCACCAGAGAACCCGAAACAGGAAAAGCCCTGGAGTTCACAGGCCAGATAGTCTTGCCTAATTGGTGAGCTCCAAGCCTTCAAGAGACCTTGTTTCAAGAAGAGTAGGCTGGAGAGATGGCTTAGCGGTTAAGGCACTTACCTGCAAAACCTAAGGACCCAGGTTTGATTACTCAGGACTCACGTAAACCAGATGCACAAGGAAGGTGGCGCATGTGTCTGGAGTTCATCTGCAATGGCTGGAGGCCCTGGCACACCCATTCTCTCTGTCTCTGACTTCTCCTCTCTCTCAAATAAATAAATGAACAAAAAATAAAAAGAAGAGTGGAAAGAGTAACTGACACCCAAGGTTTTCCACTGGCTATACACACACACACACACACACACACACACACACACACACACACGACTCTTTCTCACTCTCAAATAAATAAGTAAAATATTTTAACAAAATAGGAACCCATGTAGAGCCAGATTCACAAAGTGGCACATGCATCTGAGGTTTAAGTGCCATGGCAGAAGGCCCTGGCATGCCCATTCTCTCCCATGCACACACATACACACACACACACACACACACACACACACACACACACACACACACTAGCCTAGGACTACAGAGTGAGTTCCAGGGTAGCTAAAGTGAGACCCTGCCTCCAAAAAAAATTTTTTTTTAATGAATAGAACACCTGTCTTGGGCTTGAGTTAAGCAAGAAATTTCTCACTAAGTCACTAAGATTCCACACAGTGTATGTTACAGTAGCTAAAGTTACCAAAATAATGCACAGAAACTAATCAGATCTATAAAGAACTGAAAACAGGCTTTCTGGAATGATGAAATGAAAAAGGTTATTTCTTTTTCATCCACTGTAGATTATAGACCATGACTGTGTATCTTATGTTTTATTCACATACGTTCTATGAAATGTCATGTTCATAATTGCTACCCTAGCTGTCAAATACAGTTAGTTTTAACGATTCTAAGCAATGTAACCGTTGTGTAGCGGACAAAGAATGTCCTTAAATGAGGCCCCAGATCTGGATCACAGCCTCTGGTACAGCAGTCCTTTACCCCTCCCCTATCGGAGATACTTCCTAAGACCCTCACTGGAAGCACACAAACCAGCCATATCACGACGGCTGCACCTCGGGACCAATGACCGAGCAAAGTAAGGGCCACACGAACAGCTGCGTGACATGGACAACGTGATGACTTCTGGCCAGGGTAGATCCCATGGCGACACTAAACAAAGGGACAGTTCACACATCCTGGGAAAATCAGAAAAGGCCAGCGTGAGGTTTCGTCATGCTATTTAGAAGGGGTGTGATTGAAAGTTTACGGACTGCTTATTTCTGGAACCTTCCACCTCATATTTTCAGACCATAGCAGCCAGCCAGTAGCTAAACTCAGACACTGAGGCTATGGATGAAGAGAACGACAGGATGGTGGATTTCTCTCTGTTTTACGTTGTGAAAATGAAGCTAGCCCCAGTTCCACGTTAGGGCCACCATTTCTTTGTCTGTAAAATATAGTAACTGCGTACAAAATGTTCTCACTCTTAAAAATATATAGGACAGGGAAGATGGCTTATTGTACCTGCTTGCAAAGCTTGCCAGCCCCAATTCAACTCCCAGCTCCCACATAATGCCAGATACAAAAAGTAGCACATGCCCTGGTGTTCATTTACAGTGGCACAAAGACTCTTGGCATGCACTCACGTCTCCCCCGGCCACGGACACACACAATATACATAACACACACACACTCAGC
Organism: Jaculus jaculus; assembly: GCF_020740685.1. NCBI lineage: Eukaryota > Metazoa > Chordata > Mammalia > Rodentia > Dipodidae > Jaculus > Jaculus jaculus. The sequence goes on along the minus strand of NC_059121.1, from coordinate 17,753,242 downwards.
AATATAAATATAGTCTTAAAACATAATTTATACACAAATTTGGGTGTGTGTTTTGTTGGTCTTTCCTTCATTATTACCATACTGAATAGTCTGAGGGGAGAAAAATAACCCAGAGTAAACACTTCTTACAGAGTTATATGAAAGTTTTACAAACATGAAACAAACATCTACTAGTCTGTAAACTACTGAAGGAAATCGTGTCTTATTCGTCTGTTTCCTGCACCTAACAACTGATTTTTTGCTCTATTAAATGTTTCTGAGAGGTCAGCCCCTTCTTTCACTACAATTCTTAATTGCTGAAGAGCTGTTACACAACTGCCAAAAAGTCAGGACAGTGGTTCCAGATCTGTTTTTCCAAGAACTATGAATAAGATTCTTTTGTTTCTAGAGCGTTCCCTTATGAATTGCTGGATGGGCTGCGGGAGGTAAAGATGGAAGAGGATCTGTTCCAGTTTTATATGTTTGACTTAGTGTACTTCTGTGATTTTTGCATATATTTAAAAATGGTTCTCCAGAGCCGGGCATGGTGGCGCACACCTTTAATCCCAGCACTCAGGAGGCAGAGGTAGGAGGATCACTGTGAGTTCAAGGCCACCCTGAGACTACAGAGTGAATTCCAGGTCAGCCTGGGCTACAGTAAGACCCTACCTCAGAAAAAAAGAAAATGGTTCTCCAGGTGAAATGAGAAACTCAGCTTTCCCAGTAATATTCAGGAAACCAACAACCCCATGAGGATAGCAAACTCAAACCAGTGAAATGTGGGACACAGCTGTGGCCATTTATTCTGAAAGGCATAATGATCATCCAAAGTAGAACCAGCTGACTGGACTTTCTAAATCATTCGGAAAGTCATTTTGACAATTCATTTTATTCCTGAGATGAAAAGACCCAGGAATAAGTGTGACCTAAGACCTACATGGTCACTGTAGTTGAGAAATTTAATAGAAGAGCTAAGACAGGGATAAAAAACAAATCCAAGAATATCTCAGTCAAAGCTTTCAAACTCATTGTTGCCTGTGAGGAAATTGTCCCTAAAAACTCCATCAGTAACAGCTCCCAAACAGGCTGAAAGGGAATGTTTACCAATTGGCACAGTGATTTATTGAAGCGGATTGGGGGGGGGGGAATCATGGCATAAGCTTTACAACCAGAGAGAGCAGTCCTGTTCGAAGGGAACAGGCGTACCTCAGAAAGGCTAATCAATAGGAAATGCATCTGATACTTTCCATTTTCAAAGTTGATCAATTACGAAGACCTTCTATTAAAATAGCGCTAATAGTCCTGATAACGTGGCATTTACAAAGCACCAAGAAGTTAAGTAAATATACTTGCATAGGCACTGCCACGTTTACCTCTCGCCATTCACGGCCCCTGGTGCTCAAGCAAGGGGCAAATAAAGACCAAAGTTCCAGAGCCGAGGAGTAAGACTTAGGTGGACGCTCTCAGGAGAGAAGGACACTGACCCTACCGCAGTGAGCTGCTGTAATGAGAATCGCGTGCGGCTGCGCAGCCCCCTGTAAATGACACATGACAACATCCTCTCACAGACACTGTGACATCGTCATGCTGATATCCGACACTGCTGTCGAAGACCAGACCACTTCTTGCTTTCATTTTTCAGGCATGGACTGAGTCTGGGAAATAGCCCATGATGTGAGCATGATCCCAAGGCTGCCAAGACTAATTCACCAACGCATTCACTTCTTGAAACCATAAATCAGAGGAACATAGTTTTGGCTGGTGACTAACATAAAAAGAAATGGTGTCACCTGCCGGCATGATATAATTAAGATGGACTAATTGCTTGTCTAGAAATTAATTGAGTATTCCTCCTATATTGGGCAGGGGGCGTGGTGTCTGTTTTCTTCAAAACATGCTCAAGATAGGATATCAACTCTTTGAAAATACCAACTACAAAGAATTAAATCCTCAGGGAAAAAAAAAAAATAAGCCCTCAGATTAGACCTCTAAGGGAAAACGCCTTAGAGTTGAACAAGTTTTTCCACAAACAAAAATTTAAGTAACTGGAAGATGTAATTCGATCAAGAAATAACTTTTTTCCTTTTTCAATTTGGATTTATGTCATTGCACCAGGAGGGAGTGTTAATAGTTTCCAAATGCCACTGTGCATTCATGAACAGTTAGCAAGTTCATGATGTAATACATTCCTTCTTGGATACATCTTTTGTCAAATCCATCTGTCCATGGCAAATATGCATCGTTTTACAGAAGCCTATCTGCAAAAGAACTTCCACCGTTGGGTAAAAGTGACTTTGGGGAGACGGGAACAGAGAGAGGAATGATCAACTGCTGCTGCTTGAGGACAGTTTCCTGTGCCCACAGCTCACTGACCACTAGGTAAAGGGCACTCTTGATCCTCTTTCTCCTAATCTCTAACCCTTCCACAAGAAAGAGCTGCACTCCGTGGCCTGCAGAACGGACGGTGTGAGGGTCCTACAGGAAATGCCAGTTCAAAGCGCAAATGGGTCTCGCGTAGACCCCGCCAGACTCACAATCCCTAAACAGTCCCTGAGCTGAATAAGCAATCAATCAATGATTAATAATGATGAAGCATAAGTCATTCGATTTGTCTCAGCTAGAGCCAGGGCAAAGCAGTATAAAGAACAGAGTCAAGGGCTGGAGAGGTGGCTTAGTGGTTAAGGCGGTTGCCTGCAAAGCCAAAGGACCTCGGTTTGATTCCCCCAGGACCCACGTAAGCCAGATGCACATGGAGTTCGTTTGCAGTGGCTGGAGGCTCTGGTGTGCCCATTCTCTCTCACACACACAAATAAATAAAAATAAAGTAAAAAGAAATCTTTTGCCTGAGCCAGAGTGAGACCCTACCTTGAAAAACCAAAAAAAAAAAAAAAGAAATCTTTAAAAAAAAGAATAGAGTCAAGACTATGGAAATGAAGGTGGAGGTTTCTAAAACACTGAACTACCATGTAATCCAGCTACACCACCGTGGGCACAGGCCCAAACGAAAGACTCTGTACCTCGTGGCCCAGGTACTTGCATTCCCATGTTTGTTGCTACTCTATTCAAAAACCTATAAAAATGAACTCAATCTAGACGCAGATCAACTGATGGATAGGCAATGGAAATGCGGTTCACATGCACAATGAAATCTTGCTCAGCTGCATGAAAATGAAGGGAACCGGGAGGGGGGAGGAAGAAATGATACTAAGTGAGCTCATCCAGGCCCAGAAAGACAAAACTCACATGTTCTCTCTCATAGGCTGATTCTAAACCTTTCATGTTTGTACACAAGATTATGGATGAGGTGATCCACGAGTGGGCTTAGGAACCATAACTAGAGAGGAGACCACAAGAGCGGAGCAAGAAGCGGCAGACAGGAAATGGAGAACAAGAGGAAACGTGTAGTGTGAAAGCAGGACAGAGGCTACGGTTGGAAGAGAGGGCGCAAGCGGGAACAGTGGGGAGCACAAAGACAAACTCTGAAAGATATCATAACGAGGGCTGGAGAGATGGCTCAGCAGTTAAGGCACTTGCCTGCAAAGCCTAAGAACCCGGGTTCAATTCCCCAGTACCCACATAAAGCCAGATGCACAGAGTGGCGCATGCATCTGGAGTTCGTTTGCAGGGGCAAGAAGCCCTGGCATGCCCATTCTCTCTGTCTCTCCCTCTCTCTCTCCCTCTCTCTCTCTCTCTCTCTCTCTCTCTCTCTCTCTCCTTGCAAATAAATAAATTTTAAAAAAATACTTTTTTCAAAAGCATCATAACGGCCGGGTGTGGTGGCACACGCCTTTCATCCCAGCGCTCAGGAGGCAGAGGTAGGAGGATCTCCGTGACTTCAAGGCCACCCTGAGACTACAGAGTGAATTCCAGGCCAGCCTGAGCTAGAGTGAGAGCTTATCTCGAGAAAAACAACAAACAAAGCATCATAATGGAATCATATGTTAATAAATAAATTAGAATAAAAGATCTGGCGGGGGGGGGGGGAGAAGAATAAAGGCAGGAAAAGTGAGAGGAGGCATAACAACTGTCTTCAGGGAGCTATAGGGCCCTAGAATGAGACGGAGACCAGAAGCCAGGAGCATTAAGGCCGTGTCCATCCGAAAACTTCCTGCTTTCACATGGCCCCAAACACCCGAAGTGGGCGACGTCACAGACGTGGCGCCACCTCCTTCCGCTGACAGTCGCTGAGCCCCAGCTAACTAAGGAGTCGACGTCACTACCAGCATCTACGGCTATAGAAGCTTAATAAATGACCTTGCTGTCACGTCTCCATAAAGGAACTAACTCATTATACCGCTTCTTCACAGAGCAAATGCATTTCTAAAAGGATAACCGTTAGACTTGCACGCTTTAAAAACCTACGTCTATATTTTCTGCTTAATACAGAAAAAAAAAAAAAGAAGCAGGAAAAGATTCTATGGTGACGGCTTTCTTTTTATGGACTTCATCCCCTGCTGTGATCCAAAAACAGTTATATTTCAGAAAGCAGGGGAAAAAAAAATTAACAATGAACCTTTCCACTTCCAGGATGATCTAAAATTAAAATTTTGCAAAAAATATTAATGAATGTCTTTCTCTTGCAGGCTAAATCATGTCAGTTGTTTAAACAGGCACAGCCAAAAATAAACTGCTTTGGGTCTATAAACGTTATTTTATAGAAATTGGCAGCTAATTATCACAGCTATTAGAAGTTGCTTTTGCCTCAGGAAGACATGGTTTAAAAAGAAACTGTTCAAACTATTTATGCTTGAGGAATACAAAGCGCAAATACATGCATTGGAATCTGTAAGTTTAAAGAGGAAAAAAGAAATGGATGAAAACAACCCAAGAATATAAGGGATGGCCCAGTGTTGCGCTATATACTCAGGGCAAGTATGGAAATTATTTGGGAGGATGAAAAGTCATTCCCAAGTACTAACTTCATAAGCGAAAGCCCTACGGTTATCACGTTTGGCATGTGATCGATCGGCAAGGGGCAATCAACAATGATTGAAAAGTAAACACGAGCAGCTTACATCTACCAGTGCGAACCTGGCGTCAGCTCTACCCGGCAGCACGTGCCCCAGAAGTTTAATAACACACCACGCTGGAGTTCCTCATTTCAATCTTCCCTAGCTTTAGACTGAACCTGGTACGCAACAGAAGTTATCCACCCCTCCACCATCTCCCCCCCCCAGCAATTAAGCAAATCTCACAATTGGATTCCTGGGGATCATTTGACCTGCTGCAGCCACAAATTCCAATCTACATACTTTCTTCCACTAGGGTGAGGTGTGTGTGTGTGTGTGTAATATATTTCTCATGCACTGCTTCAAAACAAATACCTGGTCTCCTATTTAGTCTCTACCACATAAAGAGGGCCGCCAAGGACCATTTTTATATACACAAAAAACAAATTTTAGTTATTCAGAGCATATGCTTTAAGCTAGCTTCAGATCACAGAGAGGAAAACGACTCTAGCCATCACTTCGATTTCCTCTTCTGAGGTCTAACTGCTGAGTACCTGTGTCCCCAAAGGACTTACATTCATTCCCACTCCCTCCCTCTCTCTGTCTCCCTCTCTCTCCCCCCCTCTCCCTCCCTCCCCCCCACCCTCTCTCTGTTTTGGACAGTGTGGGTGGGAAGCTTTGAAACGTGCCTCACTCCGCTGTCCTCTAAGTCACTGCTCTGAGGTCTACACTCTGTTTCAACTTGCTCACGCTGGCCCTTTATACAAGCCCCCCCCCCAAGGCCACCACCACCATAAAACAAGCAGGACTAGTGAAAGCATCGAACAGCCTCCTTCCAATGCAGCTTGGCTGTGATCACAGCGGAAAAAAGCTGGAATTCATCACTGTGAACTTGATACCTACGTACAGACAGATGCAACAGCCCAGCACCTTCAAAACAAACCATCTGCTAGCTCACTACTTTCTCTTCCTTACAATCACTCCCTCCCAGGATATGTTTATTAATTTTCTGAACTTAAAAAAAAGAGAGAGAGAGAGAGTCCGGATTACTCACACAGTCTCTTGAAAGATGCAATGTCAGCTATCTAGGACAGAAACATCCAAGGCCGTGCTAGGACTCAAAGACAACAACATATGCATTTGGGGGAGACAGGAACTGGCAGGCCTCGCTGTACCACAGCGAGTGGAGGGCTCCTTGCTTCCCAGCCGCCCGGGCTGTAATCTATGAAACTGAGCCCGGATCCAGCCAATCACCCGGCTCCTCATAACAAGTCTGACTGGCTCGGGGAAGCTGAAAGGGCTGCGCTGGAGCAAGGCACACGAGATATTCCACACAATCGTCTGCTTATCTAGAATCAGCGTGCCTGGGGAGGCCCCAGAGAAAGCCCAGCGCCCCTGTCCCAGGGAAGCAGGGCCGCAGAGGGGAGCTCCTGGGCACCACACACCGAGGCTGCAGGCAATGTCTCCTGGCCTGGCAGCCCCAGTGATGCCGGCGTCAAAGGACCAAAAACCATCCCACAGAAACCACAGGGCAGCCCCGCCGCAAAACCCCGAGGTAACCTTCTCAAATTCCTCTTTATTTTCAGTAGGAGTAACACCCGGGAGGAAATGATTATGCATGGAAGTCACTTGGGTAACTAAAGGGACCTCTGCTCTGTTTGTAACCTTTCTTTTTTTTTATTTTTATTTTTTGTTTATTTTTATTTATTTATTTGAGAGCAACAGACAGAGAGAGAAAGAGGCAGAGAGAGAGAGAGAATGGGCACACCAGGGCCTCCAGCCTCTGCAAACGAACTCCAGATGTGTGTGCCCCCTTGTGCATCTGGCTACTGTGGGTCCTGGGGAATCGAGCCTCGAACTGGGGTCCTTAGGCTTCACAGGCAAGTGCTTAACTGCTAAACCATCTTTCCAGCCCCCTTTCTTTATTCTACACTTTTTTGGGGTCATTCGTCATTAAGTATGAGTCCAGGGAGGTTTAGCATCCCTGAAATAAACTGGAAACTAAAAGGCGCATTGGTGGAGGAAACACACACACACACAGATTTCCAGGTAGTCCTAGCGCTCTCTCTCCAGACAGGGCCTTTTCCTGTACTCTCAGAAACAAGAACCCGTGGGGCTCAGGGAGGAAAGAGAGGGAACAGGTTTGTGGACAGGACACTTGGGAGATCAACTACTGCCCAGTCCCTCTTGGTGTTGGGTTTTAGAACACAAGAGTGATCCCTGGCGGAGGGGGGCAGAGCTGGAGAGACGGCTCAGTGGTTAAGGCGCTTGTCTGCAATGCCTAAGGACCTAAGTTCATTTTCCCAGTACCCAGATAGAGCCAGATACACAAGGTGGCACATGCTTCTGCAGTTCATTTGCAGTGTCTAGAGGCCCTGGCACACCTATCCATTCATTCATTCATTCATTCATTCATTCTCTCTTTCTCTCTCTCTCATATGCTCCCTGCAAATAAATAAATAAATGTTTTTAATGTTTTGAAGATTGTTCCTGGGGGCTGGAGAGATGGCTTAGCAGTTAAGATGCTCAGCTGCGAAGCCTAAGGATCCAGGTTCAATTCTCCAGTACTCACATAAGCCAGATGCACAAGGTGGCACATACATCTGGAATTCGTTTGCAGTGGCTGGAGGCCCTAGTGCACTCATTCTCTCTCTCTCTTTGTCTTTCTCCTTCCCTCTCTCTCCCGAATCAATGAATAAACAAAATATTTTTTAAAAATGTTTCTAGACTGGAGACATGGCTCGGTGGTTATGGTGCTTGCCTGCAAAGCCTAAGAATGCAAGTTCAAATCTCCAGGTCCCATGTAACTGGACGCACAGTGATGCAGGTGTGCAATGTCACTCACGCACACAAGGGGGCGCACACACCTGGAGTACATTCACAGAGGCTGAAAGACCCCAGCACACCACTCTTTCCCCTCCCCCTCTCTCTCTCCCGCTTTCTCTCTCAAAAATAAAATTTAAAAAAATGTTCTGGGGGGCGGGGAAGGGGGTAGGCAGAGAATCGAGAGTCAGGACACCCAGCAGTGCTCAGGTTGTACCCTATTAGCTCCACTGCACTCTGTCTTGTCCATTTCCCATCACGTTTCAATGAGCAATTATACCAGGTGCTTTTATAGCACACTTTTAATTTTTTTAACTTTTTTTTCATTTTTAAGAATATTTTTATTAGAGAGAGAGAGAGGGAGGGAGGGAGGGAGGGAGGGAGGGAGGGAGGGAGGAAGGAAGGAAGGAAGGAAGGAAGGAAGGAAGGAAGGAAGGAAGGAAGGAAGGAAGGAGGGAAGGAGGGAAGGAAGGAAGAGGCAGATGAAAAAATACAGACTGAGAGAAAAAAATGGGTGCACTTTGTACATCTGGCTTGACACGGGTACTAGAGAATCAGGCTTGTCTTTAACCACTGAGCCATCTCTTCAGCCCCCTAAATTTTTATTTTTAACAAGAACCAAGGGAAAGCATTTTAAAGTTGAAATTACTACACAGGTGACTAAAATTTAAAAGAAAAAATAGAAGGCTGGAGAGATAGCTCGCTTGCTCGCTCTCTCTCAAATACATTTTTAAAAATTTAAAAATAGCAAAATAAAAAAGGAAAAAAAGAAATTGGCGCACATGTAACTCCAACACCACATCCTTTAGATGTTTAATATACTTTGCCTAAAGTTAAATCCTTCCAAATAGTCAGCAAATTGTGTATCTTGAGTCTGGAGTGGTGGCACATGCCCCCACACTTGGAAGGCAGAAGTAGAAGGATCACTGAGAGTTCAGAGCCACCCTGAGACTACACAGTGAATTCTAGATCAGCCTGGGCTAGAGCAAGACTCTACCTGGGAAAAACAAAAACTACAAATAAAAAGCTGTATCTTTTAAAGATTTTTTATGGTAAGTATAATATTAGCAACAACAAAAATCTTTACAGTAAACCGTTTTTATTTTATTTTTATTTATTTATCTGAGAGAGACAGAGATACAGAAATAGGCAGGTAGAGAGGGAGAGAGAGAATGGGTGCACCAGGGCCACCAGCCACTGCAAACAAACTCCAGATGCATGTGCCCCCTTGTGCATCTGGCTTACATAGGTCCTGGGGAGTGGAACCTGGATCCTTTGGCTTTGCAGGCAAGTGTCTTACCCACTAAGCCATCTCTTCCAGCCCAGCTTTCAAATAATTTTGTGCTCGAAGTTACACAATATTCCATTTGTGGCATTGGATTTGGAAGCTCCCAAAGGGGAAAACTGAGAGAAGAAAAGCATGCTTTGTTTAGGGGTAAAATATAAAGAACATTAACAGAAGAGATCCTTATGCCCCTTTTGGATAACTGGTTGCATTCAGCTTGAGATCTGACAGCCAGGGGGAAAAAATAGCCATACTTAGAGAACAGAAAAAAAAGAAAGAAATAAAATAATCCATTGGCAATTTCCTCCAGGGTTTGTTCTTTCTCTTGTCAATTTGTGACTAGCCAGGTAAGAATATTACTGTTCTGTCTAAATGGTATTTTTTTTCATTTAATTAAACTTTTGTTGACCATGTGAGAATGAAACCTCCTGAGAAAGCAGCATATGTTAGAATTGTTGTCCCCAGTGCTCAAAGAACACAGATTGCCCAAAATGGAAAGCAAGTTTTTTATAAATGTTTTTGTTCATTTTTATTTATTTATTTGAGAGTGACAGAGAGAGAGAGAGGCAGATACAGAGAGAGAGAGAGAGAATGGGCGCACCAGGGCCTCCAGCCACTGCAAACAAACTCCAGACACATGCACCCCCTTGTGCATCTGGCTAACGTGAGTCCTGGGGAGTTGAGCCTCGAACAGGGAACAGGGGTCCTCAGGCTTCACAGGCAAGCGCTTAACCGCTAAGCCATCTCTCCAGCCCGGAAAACAAGTTTTTAAGGGAATGATGTTATTGGATTTTTTTTTTTTTTTTTTTTTTTTTTTTTTTTGAGGTAGGGTTTCACTCTAGCCCAGGCTGACCTGGAATTCACCATGTAATCTTAGGATGACCTCGAACACACAGTGATTCTCCTATCTCTGCCTCCTGAGTGCTGGGATTAAAGGCGTGCGCCACCACACCCAGCTTGTTATTTTTTGATATCAAAGTCCTTGCTCTCTGTCCCTTAATAAAGTTCCATTAAATTCCCCTTGAGGGCTGGAGAGATGGCTTAGCGGTTAAGCGCTTGCCTGTGAAGCCTAAGGACCCCGGTTCGAGGCTCGGTTCCCCAGGTCCCACGTTAGCCAGATGCACAAGGGGGCGCACGCGTCTGGAGTTGGTTTGCAGAGGCTGGAAGCCCTGGTGCGCCCGTTCTCTCTCCCTCTCCCTCTATCTGTCTTTCTCTCTGTGTCTGCTGCTCTCAAATAAATAAATAAATAAATAAAAATTAAAAAAAAAAATTCCCCTTGAAGTCTCGCTTCACATCTCCTTTTTCAACTGCCAAGGCCAAGCCTGCTCTAAACGGAGGCATATAACGTAAATTCTTGTCCAGAAATCTTCCCATCGGAAAAGCTCACCGACACTGCGCTACGTTGCGCAAGACCACGGCCAATGGCCCACACATGTCCAGCGATGACACTTCTCACCGAGTTTGTACGTGCTCTGTGTCAACAGACAGCCAACCTCTGGGGCTCCTCCAAACACTAGACGTTCTTGCCTGACTCGATCTCAAGTTGTTCATCGCTTTTCTAACGCTTACCCCAAGAGACGTTGCTGACGAGAGCTTGCTCAAAGACCAAGCGCTGACCTTAGCCTCCCAGGACGATCACAGCCATGATTACGTGACTTGGCATTTTTTTCCCCCGAGGATTCAAATACTTAATAACTGGTGCTATAACACGGTGAGGAGACGTCATGCAGAGGCAGAACAGGGACAGCTGGGCGTGAAGTATGACTCAGCTTGAGCCTGTGACATGGTTCACATCTCACTGTGCACTTCTGAAAACAATACAAGAGAAGCAGCAAAATACACATATATCAATGCTATAAATCTTCGCTGGTCCTAAGATGATTAGTGACATAATTCACAATTCATTGTTCTCAAGCCATCAGGACTTGTATCAGCAGGTTCTGGCTCGAGAGGCTAACTCTGTCAACACCATCAAGCCGTATTTGTTAGCCGTCACATAAGAGACCAAGAAGCGTGTGGCAGCCAAGGGTCACCCGAACGGCCAAGTTCAGTTCTGGCTCCTCTTTCCTCAATCTCCCCACACAAGAGTTAAGAGAGGTTCTCAGGGCTGGAGAGATGGCTCAGCAATTAAGCGCTTGCCTGTGAAGCCTAAGGACCCCGGTTCGAGGCTCGATTCCCCAGGACCCACGTTAGCCAGACGCACAAGGGGCACATGCATCTGGAGTTCGTTTGCAATGGCTGGAAGCCCTGGAGTGCCCATTCTTTCTCTCTCTGCCTCTTTCTCTGTCTGTCACTCTCAAAGAAATAAATAAAAATGAACACACACACACACACACACACACACACAAAAAGAGAGGTTCTCAGTAACAGAGAGGTAGTTCAGAAACGCAAGCCAGTCTTCAAATGAAAGACTGTCAGTGATTCTCAAATGTCAAAACAGCTAGCAGTAACTAAAAAAAAAAAGTCCCAGGGCTGGAGAGATGGCTTAGCAGTTAAGGCGTTCACCTGCAAAGCCTAAGGATCCTGGTTCAATTCCCCAGGCCCCATGTTAGCCAGATGCACAAGGGGGGAAGAAGCATGCATCTGGAGTTCGTTTACAGTAACTGGAGGCCCTGGTATGCCCATCGCCTGCCTGCCTCCCCCCACCCCCGTCTCAAATAAATAAAATAAAAAGTTTAAGAGAAATAAATAAAAATTATAAAACATCCCAAACATTTGGCTAGATTTATGGGCCCCATAAACTAATATCTTTGTGCAGCCAAAGAAATCACTCATGAGAACTCTGTAGGACACATTCTGATCCACCATGTTGACATGTCAAATTGAAAGAGAATACGGGCGAGAGAGCTTTTTACAGGCAGCCAGCCAGGGACCCAGGCCCAAGAACCCACATGGGACCCACTCTCATGGCTGCAAGGTGTTTCAACCTCCTGCTTCTTCAAGTTGCTCAAGCTTAGCATACCTGCGTGTGGCTCCTCGTGAGTCACCCTGTGAACCTACCACCCAAGCAGGCCCCTCCCTTACACACACACACACACACACACACACACACACGCGCGCGCGCGCGTGCGCACGTCTGATGGGGAGGCTCATCTTAACCGGATGTCTGACCCATATAAGGAGGCTAATCACGCGTAGGTTTCCCCTGGTCCCTTCCTCCTCTATCACCTGACGTGGGTAAGTCTCTCTGTGCCTCCTCTTCCCTTTCCCAGCCTGGGAATACTAATAGTTTTGGGGTGCTGTTTTGCTTTGCTTCATGTGTGAATTCTCTTCAAGCTCTGAGTCCTTTACTCTCTCTTAGTCTTCCCTGACCCCCTACGTGAAGGGGATCTTGTGGCTTGGGTGTGTTTGTGTGTGTGTGTGTGTCTGTCTGTCTGTCTGTCTGTCTCCAGGCTTTCCTATGTGAGGGAGACTCTCCATCTCCCTCCCTCCTTTCCAGCTGGGAAAGAGGAGAGAATTTCCTTTGCCTTGGGCCTTTCTACTAGCCTTCCCTCTGGACCCTAACCATCCCTAAAATAAACCTTATAATTCACAATTTACCCCTCTCTGTGTCTGTGTTTTCAATTCTCCGCTAACTTGGCCAAAAGGGGTCCACGAGCCAGGAATCTCCTGCACCTTCGTGGAATTTAATCCCTCCCTGGACTCAAAATCCTGCATCCAAATCAATTCAGATTGGCAGAACATCCGCATGACACACACAAACATCCTCACTACTTTCACAGTGCTACAAACTCGCTGGAAGGAAGCCTTGGGCTTTGAAACCCACTCCCTGGTAGGAAACAGCTGACAGACTGGATGCGCGCCTGGGAGGCACCACATGATGCTAGAGCTTCAAAGAAAACAGCCACTTAGAAAAAATGTCAACAAGAAGGCTTGCCCTGACTTAACAAAAATGTTTTGTTTTAAATTTAAAAGCAGGGACCCCAAAGATCTAAGTCCACAAAAATTATCAAGTTACTTGGTTCAGAATTTAAGGTTGGAGGGGTATAAAGCCTGCTGTTGTTTGGCTAAATGCATACATTATGCTCACCAAACTGCCCTGTAAGCCCCACACTTAATGTTCATAGTCATATATTAACGCTGCTCTCACTTTTCATGAGAGAACCTTCTCTTTTCAGATGGCAATGACCTTGGGATGACGCAGAAGGCACCATGGTGCTGAGAAGAAGTGACAGAGGAGTGCTCAGCACTGAAATATCTCTGTCACACCTTCTAAGTCTCAGGGTCCATTAAGGAAGAGGTGGCAGAAAGAATGCAAGAACCAGGGCTGGGGAAATGGCTTAGTGGTTAAGGCGTTTGCCTGTGAAGCCTAAGGGGTCCAGTTCAATACCCCAGGACCCATGTAAGCCAGATGTACAAGGGGGCACATGCGTCTGGAGTTTGCTTGCAATGGCTGGAGGCCCTGGCACGCCCATTCTGCCTTTCTCTCTGCCTCTTCCTCTCTCTCTCTTTACTAAATAAATAATTAATTAATTAAAATATTTTTAAAAAAGAAGAACATTAAGAGCCAAAGGAAGGGTACCACTCCTTACAATGCAACTGTCCAGACAGAAATTGGCCTCGATATCCATGACCTCACAGTTCCTAGCATACCTTCACAAGGCCCTCATAATAGAAGGAAAAGACAATGACCTCAAAATCAAAGACTAATGGAGAGAAGGAGGGTATATGATGGAGAGAGGAGTTGTGAAGGGAAATTTGAGGGAGGGGAGAGAATTATCATGGTATATTACCTGTAAGTATAGAAGCTGTTAATAAAAAATTATACATTAGCTGGGCTTGGTGGCGCATGCCTTTAATCCCAGCACTCAGGAGGCCGAGGTAGGAGGATCGCTGTGAGTTTAAGGCCACCCTGAGACTACAGAGTGAATTCTAGGTCACCCTGAGCTAGAGTGAGACCCTACCTCAATAAATAAATAAATAAATAAATAAATAAATAAATAAATAAATAAATAAAAATAAAAAATTTATACATTAAAAAAAGAATTTAAGGATGGCACGACTTTACATTGGCATATAGACCTCAAATCAAATTTATCTTTGGTAAGTAGGGGGAATTTTTGACAGGGGTGTTTGTTTTGTATGTTATTTGTTTGTTTTTATTTTATTTCACTTTTTTTTGTAGTGCAGGTGATGGAACCCAAGGTCTTGGTAGGCATGAAGTCTAGTACTAAGCTACAATCCCAATCCCATCACTAATATTTAACTCTCTCTCTCCTAAGAAAATGTACATATGGAGTTATGCTGATAATGGACATGACATGACAAGATTATATATATATATATATATATATATATATATATATATATATATATATATATATATATACTATACAATACATTACACTTAAACATAATGCAAACTATTGACTTTTTTCTTTTTTTTTTTTGGTTTTTTGAGGTAGGGTCTCACTCTGGCTCAAGCTGACCTGGAATTCACTATGTAGTCTCAGGGTGGCCTCGAACTCACGGCGATCCTCCTACCTCTGCCTCCCGAGTGCTGGGATTAAAGACGTGCGCCACCACGCCCAGCTTGACATTTTTTAACTTATAATCAAAACTCTTTCCTTACCTAGGAAGACCTGAACAGAACAAGTGCGGATCAATTTTATGGTAGTTTTGTTCTTGTCTGTCTCTCCAAAGAAAGATAAAGTAAAATATCAAACTGCTAACTTAGTAAGAGAAAATACTGATGGGTGCATATGAAATAAGATATATAAAGGCTGGCAAGCTTATTAAGGGCAAATGGGCTGGGCGCGGTGGCACACACATTTAATCCCAGCACTCAGTAGATAGAGGTACGAGGATCACCGTGAGTTCGAGGCCACCCTGAGACTACATAAGGCTAGAGCAAGACCCTACCTCAAAAAAATAAAATAAGAGCAAATAGTGCATATGAAATGAGATAGACAAAGATAGGCAATTAATAAGGAGAAAATGGTGCATATATATGAAATATGTAAAGACAGCAAACTTATTAAAAGAAAATGTTGGTGGATGAAATATTGATATGCAATGTTAAAACCACTTCTTTGGGGCTGGGGAGATGGCTTAATGGTTAAGGCACTTGCCGGCAAAGCCAAAGGATACAGGTTCAATTCCCTAGTACCCACATAAAGCCACATGCACAAGGTGGTGCATGTATCTGTAGTTTGTTTGCATGGCTACAGGCCCTGGTTCACCCATTCTCCCTCTATCTGCCCCCCTTTCTCTCTCCCTCTAATAGATAAATAAAATATTTTTAAACACTTCTTTGCTTCCATAAAGGTGTCAGAGAGTTTGAGGAATATATATACACACACATACATATATACACACATACACACGCACAAACTCTAAAGCCACACTGGCTGGCCTTAATTGTGAGACTTTGAGCAAGTTACCTAACAGCACTATGCATCAGCTTCCTCGTGTATGTGATAATGCTGCACACAGTAACTAACTTCCAGTGCTGGTGTGAAGAATAAATGGGTAACACATGATTAGAATCGAACTTCTTACAGGGCAAGTCTTTGTTAAAACTCTCAGCCGGGTGTGGTGACACATGTCTTTAATCTCAGCACATGGGAGGCAGAGGTAGGAGGATCGCTGTAAGTTTGAGGCCACCCCGAGACCATATAGTGTATTCCAGGTCAGCCTGTGCTCATGTGAGACCCTATCTCAAAAAAAAAAAACAGAAGAAAGAAAGAGAGAGAGAAAGAAAGAAAGAAGGAAGGAAGGAAGGAAGGAAGGAAGGAAGGAAGAAAGAAAAGAGAAGGAAAACAAGCAAGCAAAAGAAAACTATCATCTTTTGGTGCTATAATTAATTATAGTTCATTACCATAAAAGTGCAGAATACACAAAAATAAAGGTGAATTACGTACTGAGCATTCAGGGCGTGTTGAGACAGCTGCACTATCGTCATATATTGACTATCAGGTAGTATTTGTAAGGAGAAGTTTGGTCTTGGGGCATCTGACATGATAGTGCCGTGGGGCGGGCCGGCCACCACTTATCACTTGTTGGTGTTTTATTTGCCTGGTTACCACTTGGCCCACTTCACCCTGCCCTGCACTTGGTGCCTCTCATAAGCACACCTACCAGGACGTGGCACAGAAGGCTTATGACAGCAGACACGATTCCTATGACAGCTGTTACAACGTTCAGGCAAGTTAAAGTCCCTGCATGAAAGAAAATAAAAAAATAATGGAAGCCATTCATCTTCATTCATGGTATCTTAACCAAAAAAAAAAAAAAAAGTAAAGAAAAAGGAAACAGAAGGGTTACTCATCCCGAATAGCTGTGCTGATTATCCAAAACACATGAACCATGTCTGGATGCATACTGAATTCCCAGCTTAAATGGGAGAGAGCGCTGATGTTAACCGTTGCCTTCCTCCCATGGATGAGAGATTTCCTAAAGCCAAAGACCATTAGCCAAGGTTCAGAGTTACTCACTGAGGAGGGGAAGAGAAAAGAATTAGCCTGATAGAACATGGACTTCTAGACTCATTCATCCACTCACGAGGGGTCCTCATCCTTATCTCCCACACTTCCAAATAAACGACCAAACACATCTACCACTCCAGGTTCCTGCAAATCCTCTGCTCACAAAACCCAGCTGCTGGGAATGCAGCCCCCCCACCCCGGATGCCATCCCCCAACATTCACCAGCAAGCCCAAAGATAACAGGCTTTTCTACCGTGCCATCCTTCCTGCCTACCTTCTCTCTGTGGACCGTGGTTACCCGCCGCTGAGTAACACAATGCATCAGTACCACGTCCCACAAAAATTCGCATTAAAAGAGAAATAAACATTGGGGTAAGATGAGAAAAAAATTCAGTTTAGAAAAAAAAAACTTTAAAATGAATGATAGCAAGGTCCAAATTATAACAAAATCAAATGTTGAGGCTTAGGAGACCTATCGACAAATTCTTTACTAGAGTTAAAAAAGAAAATCATTATCTAGGCTGGAGGAATGGCTTAGCAGTCAAGGCACTTGCCCTGTGAAGACTAAGGACCCAGGTTCAATTCTCCAGGTCCCACGTAAGCAAGGTGCACATGGTGGTACATGCATCTGGAGTTCGTTTGCAGTGGCTAGAGGCCCTGGTGTGCCCATTCTCTCTCCCTCTTCCTCTCTCTCTCTCTCTCTCAAATAAATAAATAAAAATAAAATCTTTAAAAATAAAATCATTGGTCTTTTTCTCAAATTGATAAAGAAATGCAGTGAAGCCACTATATTTGCTAGAATAATCATATATGTGAAAGCCTTGTGTGAGGCCTGGCTAAGAGTTGAATAGGCAAAACTCTCATTCACTCTAATTACCTTGCTCTTGGCAGAACAATGCATTGGGAGGCCCCGGGGTCCCTAGGACTCAGAGGCAGCGCGTGATCTCTTCTTTCCTCTCTGTTCTTCCAGATAGCAGAGGACATGAAGTCCCCCCTCAGAAGCCGCTTGCAGTGTATTAACACCTACAGTGTTAACCACAGTCAGCCAGTGGCCAAGGAGACAGTTCTCAGCACTGCGTATCCACTGAAGAGCTGGAGGCGTGGGGGAGAGGCTGAAGGGGTCTAAGAAATGGATGTAATGGAGAATGACAGGTATGCCTGGGTGAGTGTCTCCTGAAGGCCTGGGTGTAAAAGCTTGGTGCCCAGCACGGCAGTACCAGGAGGTATTGTGAACGCTTAAAGAAGCGGGCTTTGGGTACTGAGCCGAAAGCCTCCTCCCTGTAGACCAGCCGACAGAAAGCTGGGAAAAAGCTGCACTGCATGCAGCCCTACGGGAGACAGAAGCCATCAGCAGTGAAAACAGTGGACACTGAAAGCCTCAAGTTTAGCCAGCCAGGCCAAATGACCGAATGGGTGCAACAGTGGCATGTCTGTTATGGGGGAAACCAACTGCTCTCTAACTGGACTGGAGGCCTGCTTTATGGGAGGAAATACATGCCTGGTACTGAAAACCTCACCAAAAGCCTATGGTGGGGGAGGTCATGAGCCTTGGGAGTGTAATGCCTGCTCCTATCTGGCTAATGCATATATTATGCTCACCAAACTGCCCTATAAGCACTTTACTTAATGTTCACATCCATATACTAATGCTACTCTCACTAGGCTAGGGAAGCTTCTCTTTTCAGATGGCAGAGGCCACTGGGATGACCTAAAAGGCACCATGGTGCTGAGAAGAAGTGACAGAGGAGTGCTCAGCACTGAAACATCTCGATCACACCTTCCAAAGCTCAGGGTCCAATGCAGAAGAGGTGGCGGAGAGAATGTAAGAGCCAAAGGAAGGGTAAGACTGCTCACAATGTAATTGTCCAGACTGAAACTGGCCTCCGATATCCATGACCTCACAGTGCCTGACACTACCTACATAAGACCCCCATAAGAGGAGGAAAAGACAAAGACATCAAAATAAAAGAGAGGCTAATGGAAAGAGGGAGGGGATATGAGGACAGTGGATTTGTGAGGGGAAAAGTGGGGGAGAGAGCCAATGACCATGGTTTATTCTCTGCAAGTATGGAAGTTGTCAATAAAAAAAAAAAAAAATTAGGCTTCGTGAGAAGTCCTTGGGTCACTGAAGGGGTACCCCCTCCCAAATCACCCAAAGGTGGTCCCCTGGTCCCACACTCTCTCCCTGTTTATTTGCTCATGATGGTTCAAGTGGCTTGTTTAAATGACACATTGCCACCAAGATACACCACCCTCCCCATGAGTCCAAATCAGTGGATCTGTGTGATCTTAGACTATTCAGAACCACGTGCCAAAATAAATGTCTCTACTTCGTAAGTAGCTGCATCAGGATGACTGCCTATAATGACACAAAGCTAATTAAAACAGCAACCATCGCAACAGAGACGTAGCCGTCACTAAACAGCAGCCATCGCAACTGAGATGTAGCTATCATAATTGGGTCCACTTAGTCTCCCGCTCACTTCTACCTCTAAAACGTAATCTCCCTGGACTCCCAAACTCTCCACCCAAGGGATGCACAAAGGGCTTTCTCTGCTCCTCTCACCAAATGCATTCTTTTTGGGGGAGCTGTCATCCCCAGAGCAGCAGATTAAGCTAGTCTGTGAATATATGATTTCCAAGTGGCATTTCATTTTAATAGAGGCTTTCTAGGGATTAAAAGAAAATGAAGGCTGGAGAGATGGCTTAGCGGTTAAGGGGCTTGCCTGCAAAGCCAAAGGATTCTGGTTTTTTCCCAAGGACCCACGAAAGCCAGCTGCACAAGGGGGTGCGTGTGTCTGGAATTCGTTTGCAGTGGCTGGAGGCCCTGGTATGCCCATTTTCAATCCCTCTCTCTCTCTCTCTCGTTCTCGCTCTCGCTCTCGCTCTCTGTCTCCCCCGCCTTTCTCTTTTGCAAATAAATAAATAAAACATATAAAAAACTGTTTAAAGAAAAAGAAAATGAATAGCTAAGAGCCAAAGGAAGAATACCTTTAAACATCTCTAGACCTCAAGGAGCTTGACAATGCAGACAGCAGAATGTAGGTAGGGTTTTCTGTGTCTGTGAGTCACACTTTCCACCTCAGATGCCAGCTCCTCTCAGCAGCAGACTGGTCCCGTGTGCACAGCCCTGGGCCAGAGAGAATGTCAAATACTGTCTGTGCCCACACCACCCTGAACACACACAATCTCGTCTGGTCTTGGAAGCTAAGCAGGGTCGGGCCTGGTTAGTACTCGGATGGGAGACTATTCTATCCATGCAGGGCTACCCCACAGGGCCCTGTTTAGACAGACATTAAGTCCCACCTCTATGGTCTCTGAGCCTTCCTCTCTACAGCCATGTAGCAGACAGCTTCAGGTTCGCTGAGGTGAACTTCCAGACCAGGCACAGTTATGGAGGAAGGGATATTTATTGAAGCTTACAGATCCAGGGGAAGTTCCATAATGGCAGAAGAAGCTGGCCTGCTTTCTTCACAGGACCAAGCAGAGAGAGAGAGAGAGAGAGAGAGAGAGAGAGAGAGAGAGAGAAGCACAAGCCTAAAGCCTAAAGCCAAAAGCGACACAGCACAGCACAATTCAGGAACTCCAGCTAGGCACACTTTGCATATATTTAGACTGAAATCTCAAACCCACCACCACACCTTAAGATCCACCCAGTGACATTGCCTCCAGCCAGGTGGCGGCAGATACAAACTACAACCAAATAAAAACCTGAATATATTGGGGGCCATCTATTCAAACCACCACAAGACAGCATGTACGTACACCACCATCAAACAAAGAAAGGTTTCTGACTTACTTAACCCTTCTATAATCAAAGCATATAACTTCCTCGAATTCAATTCGCCTACAGAAGCACATTTGTAAGCATTAAAAGCAACTAAAGGGGGTGTAACTTGATCCATGTCTCAGGTCACTGGACTTTATTCTAACTTTCTGTTTACGTGTCCTGAGAAATTAAACACAGAAATCAGAAAAAGCAGGCTGGAAAGATGGCTTAGTTGTCATTTGCCTGCAAAGCCAAAGGATCCAGGTTCGATTCTCCAGTACCCATGTAAGCAAGATGCGCAAGGGGGCACAGGCATCTGGAGTTCGTTTACAATGCCTGAAGGCCCTGGTGTGCTCATTCTCTCCCTCTCTCTTTCTCTTTCTCTGCCTCTTTCTCCATATCAAATAAATAGAATATTATTTTTTTTAAGTCAGAAAAGCAGATGGAAAGCAGATTATATTTGAAACACATGTGCACTAGAAAAATCACATGGGGCCCTTGAAATTCATGAACCTAAGTATTACCAAAGGGGCTCCTTAAGCCGGTAGATTCCCGGATCCCACCACAGGACGCTGATGCTATGAGGCTAGCTCAAGCCCAAGAATCTGCACCTTCATTGCCCAACACCCAGCTACGCTTGTTGAAGTCAGCCACTTGTGGACTCCTCCCCCGGAGAGACAGAGACAGGACAAACTGACCATTCAGCACAAGGCCTGAGCATTACATGATCTCGAAACT
Organism: Jaculus jaculus; assembly: GCF_020740685.1. Classification (NCBI taxonomy): domain Eukaryota; kingdom Metazoa; phylum Chordata; class Mammalia; order Rodentia; family Dipodidae; genus Jaculus; species Jaculus jaculus. Next base: position 17,732,272 of record NC_059121.1, on the reverse strand, counting down.
TATTATCTCTCAATGACCAGAATCAATCCAAACTTCACATAGGCCCCAGTGGTGAGTGAAAAGGACCCTTGGGTACATGGGCGTGGGGCAGGCACGAGAATTATCCCTAATTCCACAGTGTCCACAGCTCCAAAAAGACTGGGCAAGAATACTCAATAAAGGGCTGGAGAGGTGGCTCCGCGATTAAGACATTTGCCTGTGAAGTCTAAGGACGTGGGTTCGACTCCCCAGTAGCCACATAAAGCCAGAAGCACAAGGTGGCGCATGCTCCTGGAGCCCGTTTGCAGTGGCTGGAGGCCCTGGAACACCCATTCTCTCTCTCTCTCTCTCTCTCAAATGAATAATTTTTTTAAAAATACTTAGTGATTCACTGACCAGAACTTTTCAAAGTAAGAATACTTTTTTTTTTAAATGACAAGTTTTACTTTTCAGCCTCAGACATGGAAAGCAAAATAAAGTCATTTGTTTTGTAGCATGACACGGGTCTGCAGTGAATATGGAATCTCCAGGTGTTGACAATTTCAACTCATTACGGGAGAACTCAATGCCAGTCCTGACTGGCTACTGGGCTTCTCTGTGTCTGGTCATTCCCCTTTCTGATGGCACTGTCCCTCCGAGGTGGGTGGCGCTCACCGCGTGGAGTTGCTCCTGCCATCGGCTGGGAGAGGCCCTCCAGGGCTTTCCTTTTCGTTCCTGAACACAGGGCAAAGCTCTCTGGTTCCAAGAGCGTGAATAACAACGGCTTTGTTCTCCTTAACCAAGAAGGAAACTGTAGATCTATCCAGAACCCTTGGTCTTAAACTGCCTAAGGATGACAAGAATGAGGGATGACGTGAGGCTCCGCCGTCACTGTCAACCCTCCACTCTCCTCTCCTGCCTTCAGGAGACGACGACTTAATATGGCCATTTTCTGACAGACTTGCAGCCTTAGGAAAATACTGTTCCACATATTTGCAACTGGGGCTCTTCCTGCATTAAAATAAAATTGAAGCTATTCAAAGCCCACTTAGCTTTCTCTCTTTGCATCTTGAGCATGGGAACACAGCTGTTTGTACTCATAATGAAAGGGAAATGGAAACACCAAATGAACAAGAAATCAAATTTCTTTTTTTTCTCATTTCGTCCCAGGTGCTCGGCATGTGGTGTATCACAGTTACCTCTAAGAAGCTGATGCCATTATGCCCATCTTTTTTCATTGTTGTTGTTCATTGTTTTTTTACTTGAGAGTGACAGAGAGAGAGAGAGAGAGAGATAACGGGCCTGCCAGGGCCTCCAGCCACTGCAAACGAACTCCAGACGCGTGCGCCCCCTTGCGCATCTGGCTAACGTGGGACCTGGGGAACCGAGCCTCGAACCGGGGTCCTTAGGCTTCACAGCCGAGCGCTTAACCACTAAGCCACCTTTATGCCCATCTTACTGCAAATAAGAAAGTTTCCCTACAACCAGGGAGTGGACAAGGGGTACAACTGGGAGTTAACTCAGAAAGGAAGGAAAAGCAACTCCAATTCTGTTAAGTTTGCATCAACACTGTCTCACACTTGTGTTAATATAGCCTTATATAAATGTGACAACCCTCTTTCACACCCTATTTTGCATCACTAAATATTCTCACGTCAGTATCTGAGGTATTGCCCTGTGGGGTTTGTTGACTACATAGGATTTTCCATAGTAAATACTGACTGCCATGGATGATGCCAAACTCCTTGACAAACCTTCATGTTGATTTGGGTCCCCACTTCTGCTCCCCACGAACATACTTTTGAATTCATGCTATGTACTGCTTTGTTACATCTGCGTCGTTATCTCCCTGTCATTGAACTGCTGGGTTGAAGAAATTATATATATTTGTTTAAAACTTTATTTTTATTTGAGAGAGAGAAAGGCAGAAAGAGAGAGAGAGAATGGGCACGCCAAGGCCTCCAGCCACTGCAAGTGAACTCCAGATAAGCGCTCCCCCTGGTGCATCTGGCTTACATGGGTCCTAGGGAATGGAACCGAGGTCCTTTGGCTTTTCAGGCAAATGCCTCAACCGCTAAGCCATCTCTCCAGGCCCTAAGAAACTATGTTTTATATATCACAATATTTATCCAAATAGTCTGCAAAAGCGTGACTATTTCCTCAAACTCAAGCACACCAAGGTTAATCAACCACTTATACACCTGCCAAAAAGAGAACAGGAAAACCACAGTGCTCTTTTTATTTGCACTTCTTTACTGAGGAGGTTAGGGATCTTGTCCTGTGCACTGGTCATTTGTAATTCTTCAAGAAATTAGTTGCTCCCTACCCTCTTCCTGCCTTTATATGCGAGTCGGAATCCAAAACCCGTCACAAGGCCTCTCTCCAGCCCCTTCTCATCGCCTGGCCTCTCAGAGCTCATACGCTGGAATATCAGAGACTTTGATCTACAGCCAAGAAACCTTCAGGAACATATTGCCAGGGTGGTTAGTCAGGTTCCATAAAATATGTTCCGAGAAGAAAAACTGGTTAAGTTGAAAGAGCGGAGAGCCATAAACTCCTTCGTGGTTCTGTCCTTTAGAAAGAAGGGGACATCCACTGACTTTTCAGCTGTTTATCTCGAAAGAAACAATGGTCCTTTCAAACATAATCTTGTTCTGCTGCACAGAGAAATTTGGAATGAAGAGAAGAGCCAAAAAATAAATAAATAAACATTCTGGGGCAACATCCCCAGATTAGATAGGTTGGAGGAGAGGAAAGACAGGCTTACTTTCCCTCCCCCCCCCCGTCTCTCTCTCTCTCTCTCTCTCTCTCTCTCTCTCTCTCTCTCTCTCTCTCTCTTCTATTCTGCAGGCAGGGGCAGACCACAAAATCTTGAAAATTATTTATGCTGGCACTCAACTTAGAGGAACTCTCACCCAGAGCATAATGAGGCCCACAGACGGAAAGTAACTGTCTAAAATAAGCTGGCAGACAGCAGATCCCCAGCGCCCCGAGCAAAGCTATTCCTACTGGAAGAAACTGGCCAAGAACTAAAGCCGAGTCCAAGATGAGTCCTCAGACCTGAGGACATTTCCGCTTCCCCCAAAAAAGAAAAATGCCGGTGTTATGCTAAAAGGTGAGGTCAAGAGCGCCCTTACCTCGGGCCCACGTAAGGCGCTGGGGGCGAGGGGCCAGCATCTTAGCATCTGAGGCCGGGCATGGCTCTGGCAGGCTGTGGGCACAGAGGGTTTCGGTGGCAACGTGAGGCTGCCCCGTGGCTCCACTGCTCAGGAAAGAATATGGCCAAATTCACCACGCAGAGCAGGGCAGGCATCCAGCTGTTCCGTACGCACACCGCTTGTATAATTCGCTTCGTTTATTCCACTGTGTCTGTTCAGATCCGGCACATCCAGACTTTGAGCAGGAGAGCCGAGCCCGGCCATGTAGCAGTATTCTCTTCCCAAAGAGTCTTCTTGTACCCTAGCCCGGAAGAGAATCAAATGTGACCGATCCCTGACAGAACGAGACAAGGGCTATGCTGTCCCATCTCACCTTCAGGGGACAATATACAGATATGTATGTATTGATGAGCAGTGCCACCTTCTAACACACAAAGTGACCAAGTCAGCTCTCCAGTGGAGTGATCTCCCACACAGTAAGATTCATGCTGCTCCCAATAAAATGCTCTTACCAAATAAAGGCTACATTCTACCTAACAAGAGAGGCTTACCAAAGCCTGCAAAGGCAGCGTCCTCTATCTTTGGTCAATTCGAAAGCATTTCTTCTGAACTTTATAGACCTCTACATGCACCAATAAAATAGATCGCAATGAGGTTTAAAGAACTAGAAGAAAAAACAAACCAGTCAAGGATTCAATAGTTGGAAATCGTTTGTGCCAGGGGATGCCCATGTTAAATATGCCATCTTTTAGATTTTTTTAAAACCTTTTATTTATTTGTTTTGAGAGAGTAACAGAGAGAAAGAGGCAGGTAGAGAGTGAGAATGAGCACATCAGGGTCTCCAGCCACTGCAAACAAACTCCAGATGCATGTGCCATGTGGTGCATCTGACTTACTTGCGGTGGTACTGGGGAATCGAACCTGGATCCTTAGGCTTCACAGCCAAACTCCTCAACTGCTAAGCCGTCTCACCAGCCCACGTACTATGTCATTCAATCCTGATAACTGCTTTCTAGGAGGGTCCTCTCTCCTTTAAGTGGTCCTTCTACACATAAGGAAGCAGAACAGAACCCATCTCCGGGCTCCGCTGACCCCTCGGCAATTTTATCAATGTCCATTTTGACACGAGCTGTTCTTGCAAAAGACCAAAGGAAAAAATGCCTGTATCAAAATCAACCTGTCATGAAGGTTAGCTCCTGACTGCCTGATGGACTGATTCCTGTCAGCTTCGCTGAGTGAAAAGCAAAACTATCTGCTATTTTATGCTGATGCCCGTCTTTGAAAATAGGGATGTATCACACAAAGGAAACATTTTTTTTTTTCTTCCAAAAAGTCTTGCTTGTTTTATCTGGGAGTCCTGTGAATTCCTAGCCGTCTTTGCACAAGAAGTCTTATACCTCTGAATAAGGATAAACTTCTCAAGTAAATTTCAGCAACCCTGTTGATCATTAAAACTCTTAAAAAGAACCAGAGAGGGCTGGAGGGATTGCTCAGAAGTTAAGGCATTTGCCTGCAAAGCCTAAGGACCCAGGTTCGATTCCTCAAGACCCATGTTAGCCAGATGCACAAGGGGTCACATGCATCTGGAGTTCATTTACATTCTCTCTCTTTCTCTCCCTCTCTCTCTCTCTCTCCTTCTCTCTGTCAAATAAATACATATAAATATAAATAAATCTTCCTTTAAAAAAAAAAAGAACCAGAGAGAGGAAGTTCAGCTGTTGGTCCAGACCATGTATAAACGCAAGAATGTTTAGCAGGAAGTGCTAATTTTCTCATCTCCTTTAAAATTTTCCTAACAAGTTTCATGGCTTGCGGAGTCTTTATTTTCTAGGAAGGTTCTATTATGGACTATTGGTTCTCATCTCTTAAAGCATTCATCATTTGCTTCATTATTTCTTTTCTCCAAAAATGATCTAAGAGCCACTAATGCCTGAGAAAGGAAGATAATTCTACTCAGACATATTGAAGAACGGCTTATAATGTACCTTACACAAAATATTACATTAAGGATAATTCCTTAGATTGTCTAAAATAAAATATGACTAATGTTCTTATAAGGTATGCAATAGATACCTATGAGCTCATTTATATCCATCAAAATGGTGATAAAGTCATAGCCTTGCTATTCTCTTTTTTATGAGAAAGTGTAAGGGGAGAGAGAATGGGCATGCCAGGGCCTCAGCCGCTGCAAACAAACTTCAGTCAAACCTGACTCCTTAGGTTTTGCAGGCAAGCACCTTAACCACCAAGCCATCTCTCCAGCCCAACTTTGCTGTGATTATTTTTATTTAAAACTTTTTTGTTCATTTTTATTTATTTATTTGAGAGTGACATACAGAGAGAGAAAGAGGCAGAAAGAGAGAGAGAATGGGCGCATCAGGGCCTCCAGCCACTGCAAACAAACTCCAGACATGTGTGCCCCCTCATGCATCTGGCTTATGTGGGTCCTAGGGAATCGAGCTTCAAACCAGGGTCCTTAAACTTCACAGGCAAGTGCTTAACCGCTAAGCCATCTCTCCAGCCCTCACATGTGATTTTTTTTTCTCTCGAGGTAGGGTCTCACTCTAGCCCAGGCTGATCTGGAATTCACTATGGAGTCTCAGGGTGGCCTCAAACTCACGGCAATCCTCCTACTTCTGCCTCCCGAGTGCTGGGATTAAAGGCGTGCGCCACCACGCCTGGCATCACATGTGATTTTAAATGACCTTCAAAGGAGGTTTAAGCAGGACTTTGTCAACATCCCCATGAAGGATTCCAATCTGATATGACTACCTGTTAGCTCTGTGACCTCAGACAGCATACTGAAACAATCCAAGTCAGCTTGCTCAACGGAAAACTGAAAAGATAACCATTTCCACTGTGCGAAATCAAAGAGAAACCTCATGATGGTGTATGCCAAAGGCATGGCAGGAGGCTGACACAGGGGCTGGAGAGATGGCTTAGCAGTTAAGGCGCTTGCCTGCGAAGCCTAAGGACCCACGTTCGATTCCCCAGATCCCACATAAGCCAGATGCACATGGTGACACATGCATCTGGTGTTCATTTGCAGTGGCTAGAGACCCTGCCACACCCGTTCTCTCCTTCCCTCCCTCTCTCTCTCTCTCTCTAATAAATAAGTAAAAACAAAAAAAAATCTTTTTTAAAAAAAGCAGCTGACGTAGGTCAGACACTGAGCAATGGAAACGTTCACTTTTATTACAAGGAAGGGCAGGTGTCATTTCCCCTTCATACAACTGAGGCACCTGAGGCTGGAAGGCATGAAGTGATTTCCCCGGCACTGCAGCCACTGCGGCGTCAGGCTCGGAAGCAGAGGTCTTCGCCCTCTCCCCCTCTCTGCGCTGGTTCAAAACTCAGTGTGAAAAGTACGATGAGTGCATATCCTGGGTGGATTTTTTTAAATCTTTTTTTTTAATTAATTTTTTAAAAGAAGGGGAGAGAGAGAGAACGGGCGTGCCAGGGCGTCTAGCCACTGCAAAGGAACTCCAGATGCATGCGCCCTGATGTGCCCTGGAGAATCAAACCTGGGTCCTTAGGCTTCACAGGCAAGTGCCTTAACCACTAAGCCATCTCTCCAACCCTTTCTTTGAATCTTGAAGAGAGCTGGTAACTGCTTCCAATGTCACTTACTTTCTCAATACTGGGGGGGAATAAATGCCCAACCAGAGCAGTGTAAGGAAGGAAAGAGTTTATTTCTACTTAGGATTTCAGACGGTAGAGCCTATCGTGGAGGGAAGGCAAGGACTTTAGAAAGCTGGCCACATCCAGCCCACAGTGAGGAAACAGGGTGATGAATGTTGCTGTTCAACTAGCTCTCTCCTTTTGTTGTTGTTGATGTTTGGTTTTTGGTTTTTTTGTAGGGTCTCACTCTAGCTCAGGCTGACCTAGAATTCACTATGTAGCCCCAGGGTGGCCTCGAACTCATGGCAATCCTCCTGCCTCTGCCTCCCGAGTGCTGGGATTAAAGGCGTGCGCCTCCATAGCCAGCCTCTCCCTTTTTTTATTTTTTTTTCTGAGAGAGATAGAGAGAGAGAAAGAAGCAGGGAGAGGGAGAATGGGCACGACAGGACCTTCAGCTTGCTGCAAACAAACTGCGGGTGCATGCGCCCCCTTGTGGCATGTGTGTGCCATGGTGTGCTTGCGTTGTGGCGCGTCTGGCTGTGTGGGACCTGGAGATAGGAACCTGAGTTCTCAGGCTTCGCAGGCAAGCGCCTTATCCACTGACCAATCTCTCCAGCCCTAAGTTAACATATTACTGATCATAATTTTAGACCTGGCACCTCAGATTAGAATGTTTTCAGAACGTTAGCAGCGGAGAGATAATGGTGCCCTCCTCACAAAGTATCATTGAGCCTTTCTGAAATCACTGATGGACTACTTAGGTTGAGTCTTGTGCTTTCGTATCTTTCTTTTTTATCACAGCGATAGAATATCTGGAGTAGACAGTCATACAGGGATCAACAACCCCACTGAATAAACATGGCCAAGAGTGAGAGAACCCAGGACCTTCCCTCCTCTACTCACCTTACAGAAAATAAGTCAAAACAGGGCCGGAGAGATGACTTAACAGTTAAGGCACTTGCTCGTGAAGCCTAAGGACCCAGGGTTGATTCCTCAGGACTCACGGAAGCCAGATGCACAAGATGGTGCCTGTGTTTGGAGTTCATTTGCAGTAGCTGGAAGCCCCGGCGTGCCTGTCTCCTCTCTATACCTGCCTCTTTCTCTTTCTAAATACATGAATCAATCAATATTAAACAAAATTTAAATAAGCCGAATATAATCTACAACAGCTACAAGTATGCCAACATTGTAAATTTTATTTGACATTTTTCCCATTGTGCAATTTAAACAATAACCATTCTGAAATGCTAGTAAGTTCCCTTTAACTTTCTTTATCCGTGTGTGTGTGTGTGTGTGTGTGTGTGTGTGTGTGTGAGTGATATATATATCACTCATGTGGAGGTCAGAGGTCGGTCCTCTCCTTCACCTATTTTTTGAGAAAGTCTCTCTTGCTATTGCTTTGCCACAGGACAGATCTGCAAGCTTGCATCCTCCTGGCTCTGCCTCCCACTGACATAGAGATGTCAGGATCACAGATACGTACACCACTTCCTGTCTGGCTTTGCTTGGGTACTGAGATCAAACTCTGGCCATCTGGATGACACAGAAGTGAGCCATCTCCCCAGCCCCCATTTCTTTATTCCTGGTTATTATTTCCTTTGTCTTTCTTCACGATTGTTGCTTTTTATATCACCATTTCTTTAATATTCTGTGCATTGTTTCTATTTCTCCCTTAGCCTCCTATCCTTTGTTATATGACAAAAAAAAAAAATCAAGATTTTATAGAAGGGCTGGAGAGATGGCTTTGTGGTTAAGGCACCTGCCTGAAAAGCCAAAGGATCCAGGTTCAGTTCCCCAGTACCCACGTAAAGCCAAATACCATTGTTTGCAGTGGCTGGAGGTCATAGCACGCCCATTCTCTCTCTGTCTGCCTCTCTACTGCTGTCAAATAAATAAGTAAAATATTTTGGGGAAAGAAAAGAATCTAAGGTTTACTACTCATGTCAAAACATAGTACAATGTCCTCACAGTTTTATCTATAACTTGTTCCTTCTGCCTCTGCCTTAGCTATGGGTTTCTCAAACTATAGAAGGAGGAGAAGATCTTTTCATTAACTTTGTTTAATCTAGAGGTATGCAACGAGCCAAGCAACATTCACTGAACGCCACCTGCAAACACACAGTGATTGCTCTGGAAAAAAAAAAACAGGAAATTCCAAAAACTTGATCTGAGAAGGTATGACGCCTAGTCAGGGTGACAAGTCACACAATGAGCAAGTAATGGGGACATCAGCAAGACACAGCAACAACTTCAGTCAAGGACAAATTTGAGTCAGCCAGGCAGAGTTGATCATATGAAACTTTCTGTAGGTGAATATTTTTTTGAGGCAAGACCAACAGACTGGCCCTTTTTAATGCAAAGAGAAAGAGAGAGAGAGCTGGTGCACAAGGTCCTCCAGCCACTGCAATCGAACTCCAGACGTGTGCACCCCCTTGTGCATATTTTGCGACATGGCGCGCTTACATCACTGTGTCTGGCTTAAACAGGACCTAGAGATGAGAGTCCTTAGGCTTTGCAGGCAAGCCTCTTAACTGCTAAGCCATCTATCCAGCCATGTAGGTGAATCTTTAACATTTTATTTATTTATTTGCAAGCAGAGAGAGAGAGAGAGAGAGAATGGGTGCATCAAACCCTCTTGCGAGTGAATTCCAGGTGCATATACCACTTTGTACATCTGGCTTTACATGAGCACTGGGGAATCAAACCTGGACCAGCAGGCTTTGCAAGCAAGTGCTTTTAACCATTAATCCATCCCAGTAGGTGAATTTTAAAAGGAAAAGAGTTATGCAGTGGGAGCGAACAGGGGCATTTTATGTGACCCATTGATGTAATTAAACCATTTCCTATAGCCTTATGCATCACCCTGGGTACTAATAAGTTCTCTGATCTTATTCCAGCTTGGAATATATCATCGTAAGTGCCCTGGAACTTAAGAAACCCTAATAGGTCTTTCTTTATTCTTTTTTTTTTTTCCACTTCTGTGATCTTGAATATTGCTTTGGTATAATCACAGCCCTACTTCACTAGATCTTTAGGGTAGAGGAGGGTTAGGTCCTTTTAGATATATGTGTGTGTGTGTGTGTATAGGTATAATATATATGTATATGTACATGTATATGTATATGTATATATATTAGCATGTCGTGTAAAAGATGATTATTTAATTTTTTAAAAAAGCAATTCTGCTACATCTGCTGTTTGAAGCACCCCTTGCAGTATTTTATCCCTGGCCGGTTCTGTATAAATTGTTCCTCAGGCAGGCTCCATCTTCCTCCAGAGAATACGGAGAGGTAGCGTGGCTTCTTCCTCCACCCTGATGTAGAGAAGCCAAAGCAAAATGATTTCAGCGCAGCCTGAATCTGAATCTGCTGAACACTTGGTAACTTCAGTAAGTTCCAAGCCTGGAACAAAAGCGCCCCCGCCACCTCTTCCAAAAGTCTGCGGCTACTGTCGCAAGCGTATTTGACATTAAATCTGATGAGTGCCTTATGTGAAAATTAAAATTCCTCACGTAGGGAAAAAGGAGAGGAAGCTCTTTTTCGGTTTTGTTTTGATTTTTTTTTTTTTTTTTTGAAAAGCCAGACCCTCCATAACAGAAGAACTTCTGTTTACTGTTTATTTTCTGAATGCCAGACAGTGTTGAAAAAACCAAGCCACAAATTCAAGAACTCCCCAATCCGGCTTTACCCACACGATAGCAGAAAATATTCTACTTGTCTAATCACAGATGACAGTCAACACCAAAAAACTATTTTCAAAGAGCAGTCGCAGCCAGGGCCAGCCTGGGAGAGCGGGTGTCACACAGCTCTCTGCGGCATCCAGGGTCTCACGAACACTTGGGGATCTTGTCCAGTTTGCTTGTTTCCACGCAAACTAACTTTATGAAACTCACATTTCATCCCAGTGACTTTGAATTTTAAGAAAATAACACTGGAGTGGGTTGCTGGGCACATGGCTCAGCGGGGAAAGCGCTTGCTGCTCGACTCTGACTACCTGAGTTCGAGTCCCGAAACCTCCCATAAAAGCCAGAAACTACGGCAGGCTTCTGCAATCCCAGTGCACCTACGTGAGGGTGACAGTCAAATTCTGGCTTCAACTTGCTCGGGATTAGAAATTAAGTAAGAGAGATGCCTCTCCGACCGCTCCGCGGGGGCGTTTGCAGGAAGGATCAGCGGAGACTGGAAGCCCTTCCTCCGGCGTGGGTGACCCGTTTGGTAGTGGGCTATAGAAAAAGAGGTGGACCACGTAGAAAGACTGGCTGCCTGTGATACGCGCTGGTGCTGCTAATCCTGGGCAGTGGAACTCAGCTTCGCCAGCCTCGCAGTGCGGACTGCAGAGCAGCGGCTCTCCCGAAGCCCGCAGCTCCAGACCGGGACTGCCGAGGCACCCAGCCTCCCGGACTGAGCAGCTACCGGGGCACAAGTCCCCAGCATGTGCGCAGCCACTGTCGGGCTGCCCGGCCCACATCCTGTAAACTGATCTAAGAGATCCCCTTTAGAACATATGCTATCCGTTCTGCTTTATTTACTTATTACTTCATTTTTTATTATTATTCTTATTATTTATTATTCATTGATATTTAATATTTACATTTAATATTCATTTAATATTATTGTTGTTGTTGTTTTGTCTTGTTTTCTGAGGCAGGGTCTCGCTCTAGCCGAGGCTGACCTGGAATTCACTACGTAGTCTCAGGGCGGTCTTGAACTCACGGCCATCCTCCGACCTCTGCCTCCCTAGTACTGGGATTAAAGGCGTGCGCCACCACGCCAGGTCCTATTTTTTTGTTGTTGTTCATTTTTATTTATTTATTTGAGAGTGAGAGACAGAGAGAAAGAGAGAGAGAGAGAAAGAGGCAGATACAGAGAGAGAGAGAAAGAGAGAGAGAAAATGGGCGCACCAGGGCCTCCAGCCACTGCAAACGAACTCCAGACATGTGCTCCCCCTTGTGCATCTGGCTAACGTGGGCCCCAGGGAATTGAGCCTCAAACCAGGGTCCTTAGGCTTCACAGGCAAGCGCTTAACAGGTAAGCCATCTCTCCAGACCCCTATTAATAAAAAAAAAAAAAGATGTGTATTAAAGAGAGAGAGAGAATGGGTGCAGCAGGGCCTCCAGCCACTGCAAAGGAACTCCAGATGCATGCACCACCATGTGCATCTGGATTATGTGGGTAATGGAGAATCAAACCTGGGCCCTTATACTTCGCAGGCACGTGCCTTAACTGCTAAGCCATGTCTCCAGCCCCTAGTTCTATTTCTTTACATATCCTCAACATACAGTAAAAAAGGAAGTAGATACAGGAGAAATTCCCAGAAACTCACCCCCCCCCAAAAAAAAAACAGCCAATACAGAAGAGCTTTCTGGAAACTCATAAGTGGAGCAGTAAATAGTAGAAAATAAAAACCAACCAAAAAGTAAGTTCCACAGACACGACACGGCATGTGTACAACCCTCCCCTCCCCGCACATCAACACACACACACACAATTTTTTTAAAGAAAAAAATGTCCAGAAGTAACACTGAGCCCAGGCGGGTTATGTTTGCCTCCACCCGACCTTGCGTCCCGGTGGTAAGTGGAGAGCTCACGGACGCAGGGAACGAAGCGTACACCGGAGCTGAGCTCTGCGGCATGGCCACGGGCGTTCACACACCGCAAGCTCCCGTTGCGCTTGTTTTGCGCTTCTCCTCATGCATTTGATTTTTGCGGGGCAAGTTCCCGGGGCTCAGTGCCGACGTGTGTACCCTGGAGCCAAGTTCAAAACAGGCCAGACTTGAGATGTGCAGAGACCAGCTAAGCACAAGAGCTACCTACTTTGAACACTCAAATAGGTTTGTCCTATAAATCCTCGCTCTTGGTGTTTGACCTGCAGAGGCTCCTGATTGGGTCCTCGGCTCCCTCCTCAAGGTGATTTCACACACCTTTTTTTCCACCATCTTTTCTTTTTCTTATCGACACAGAGAGAGAGAGAGAGAGAATGGGCACACCAGGACCTTCTAAGCCTTCTGCAAATGAACTCGACATGTGCGCCCCTTGTGGCGAATGTGTGACATTGCATGCCTGCCTCACTGTGCGTCTGGCTACGTGGGACCTGGAGACTCCAACATGAGCTCTTAGGCTTCACAGGCAAGCGCGTTAACCACTAAGCCGTCTCTCCAGCGCCCACCATCCTTTCTAATGTATGCATCTCTTTGCTAAACATCAGGCTTTTGAGGACGCGGGATGCCATCCTGACTACCTCTGGCACAAGCTGGTTGTGCCTAGGGAGGGGACAGAGCCGATCCAATGTGTTGGCATTTTCACCAAGCTTGCAAAATATGGTTTCTAGACTACTGGTACCACGGGGTGGATTAGAGTGTTCTTCTCCCATGCATGTGGGTCTCGGGCCCTGATGGCAAATTCTGAAAGCACAAAAAGAAGGCAGAGAGTGGCAGTCAGTATGAATGAGTGCCTGCTTCCATTGAGTACACAGGAAGTGATGTGCTTGGCTTGGAAGACCCAGAACACATATGCATATGCACACACCCACAGACAGGAACTCACAGGTACACAAACTCATACATATCTGTACATACAGATGTGCACATGCGTTCCTGAGATAGGGGAATATGGTGAGAAAATAGTTATGGGGTCCTAAAGCAAATAAAAATTTTAAAATCAATACACATGTCCTACTGAAGCGCTGGGGTTTGGAAGGGACTGTTTCATGAAATCTTCCTCTACCTTACAAAATAAGGAGCTAGTATAAAGAAGCAAGGGGTAGTGTGGATATCTGCGAATCCAAACCACAACCATAGTAGGAAAGAGAAAAACACAGGCAGAAATTTGATTTAAGTTTTTGAAAAAGGGAGAGAAAGAACAAAAGAGAAAAGAGAGGTCAAAGGTGCAAAGAAGCTGAGCAGAAAAATTTTAGCTGTAATGACACTGTGGGAAGAAAAGGAATTTATAATCAAATAAGTGTGAATAATGAATGTCATTTTAACTGTAAGCCCAAGTGAGTACAGACATCATGCAATTTAGAAACTAAGAAATGAGGATTAGATAGCCCCTAAATAAATCATAATTCATGGGAAATAAAACATGGCTTAACAGTTTTTATGATTATAAAAATATCTAATCATTTTGACAATATGAAGTTAAAACAAAAACAACAAGAAAAGAAATGCCTATGATTCGTTTAAAAAAAAAAAGACACCCTCTGTGCATACATTCTTCTTGTCACAGCTATACAAAATGTGATTACACTCTTTGTGCTGTAATTTTCCCATACCACCAGTTTTCATGACATTAAATGATCTTTTAAAATTATAATTTTATGACATTTATTTTGATTCATAATTTTTTATGTTCAAAATGGAAGTGCTATGAATATCTTCATACATAATTTCCAATTACTTTGTAATTATTTCCTTAGGCTATATTCTTGAAGAGTACCTATTTTTTAAAAAATGGTTTTTTTGAGGGTCTCAGTGGAATAGGGGCAGGGGAGAAGGGAGAGATGGTTTAGTGGTTAAGGTGCTTGCCTACAATTCCAAAGGTCCCAGGTTCGCCTCCCCAGGATACACGTAAGTGCACAAGGGGACACACACATCTGGAGTTTGTTTGCAGTGGCTGGAGACCCTGGTATGCCCAGTCCCTCACTCTGTTTCTTTCTCTCTCCCTGTCTATTTCTCTTTCTCTCTCAAATAAATAAATAAAAATATTTTTTGAAAAAGAATATAACCTGATGGTAATATGACCAACATGTAATATGTTCATACCTAAGGTTTTAAAGTTCATAATTAATAAAAATAGAAGAATACCTTTTGAGACATTTTGCTCCAAGTTTTACTGCCTCATGAATAAGGCCTCTGCTACATCAATAAGGATACAAAATACAAGGTCAAGTGCATAAACTAACCTGAATCCAGTTAACTGTTTCTGATATAAAGTCAACTTCACACAGTTCTTACACTTTTGGCATGATGAACTCCTTACAGAATCTCATAGACAGTATGAACTTATTGCTGTTAAAATGTCCACATACTGGGCTGGAGAGATGGCTTAGCGGTTAAGCGCTTGCCTGTGAAGCCTAAGGACCCTGGTTCGAGGCTCGGTTCCCCAGGTCCCACGTTAGCCAGATGCACAAGGGGGCGCACGCGTCTGGAGTTCGTTTGCAGAGGCTGGAAGCCCTGGCGCGCCCATTCTCTCTCTTCCTCTATCTGTCGTTCTCTCTGTGTCTGTTGCTCTCAAATAAGTAAATAAATAATTTTAAAAAAATGTCCACATACTGCCAAACAGATTCATTGGAACTTATCATGGAAGAACCTCAGAACTGCTTTTACATATCTGACCCAGACAGAGTTCTGGAACATACTCTCATTGTGAGCTGGGATCCCAAAAATGACTTCAAGCACGTGAGCTATGCCTGGGTGTTAGTGGGCAAGGGTTCAGGTGGATCCCTGAAGCTTGTTCTTCCATTCTAGCTTAACAGCTTCATTCCTCGTACCACACTGGACCTCTAGAACCCCAACCATAAACCCCTGGAGCTCCAAGAGAATCTCCACCTTCACTGGCATGTTGTTATTGTCCTGTGGAACGTTAGTGGTTACTTCCTGTATCCATGATAGATTCCTGAGTGTCCAGGAGTATCCAAGACCTTTTCTAACTCTGTCTGTTTGATAACCTGGTCCAGAATACAAACTGTGGGATGGAGAGGTGGCTTAGCAGTTAAGGTGCTTGCCTGAGAAGCCTAAGGACCCATGTTTGACTCTCCAGATCCCACATAAGCCAGACACACAAAGGTGAGGCAAGCACAAGGTCGAACATGCCCACAAGGTGGCGCAAGTGTCTGGAGTTTGAGTGCAGTGGCTGAGGCCCTGCCACACCAATTCTCTCTGTTTCTCAATCTCTCTCTAAAAAAAAAAAAATTATTATCAGTATTACTGACTGCATCCATCTCACATGTTTCATGATAGGCTGGAAATTCCTTGGGAGCATAAAACATGGCTGACTCAAGTGTGCCCAATTTAGTCAACAAATTTTACCAGAAAATGTCTGTTAGAATGAGCTGAAAGAACTTAAAACAAAAAGAGGTGTTTTTTTTTTTTCAAAATTTTTATTTATTTATTTGAGAGCGACAGACACAGAGAGAAAGACAGATAGAGAGAGAGAGAGAGAATGGGCGCGCCAGGGCTTCCAGCCTCTGCAAACGGACTCCAGACGCGTGCGCCCCCTTGTGCATCTGGCTAACGTGGGACCTGGGGAACCGAGCCTCGAACCGGGGTCCTTAGGCTTCACAGGCAAGCGCTTAACCACTAAGCCATCTCTCCAGCCCCAAAAAGAGTTTTTGTTTACAATTTTGTTCTAAACAAAAGACACCAGTGTTTCCTTGATCAAATAAAAGCTCAGTTTTGCACGGGTTGACAATAATTAGGCATCAATTTAGCTTAAACAAAATGCTCACACATTTGACTCTGGCTAGATAAGGTGGACTCAATGTGCTATAACGTTGTTGAGGATTAGCAAATGCTGGACCACTGTTCCTAAGAAAGATACATGCTTAGGTTTCTGTGAGCCTCCGGTCACACATGCTCACCAATAAATTGTATGTGCTTCGGTTTAAAGATACCCATTTAAAACACATAGTAAGGGCTGGAGAGATGGCTTAGCAGTTAAGCGCTTGCCTGTGAAGCCTAAGGACCCCGGTTCGAGGCTCGGTTCCCCAGGTCCCACGTTAGCCAGATGCACAAGGGGGCGCACGCGTCTGGAGTTCGTTTGCAGAGGCTGGAAGCCCTGGCGCGCCCATTCTCTCTCTCTCTCCCTCTATCTGTCTTTCTCTCTGTGTCTGTTGCTCTCAAATAAATAAATTTTAAAAAAAAATTACATAGTAAATTCATTAACGCTGAGCATGCTGTCACCAGCTCTGAAACTCAGCTTAACTAACGTGCAAATTTCTTTTTTGTAAGTATACTTTTTACTTTTATTTATTTATTTGACAGAGAAAGAGACAGAGAGAGAAAGAGATTAGGCATGCCAGGGCATCATGCCACTGCAAATTAATTCCAGACTCATGCACCACCTTGGGCATCTGGTTTACGTGGGTTCTAGGGAATGAAACCTGGGTCTTTAGACTTCATAGGCAAGCACCTTAACTTCTCAGTCATCTCTCCAGCTCACAAATTTCTTCTACAAGAAACTAGGTGGACTCCTTGTACTTAGGGACACTAGAAAGCACTTCAACACTGCATGAAAGCCATTTCAGTCCACACAATCACAAGCAAAAAAAAAAAAAGGCTCAAAAATTCAAAGGCATTCCATTGACTACACAGTGAAAAGAGCTCTTGCTCACCGTGGGACTGAGCATCACTCCGCATCTGGGAACACACATATGCAACTCAAATCTATCACCGCTCTGGGCTTGTCTATAAATGACTGCAAAGACCTAAAGGCTCTGGCTTTAAACGTACAACAAACAAATTCTGGCAAGGAGAAAAATTCCCAAATATCAGACTGGAGAGATGGCTTAACAGTTAAAGTATTTGCCTGTAAAGCCAAAGGTTCGATTCCCCAGGGCCCACATAAGCCAAATGCACAAGGCGGAGCAAGTGTCTGGACTTTGTTTGCAGTGGCTGGAAGCCCTGGCACTCCCTTGTGCACGCTCTCCCCACCCCCACCTCAAATAAATAAAAAATAAAATACTTTAATTTGTTTATTTAAGATATTTTATTTTTATTTATTTATTTGACAGAGAAAAAGGAAATAGAAGAGAGAGAGACAGAATGGGCACACCAGGGCCTCCAGCCACTGCAAACGAACTCCAGACACATGTGCCACCTTGTGCATCTGGTTTACAAGGGCTCTGGAAAATCAAACCTGGGTCCTTGGGCTTTGCAGGCAAGCACCTTAACTGCTGAGGCATCTCTCCAGCCCAAGATCACATTCTTGGAGATGCTTCTCGTTTAAGCATCATTATTTGGGCAGTATGTGGCTTGCAAGAGCCCTGGGCAGCAGCTAATAGCTACCAGAAGACCAGTGAGGCACGCGCTGCGGTACAAGCATCTCCAGTAGCCAGAAAGTAGAGAATATACATAAAGGAAGGATTGCTTCCCACCAAAACGTGGGGGAGGAGAAGATGGCTTGGTGGTTAACGCACTTGCCTGTGAAGCCAAAGGACCCTGGTCAATTTCCCAGGACCCACGTAAGCCAGATGCACAAGGTGGCATATGTGTCTGGAGTTTATTTGTAGTGGCTGGAGCCTTGGCACGCCCATTCTCTCTCTCTCTCCCTCTCTACCTCTTTCTCTCTCTCTATCTCAAATAAATAAATAAATAATATCTTTTAAGAAGAGGTTTTGTGGGACTGGAGAGATTTCTTAGTGGTTAAGGCACCTGCCTGCAAAGCCTAAGGACCCAGGTTTGGTTCCCAAGTACCCACAAAAAAGACAGATGCACAAAGTGGCACATGCATCCGGAGTTGGTTTGCAGTGGCTAGAGACCCTGATGCATCCAATTCATATTATTTCTTTCCCTCCCTCCCTCCCTCCCCTACCCTCCCTCTGCTTGCAAATAAATAAAAATTAACTAATTAATAAAAAATTTTCTGTTCTTGGTTTCCCTTTCAATTTTCTTTGCATGCCTTGTTTCCTAATCTTGGACTATTACACCCATATTTCTCCCCTTTAGCCCAACTTGAACTTGCCCTTTAGTCCTCTGGAAACTTTATAGGAAAGATGGTGTTTACTTTAGAGCTTAAAGAATGAAAGCCAAAGGACCCCAGGCTTGACTCCACAGGACCCACATAAGCCAGATGCACAAGGGAACACACACATCTGGAGTTCATTTGCAGCTGCTGGCAGCCCCGGCACACCCATTCATTCCCTCCCCCACCCCTCTCTCTGTGTGTCTCTCTTTCAAATAAATAAAGAAAAATAAAATACTGTTTTAAAAAAAGAACAACCAAAGTTTTGAGAGGAAAGAAACAACTTGAAAGACATTTCTGCTAAAGAGCAGCTTGAAAGAGCGTGGTATTTATGAGGATTTGCAATGAGTCACTATGGCTTGGGAACAACGAAAGAAATCCATGGAGCTAGAAGGACAAGGTTCCCCTCATGTGTTGACATTTAGTCCCCATTGTGAGGCAGTATGCAGAGAATTGTCTTGGGCAGGCAGTTAGGATGAGACAAGCATCAGTCAGTCTGAACTCTGGTGGCTAAAAACAGGGAAACCAGAGGCGGCACGTGCAGATCCCCTGTACCGGCAGAAGCCATTACCAGCTGCAGCCCCTTGACCTTGGCGCTCCAGAACCATGAGCCAAAATAAACAAACAAACAAAAAGCTTTCACTAAAACTTAGTATTGGGCTGGAGAGATGGCTTAGCAGTTAAGGTGCTTGCCTGCAAAGCCTAAGGACTCAGGTTCAATTCCGCAGTACTGGACCCACATAAGCCAAATGCACAAGGCAGTGTGTATATGTCTGGAGCTCATTTGCAGTGGCTGGAGGCCCTGGCATGCCCATCCTCTCTGTACATCTGCTTCTTCCTCTCTTTCTTTCTCTCTCCCTCCCGCTCTCTTTCAAATAAACAAATCAATAATTCCCCAGTACCCCAGTAAAGCCAGATACACAAAGTGGTGCATGTGTCTGGAGTTTGTTTGCAGGGACTAGAAGACTTAATGTACCCATGTTCATTCTCTCTCCTCTCTCTCTTCTTTCTCTCTCTCTCTCTCTCTCTCTCTCTCTTTCTCTCTCTCTCTCTCTCCATTTTTATCTTTCTCTGTGCTTTCAAATAATTTTTTTTGTACTTGTTTTTCGAAGTAGCATCACACTCTAGCCCAGGCTGACCTGGAATCACTATGTAGTCTCAGGCTGGCCTCGAACTCACAGAAGTCCTCCTACCTCTGCCTCCCAAGTGCTGGGATTAAAGGTGTGCGCCATCAAACCTGGCTAAATAAAATATTTTTTTAAAGAATTAAAAAAATAAACTTAGTCTTATTGTGTTGGCGGCAACAGAAAGTATGTGAGCACTCATAGTAAACAGCTTTGTAGAAACGAAATCTAGAAAAGCAGGGCTAGTCAAGATCTTTGGGACTGGCCTTATCAATGAACAATACATAAAACAGTACTACATGAGATTCTGAGAGTCGGTGGGAGTCAAGTTTCGGTAAGATAATATGCATTCGTCCTATTGCATTATTTTTATATTCTTTTATATTTTTTGTATTTGTAGATATTTATTTGAGACAAGACAGAGACAGACAGACAGACAGACAGAGAGATTGGGCATGCCAGGGCCTCTTGCACACCAACTCCATAAACATACACTGAGACATACACGTCACTTTGTGTGTCTGGCTTTCTTTTACATATTTCTTCTAATCTAGGTTTACATACATTTTATGCTTCTCCAAACATTTCAAGAGTTATAAAAGCACTTGAATATATTTCAGTTATGTAAGACGGACCTTTAGTTTTCATAGAAAACAAAGACCTCTTAAGTTGAATAAGCCAAATGCTCGATTCCTTTGATCATCTGCGCTCAATGTGTAGATAAGAAAAATATTTGAGAGCTGGAGAGATGGCTTAGCGGTTAAGCGCTTGCCTGTGAAGCCTAAGGACCCCTGTTCGAGGCTCGATTCTTCAGGACCCACATTAGCCAGATGCACAAGGGGGTGCATGCGTCTGGAGTTCGTTGGCAGTGGCTGAAGGCCCTGGTGCGTCCATTCTCATTCTCTCTCTCTCTCTCTCTCTCTGCCTCTTTCTCTCTTTGTCTGTCACTTTCAAATAAATAAATAAATAAATATTTAAAAAAGAAAAATATTTAAAACTAAATATATTAAAACTTTAAAGGGTGTAAGAAAGAATACCAAGCCAGGTGTGGTGGAGCACACCTTTAATCCCAGCATTCAGGAGGCAGAGGTAGGAGGACTGCCATGAGTTTGAGGCCACCCTGAGACTACATATTGATCCCAGGTCAGCCTGGGCTAGAGTGAGACGTGAGACCCTGCCTCGAAAAAACAAAGTAACAAAAAAAAAAAAAAAAAAACTAGTATTTTTAGTATTTGAGGCACTGCCTGGCCAGTGACATATGTTCAAAGGCCATAGTATCTTGACCTTAGCATACTCACCTGCTCCTTAATTACAGACAGACTAATGAGGATTTCACATCTCACTTTCAATCACTGAAATGGACCTTACAGTGAAGAGTCTGGATAATTAAATCAGACAAGAAGCCCCTACAGATCTTTAATTTGCTAATTCACTATTAAGCATCTTAACCTGCTGGAAAACTATATAAGATGTTTTAATTAAAACTTTCAGTTGAGGTGACCACAGAGAAAAAGCCTTCAAGAGCTAAAAGGAAACGTTGCCAACTTACAATCCTACCCCAGTACAAATAAACATCAACAGCAAAAGGAAGACGGGGCGGGGCTGACGGCTCAGCACGCAAAGACACTCACAAGGCCGGCTGGCCTACGTTCACCTCCCCAGTGCCCACGCAGAGCCAGGTGCACAAAGGGATGCGCGCATCTGGAGCTCACCTGCCGTAGCCAGAAGCCCTGGCACACCCATACGTACTCTCGCGCTCTCTGCACCCAAATAAATAAATATTTTAAAATAGGGCTGGAGGGATGGCTTAGCGGTTAAGGCATTCGCTTGCAAAGCCAAAGGACCCAGGTTCGATTCCCCAGGACCCACCTTAGCCAGAGGCACAAGGGGGCGCACGCGTCTGGAGTTCATTTGCAGTGGCTGGAGGCCCTAGCGCACCCATTCTCATTCATTCTCTCTCTCTCTCTCCCTCCCTCCGCCCCTCCCTCCCTCCTTCTCTGTCAAATAAATAAATAAAATATGCTAAAATATATTTTTATTTATTTGAGTGAGGGAGAGAGAGAGAGAGAATGGGTGCACCAGGGCCTCCAGCCGCTGCGAACGAACTGCAGATGCATGTGCCCCCTTGTGCATCTGGCTTACGTGGGTCCTGGGGAATCGAACCTGGGTCCTTTGGCTTTGCAGGCAAACGCCTTAACCGTTAAGCCATCTCTCCAACCTAAATAAAAATATTTTTAAAGTCAAAACCAATAAAAATAAAGCAGTGGATACGTCCTCACAGTAGTGCTTACAAATGTTCTTCAGGCAAAATAAAGTAAAATAGAGGCTCATAGCAGGAAGATTCTTATCCTGAAAAGAAAATATGGGCAAAACAACATATGAGGGTACATATAAATAAAGATTGACTTGTTTAGCCAAAATGCCCAGTAGGCTCATAATTTAATGGCATTATTGGGAGGCAGTAGAAACTCAGGGGTGCAGGCTCACTGGAAGTGTGTATTTGAAGAGCGTGTCTTATGCCCAGACTAAAACCTCTGAAACCATGATCCAATGTAAGTTGTTCCTCCCTTGTTTTTTCTGATATTTTGCCAATGATAAAATAAAGTGACTGACATCTGTTGATATGTATTTGTAGACATAGTCTTTTTTTAATTTAATGTATTTTTATTTAGTTATTAGAGAGAGAAAGAGGCAGAGAGAGAGAGGGAGAATGGATGCACCAGGACCCCCAGCCGCTGGAGACGAGCTCAATATGCATGTGCCACCTTGTGCATCTGGCTTATGTGGGTCTTGGGGGATTGAACCTAGGTCCTTAGGCTTCACAGGCAAGTGCCTTTACCACTACGCCATCTCTCCAGCCCGACGTACTATCTTTTTAGTTCATATATAAAACTTACTTTGGAAATGCTAATTAGTAATGAAATACAACTAAATGAGAGTCAATGGTGAGAGGTTATAGTTCATGAATGAGTTTAAGAAAGAACTGGCCGGGCATGGTGGTGCACTCCTTTAATCCCAGCACTCAGGAAGCAGAGGTAGGAGGATCACCGTGAGTTTGAGGCCACCCTGAGACCACATAGTGAATTCCAGGTCAGCCTGGGCTAGAGTGAGACCCTAACTTGAAAAACCAAAAAAAAGAAAAAAAGAAGGAGGAGGAGGAAAAGGAAGAAGGAAGGAAGGAAGGAAGGAAGGAAGGAAGGAAGGAAGGAAGGAAGGAAGGAAGGAAGGATGGATTACTCCTCCTAGGCAGATATCCTAAGGACTTGTCTCACTGCCTTAGAGACACTTGCTCAACCATGTTTATTGCCACTCTATTCACAATACCTGGGAAATGGAACCAGCCTAGATGTATTTCAACTGATGAGTGGATAATGAAGATGTGGTACACTTTTACATCGGAGTTCTATTCAGCAGTAAAGAAAAATGAAATTTGCAGGGAAATGGATGGATCTGGAAAGGATTATACTAAGTGAGGTAACCCAGGCCCAGAAAGCCAAACATCGCATGTTCTCTTTCATATGTGGGTCCTAGCTACAAATGTTTGGATTTCTACGTGAGTTGGAATAAAACTCAGTAGCAGAGGCCAGTAAGCTAGAAAGGGGATACAAAGGGAACAGAAAGGGAGGGAGGGGAGACTTAACATGATGGTATTATATATATGTAAGTAGAAGAACAGTAGGGGATGGAAAGCCATAAGTGAGGTCAGGGGAAGAGATTGAGAAAGAAAAGGTAGGGGGAGGGATCATCAAATCTAAGAGGGTATGAAAAATTCATTTGAAAACCTACTATGTTGGACAATGGCATGCATCTAGAAGTCATAGACTGTTACTAGAAAATTTTCAGTGCCAGGGATGGGATACTTGCCAGTAAGTTGTTGGCCAGGGAGGTTCCTGATACGCCCCAAAACATTATAGGCCATTGCCAAGGCTCTTAGTTTCCCACCAGGAATAGATGGTAAGACCCTATTGCCAAAGACTCCACATACTTGGGCTGCAAGGTCACTGAGAAAATCCTGCTGGAGCTGAGCTGAAAACCTCCTCCATGTAGACCAGCTGACCGAAAGCTGGGGAAAGCTACACTGCATGCAGTTCCACGGGAGAGAGAAAATTCACCAGTGGAAAGAAACAGCAGTGGCCACTGTAAGCCTTAAATTTGGCCAGCTAGGCCAAATGAGCCAATGGGTACAATAGTGACATGTCTGTTATGGGCGAAACCAACCACTCTTTAATTGGACTGGAGGCCTGCTCCATGGGAAGGATTACATGCCTCATACTGAAAACCTATGACAGGGGAGTCATGAGCCCTAGGGGTGTAACATCTGCTGGTGTCCAGCTAAATGTATATACTATGTAAGCACTTCTCTTCATGTCCATACCCATTAATTCTATTCTCACTTTTGGTTAGAGGCGCTTCTCTTTTCAGATAGCAGTGACCTTGGGATGACTCAGAAGGCACCATGGTGCTAAGAAGAAATGACAGAGGAGTGCTCAGCACTGCAATATCTCTATCACACCTTCCAAGGCTCGGGGTCCATTGCGGAAGACGTGGAAGAAATAATGTAAGAGCCAAAAGAAGGGTAGGACTCCTTACAATGTGCTCCTCCAGACACAAAATAGCCTGGATATCCATGACCTCACAGTGCCTGACACTATCTACACAAGACCATCATAATAGGAGGAAAAGATGTTGACATCAAAATAAAAGAGTGATTGAGAGGGGGAAAAAGGTGTGATGGAGAGTGGAGTTGCAAAGGGGAAAGTGGGGGTGAGGGAAGGGAATTACCATGGTTTGTTGTCTGTAATTGTGGAAGCTGTCAATTAAAAAATAATTTTCAGGGCTGGAGGGATGGCTTAGCAGTTAAGGCGCTTGCCTGCAAAGCCAATGGACCCAGGTGCGATTCCCCAGGACTCACATTAGCCACATGCACAAGGGGGTGCACACGTCTGGAGTTTATTTACAGGGGCAGGAAGCCCTGGAGCGCCCATTCTCCCCCACCCCCACCCTCCCTCTTTCTCTGATTAATTAATTAATTAATTTTCAAAAAAGAAAGGAAGAAAGAGAGAGAAACAGAAAGAACAAACGAATGATCTGTACAGAGCTAGAGAGATTACTCAGTGGTTAAGGCTCTTGCCTGTGAAGCCTAAGGACTCAGATTCAATTCCCCAGTATCCACATAAGCCAGATGCACAGGGTGGCTCGTGTGTCTGGAGTCTGTTTGCAGTGGCTGGAGGCCTTGGCGCGCACATTCATTGTCTTTCTTTCCCTCTCTCTCTCTCTTCTCTCTCTCTTTCAAATAAATAAATAAAATATTTTTTTAGAAAGAGCACTGGAGGTTGTGAATGAGTTAAGCAGAGAAGAATATGTGGACAACATTGTAATGATGCCAACAAAGGTAGACATCTTTGAAAGAAGCTGATCAATCACAGCTGGACTTGAACTCCTGGCGCATACAGGAAGCAGCATCTTTTGAGGACGAAGCAAGAGGCACTGCAAAGGCAGTAAGCAAAAAAAACAGGACCACTGTCCTTCATTCGGGTCTCTTCTGGGATGCCAGGTGCTGGACCCATTGTAGACACCACCCGTATGCTATATTCCTTTGTACTTGACTCATTCTGCTCTTCCAGCCCCCCGCCCCCCCCCCAGAGTGCTGAATTGACGCCAGCCACCATGACTGACCTCCGTCTCCGAATTAGGACCTGCATCTCCCACATAACATGTCTCAGCCAGTTTCATCTAGAGATCTGGCAGAAAACACACCGAGGTTTTGAGAGGTGAGAAGGAGGGCAGCGTTAAGCTAAGCTCCTAGGTTTGTACAGCTCCACCTAGAAGAAATGTCAAATATTACAAAGTATGGTCAACTATCACCATAGAGCATGCAACACAAAGAGTTTAGCTTTATAACAAAATTTATTTTTAAAAATGAGAGGTAGGCTGGAAGGATGGCTTAGTGGCTAAGGCATTTGCCTGCAAAGCCAAAGGACCTAGGTTCAATTCCCCAGGACCCACGTTAGCCAGATGCACGCGGGGGCGCACGCGCCTGGAGTTCATTTGCAGTGGCTAGAAACCCTGACGTGCCCATTCTCTCTCCCCCTCTCTCTCTGACTCTAATAACTAAAAATAAATAAATAAATATTTTTTTAATGAGAGTTATTAGGGCTGTAGAGATTGCTTAGTGGATAAGGTGCTTGCTTGCGAAGCCTAAGGACCCAGATTTGATTCCCCAGGACCCATGTAAACCAGGTGCACAAGGGAGCGCATGTGTCTGGAGTTTGTTTGCAGTGGCTGGAGGCCCTGCCTCACCCATTCTCTCTCTGCCTCTTCTATCCCTCCAGTAAATGAATTTTTTGAAGTCGGAGTTATTGTTTATTGAACACCCATTTAGGAAAAGGCATTGTTCCGGGCATTTTACATTGATTAAATCATCTAATTTTTGCAGGAATACTAAAGTGGTTAATGTCTCCATTTTTTTTTCAAATGAAGTTAATAAGGCAATGGGATTGTTAAAACTACTAATACACAGCCTCATAAATTAAAAAATGTGATGAATAAAGAAACAAGAACAGACTATGAAGTAACCAAGAAATAAGAATATTGAATTGTCAACTTAACAAAAGAGACTGTATATTTTTAATTTGTTTTTGCTAAGAATTACAAAAGTTCACACACTTGCAAAGCCTGAGTGCCCAGGGTTCGATTCCCCATAGTACCCATATAAACCCAGATGCACAAAGCAGCACATACGTTTGGAACTCATTCATAGCATCAACAGGCCCCGGCACATATATTTTTTTTTTCATTCATTTATTCTCTCTCTCCTTGCAAATAAAAAGCAAAGGATATTTTGACCACAACTGCCATTGCCTGCCCGTATCTGTGAGACTGTCCAGTATAAAGCACAAACTTTTTGTGTTCTTCAAGAACAACATTGCCAGGCTGGAGGGATGGCTCAGTGGCTAAAGGCGCTTGCCTACGAAGACAAACAATGCTGGTTCAAGTCCCCAGAATGCATTTAAAGCTAGATGCACAATGTGGCACATGCATCTGGAATTTGTTTGCAGCGGCTAGAGGCCCTAATGTGCCCACTCGCTCTTTCTCTTTCTTTCTTGTTTCTCTCTCTCTCTCTCTCTCTCTCTCTCTCTCTCAAATAAAATATTTTAAAAAAAAATATTTTGAATAAATAAAAACACACTGCCTTTGTAGCATCCAAAATTAATTCTCATAACAAAGGCCTGGAAAATTCTAGTCAGTCAGGACCAGATTCATAGCACAAGGAAGAGTTAGGCAGCTAAAGTTCACCCAATTTATTTGAGGCAGATCAATCCCCAGCCTTATTTGTGAAATCCAGCCCTCGCGAAGGCATTGTGGAGATCAAGAACAGAAACCATTGAGCCCATGTGTCCAAAATCAGAATGCTTAGAGTGGTGAGCTGCTCACCAAAATCCCAAGCTCAGTAATGCCAGCACTGCACGTGACAATGGACATCAGCCAGCTCGCTTTGATACTGAACATTTGATGGTGGTCTCTCCACCAAGCTGTTTAAGGAACTAAAAATGTTGCTCAAAGATGGAAAGACAAAAAGAGAGAGAGAGAGAGAGAGACGGAGGCCAGCTTTTCCTGACGGACTTGAGACATTTATTAAAAACTGAGAGAACATCCAGGCCATCATTAAGACATACCTATGTGATGTCCACAGTCACATTAGAGCCTGCCAAATTTAGAAGCCTAAAATGAACTCAGTTCCTATTCCTACCCATTTCTAAAGGGCAGCTCAAAAAAAAAAAAAAAAATCTTTTCTCAGACTTTTTCAGCCACAGGAAGCCCTAAGAACTTAACCAAAAAAAAAAAAATTATT
Source organism: Jaculus jaculus (assembly GCF_020740685.1). Classification (NCBI taxonomy): domain Eukaryota; kingdom Metazoa; phylum Chordata; class Mammalia; order Rodentia; family Dipodidae; genus Jaculus; species Jaculus jaculus. The sequence goes on along the minus strand of NC_059121.1, from coordinate 17,704,884 downwards.
AAGAACAAAAGCGTTGGAAAGTTAACACACTGTGCATGGTATCTCCCTCCTCCATAAAATGGTCATTTGTCTAAAATCCCTGATAATGAAAGAGTTAAAATGCCACAGAGCTTAAGAACAACCAGTTGACCTTTAAATGTGCTGGTTGGAGTCCAATCACCTTTCAACAAGCATGAATTCTGGCACAAGGCGCAATAACACACACCAATTATTTTCATAGTGTACATGACTGAGCTCATGACGTCCTGTTCAGCAAGGAGAATAATGTTCATTTTCCAAAAGCCAGACTCGACAGCTGAGTGTCTCTGTAGGTTGGGTTTTCCTTTGGTAGCTATCTCCAAAATTACTGTTGGAGAAGCCTTTTCTTGAAAAAGCACAGACCCTTCAAGAAAATAATGTTTTGGTTTGGTCTAAATCCTACCTATGAGATTGTTTTCCCCACCCTTTAATATGCCAGGACTAAAAGTATTTGGGAAATAATTTTTTTTATTTTCAGTTAAGAATTTTGCATACCAGATATGGAACAGATAAAAAAAAATCCAAAGCTAGGTATGGGGTTGCACGCCTATAATCTCAATACACAGTGGGACCTGGTCTAAAAAAAAAAAAAGAAAGAAAGAAAAAAACAGCCAGGCATGATGACGCACATGTTTACTCCCAGCACTTGGGAGGCAGAGGTAGGAGGATCGCCCTGAGAATTCCTAGTAAATTCCAGGTCAGCCTGAGCTAGAGAGAGACCCTACCTCAAAAAAAATACTAAAAATTAATAATAATAATAGGGCTGGAGAGATGGCTTAGCAGTTAAGGTGCTTGCCTGTAAAGCCAAAGGACTCATGTTCGACTCTCCAGATCCCACATAAGCCAGACGCACAAAGGTGAGGCAAGCGTAAGGTTGCACATGACCACTAGGTGGCGCAAGTGTGTGGAGTACAATTTTAGTGGCTGAGGCCCTGGCACTAATTCTCTTGCGCTCCCTCTCTCTCTCTCTCTCTCTCTCTCTCTCTCTCTCTCTTTTTCCCTCCCTCTCTCACTCCCACTCTCTAAAAATAATAATAATAATAAATCTATGACCAGTGAGAAGGTAAAATGTTGAACCCTTCTGGTAGGTTGGGTAAACTAAACTCCAGAGATCTGGGCTGGAGACATGGGTCAGTGGTTAAGGCACTTGCCTGCAGAGTCTAAGGAGCTAAGTTCAGTCCCCCAGCACCCACACAGAGCGAGATGCGCAAGTAGCCCGTGCCTGGAGTCCATGTGCAGCGGCTGGATGCCCTGGCAAATCCATTCTCTCCGTCTCTCTTCTATTTCTCCCTGCTTGCAAATAAATAAATGAATTTTTTAAAAAAATAAAGAAGGACTCGGGCGTGGTGGCACACGCCTTTAATCCCAGTACTCGGGAGGCAGAGGTAGGAGGATCTCCGTGAGTTCAAGGCCAGCCTGAGACTACAGAGTGAATTCCAGGTCAGCATGAGCTAGAGTGGAACCCTACCTCGGAAAAAAAAAAAAAAAAAAATTAAAAGGGGGAGCTGGAGACATGGCTTAGCGGTTAAAGTGCTTGCCTGCAAAGCCAAAGAACCCAGGTTCAATTCTCCAGGACCCACATAAGCCAGATGTAAAAAGTATTGCAAGCATCTGGAGTTCGTTTGCAAGAGGCCCTGGCATACCCATTCTCATTCATTCATTCTCATATTCCCCCTCTCCCTCCCTCCCTCCCTCCCTCCCTCCCTCCCTCTCTCTCTCTCTCTCTCTCAAATAAATAAAAATAAAATCCAGAGATTCAAAACCAGCAATTGAAAGAATGTCTGAGTAACTAACAAGATGCCCTCATGTCTTAAATGCAATTTACAAACATTCCACCACCAGCTTCTTTGTTTTCTTGGCATTTTAAAATACAATTTGTTTCCGTTGATTTATGAACCTCCCCTTCCTGCATCCTTCTCTTTCTTCCCCCAAAAACTGTCTCCCCTGTGCATTTTTCAGCACCGGCTTTTTGGGGAAACATGCACACGGCTACTGTGGTGCCCGGTGCGGGGATGGATGCCCCAGGGAGCACGGGCCCGTGGCGTTTTCCCTCCGATTGAGGGCAAGTCCGTGTCATCTCATCCTGTCTCTTCTTTGTCCTTGTTCTTCATGGACCCCTCCACGCCCCAACGCTCTGTTTCCTTCACTTTGCTTGCTGCCAGGTTGCTCGGCTAAATGAAACACTCACTCCTTACCTAGCACACTCAACCCCAGATCTTATTGCCCTTGGTTGAATCTTCGGACTTAAGAAACTGAAAATTCCCAGATTTCCCCCCGAATTTCAAAAATCCTCTCTCTCTCTCTCTCTCTGCGTCCTCCCTGAGACAGGCCTTCTGCTCACGGTGCCCGTATTTGCCAACTCCTCCTTGCTCCAATATTTAATTTTCCGCCCATCTACTCCTAGTCCTCTTGTAAGCGCAGGAAAGAGAAAGGTCGGGTTCTGAGAGCGAGGTGGACGCCAGCGGCTGTGGGCTGTGGCCCCGAGCCAACGTCCAACTCACCACTGACTTCTGCTTTGAGGCTGCGGAGGGAGGGGCTTGATTCAGGAAGGGCAGCTACCAGCTGGATGAGGTGCTGCTCATAAACTGTGCCCGGAAAAAGACCCGCGGACCCAGGCCCTAGTTACAGAAGACCTCGTGGAGGGCACTGACTATCAGGATGACCTCTCTCTCTGGTTCTGCAGAAACCAGGGAGGACACGGTCATTCTAAAGATCTGCCAAAGCGAGGCATACCCGGCCTGCCTCCCTGACCATGACTAAGTTTCACTCGTTCCTACGAAGCACAGCTCCATCCCTGGCTCCCTTTAAGTTGCCTGCTCCCCAGCTTCAGGACCGAAGAAGAAGTCACGTTCCAAGCGGCTCATACGCCCCTATTTGCCTTGCCAAGACCGGGAGAGCGAGGGGAATGGATGTGTCCCTGTGCGAGCTTAACCGCCCACCAAAACCGTGCATCTAGGTGCAAAACACCTGACTCTGGACTTGGTCTCCAGAAGCCCAAAGTCCCTCTGTGCTGGAAGACCTGCAGGGTTAACTCTATTTTCTGTGTATTCGGTTCACTTGTAGGAGAAGACATCCAATCAGGCTTTCCAGCCCGACCACCCTGTCTCCTCTCCTTCCGGGCGGTGGGGACTTGTGACAGCCTCCGCCAGAAACCGTGTGGCCTGGGGAGGAGTAAGACCCAGGTGCCTGAGGGGGGAGCGCTGGGGAGTCATCCTCCCTGGGTGTCCGCCTCGCAGTGGACTATGAAGGAAGCAAATGAGATCCTAAAAGTGAATGTTCTGGAAACCGAGAAAAACAGAGGATGACTAGGGACGCAGAGATAGGAAACCCTGAAAAGGACTGCCCCTTTTCACACCCCTTCATGCCAGCAGGTGAAAAATGACATGTTCCCAGGGGACCCCTGCAGAAGACGACAGTCCACATAGTCTACTCTCAGCAACTTTCAACGGCAGCAGCCACTGTGATCTACAAAGCTGGCCAAGAACCCAGCCTGCTTTGAAATCTGGGTATGTGGAAATCTGCACTGTAGCCTGGGGACTTTGTCCAGCAGGAAAAAAAAAAAAAAAAAAAGTCTGCTTTCTTCATTTCATTCCTTGTCACCCAACGGTAGAAGTGAAGGAAAACCCTTACCTCCCCCCGGCCCCCGCCAGACCATGAACTTACTTTATCCCCACGGCAAACAAGCTCCTGGAGAAAGTTTACTTGTGTGTTCTGCTGGGTCCCACTCGAATGGGAAGTGCCCCAAATAGAAAGCAGGAAGTTCACAGAACTAATCACTCTGACTTCGAAATGGAAATCACGATGATGTCCTGCTGTGAGTGAGGAGAGCAGTAAGGTGTAAGTCAAACTGCGGGCTGACAACATCCTAGCCCAGTGGAGAAAGGAAAGATCTCACAATCTCCTTCTGACCCAAAGGAAGATTGGCAGAGTCAGACTGAAAGCAAAGCTAAAACCATCAGGGACACCCCCTCTCCCATTACCAAACTGCCATGGAAACTAATACTGAGCCCCTTTTGCTGCTCAGACACTCTTCTGTAAAGAAAATGGTAGTTCTGTTAAAAACATTTTAAAAAATCAGTATTGTTAATTATATTTTTTTAATTAGCTTACAAAATTTTAGAATCCTTATGGCATTAAAAAAAATTGTTCAAGGCTGGAGAGATGGCTTAGCGGTTAAGGCACTTGCCTGCAAAGCCTAAGGACCCATGTTCGATTCTCCAGGTCCCACGTAAGCCAGACACACAAAGGTGAGGCAAGCGCAAGGTCGCACATGCCCACTAGGTGGCGCAAGCATCTGGAGTTCGAGTACAGTGGCTGAGGCCCTGGCATCAAATCTCTCTCCGTCTGTCTGTCTGTCTGTCTGTGTGTCTCTCTCTCCCTCTCTCTCTTGCGCGCGCACGCGCTCCCCCCCACACCCCTCTCTCTCGCTCTCAAATAAAAAAATATTCAACCAGGCGTGGTGGAGCACGCCTTTAATCCCAGCACTCGGGAAGCAGAGGTAGGAGGATCGCCATGAGTTCAAGGCCACCCTGAGACTACACAGAGTGAATTCCAGGTCCGCCTGGACCACAGTAAGACCCTACCTTGAAAAACCAAAAACAAAAAAAAGAAAGAAGAGCTGTTCATTTATTTGAGAGATATACATAGAAATAGGCAGACAGAAAGAGAGCGAATGTGGTCACACCAGGACCTTGTGCACCTGCAATCGAACTCCAGACACACGCCTCACTTTGTGCATCTGTCGTATGTGGGTAATGGGGAATCGAACCCTGGGGGCCGTTAGGCCTTCAGGCTTTACAAGCATTAGCCTTAACCACTGAACCATCTCTCCAGCCCCCTTCGGGCATTTTCAAACACAATTTTCCTTGGTGTCCCTTCCCCTCATCTCCCCCCAGCCCCTGCTGCTCCTTGGGTCCTCCTTCATGCTTTCGTGCAACACGTTTCCTTTACTTGACGGACGCAAAGCTAACAAGACGCCCCTTCCTGCTTCCCCCGGGAGCCTTCAGACTGCCAGCATTGTCACAGAGTCCAGGGTTGGACTCAAGTGGAAAACTGTCGGGGTCACCTTGTTATACTCCCCACCCGTCATTTCCTCCCACAGAATCACCCACGCCTGTTTTCCCCCAGCCGTGCGCTCAGCGGACCCCGCCACCCGAGCTCCAGCATGCACACCTTGATCTGCTCTCAGTCTCTGGTGCCCTGTCCTGCCCGTCTGCTCTGCCCCAAAGCTGCCAGGTGGATCCTCCCAGCAGGACGTGTCCTCCTCGCGTTTCCACGCTGGCAGGCCGGCTGCAAGCCCTTCGCTAGTACCTGGGTAGATCTGCTTCTCTGAGGGTGAGCGCCTGGGGGCGGTGGGCTGTGGAGGGAAGGGCACAAGGTCTGGGGGCCACGTGGATGGGGTGTGACAGGATCGCGGGGTGCGTGAGTCTTATCCCTCGGTGGTTACGTGAATCTGGCAAATGGGTGAGCCTTTCCGAGACGGACGGTGCATATCCTACGTACGCAGTTGCTAGGGGCTGAATGGGGTGACAGATGAGGTGACCGCCGTGGACTTCACCAAGAACAGGACTTAATGCTTATGGTACGTTTATTGCATTCAAGCTCTGGCCTCGGGACTGTACGTGGGTTTATGCACATGGGGGAGAAGAGGGGTGGAAAGCAATGGAAACAATACAGAATGAATCCGGAGGCAAGCCAGCCCCCTTGCCTTACCTTCCCCTTAGCCCCGGGCTGGCCTTGAACTCATGAGCCTCCTTCCTCGGTCTCCGGAGTACTAGGACTCTAGGCCTGTGCCACCACGCCTGACTTCCTCCGGGCTCTTGGTGGTAAACCCAGCCCACACGGCCACCTCAGTGCCACGGCTGCACCATGCGTCTGTCAGTGCTCCCTGGAAGATGGCATGAAGGTTTTCTCTACAATCCCACCCACAGGGCCTTAAGGGGGAAGGGCAGCAATGGCATTCTCTGTACCCAGCAATGCCACCTCTACCTCCTCTGCATCTTTTTTATGATTGTTTTTATTTTGAGAGAGGAGGAGGAGAGAGAGAGAATGGGCGTGCCAGGACCTTCAGCCTGCTGCGGATGAACTCCAGACACGTGCGCCCCCTAGTGCGCATAAGCAACATTGCACGCTTGTGTCACTACGCGTCTGGCCATGTGGAACCTGGAGATTTCAACATGCGTTCTTAGGCTTTGCACAAGGCGCCTTAACCGCTAAGCCATCTCTCCAACCCTGCCTTGTTGTTGTTGTTTTTTCCTTTTCGTTGACTATTTTTTTTATTGATTTATTTATTTGACAGAGAGAAAGAGGCAGAAGAGAGAAGGGGAGAAAATGGGTGCGCCAGGTCCTCCAGCTGCTGCAAACTCCAGGCGTATGTGCCACCTTGTGCATCTGGCTTACGTGTACAGCCGACAGCTTCAGGTTCACCGAGATGAACGTCCAGACCAGGCATGGTTATGGAGGAAGGGATTTATTGAAGCTTAACCATCCACGGGAAGTTCCATAAGGGCAGAAGAAGCTGGCCTGTTTTCACAGGACCAAACACAGAGAGAGAAGCACAAGCCAAGAAGCCACCCAGCACAGCACGCTCCAGGAACTCCAGCTAGGCACACTTGGCATATCTTTAGACTGGAAGCTCAAACCCACCACCACACCTGAGGGCTGGACCCTAAGAGCCACCCAGTGACAGCATTCCACAGTACTCCCTCCAAATATGGTTTTATATTCTTTCTCTTCTTCCCTGAGCCTTGGAGGGGGGGGGGTGACAGGGATGTCTCAGTTAGCACCAAGCTGTCTCCACAATCACTTAGTCTCAGCACTTCAATGAGTATGGAGTCTTAAGTCACGACCACCAACTGCAAAAACAAAAGGTTTCTCTAAGCAAAAATAAGAGCAGCATTAACGTACAGGCGTAAATACTTGAATGGCAATTTTGGAGGCACAACATGTCCACCTAGCCCACAACAGTAATAGCTTCCATCCAGGGGCCCTACAACCTTGCCATCCATAGGCTCTTGATAGGTTTTCAGTGTCAGGCATAAATTCACTTCTGTGACACAGGCCTCAAATCCACTCAGAGAGTAGCTGGTCACTGTTAGGTCAGGAGAAAAACAAAAAATGGAGTCACAGCACGAGGGCGACAGAGACATCAGGAAGAGGGTCACCCACAGTCCTCTAGAAACTGCCCAGCCGTCGTCCCTTCCTTGCCTAACAATGCGCCAAGTCTAGGTTTCCTGCCCCCATTTCTCTCAGGTCACCTGGTCACTGTTCAGGTCTCTCACCCTGGCTATGTGAGATGGCCAATGTAAAGATCAAAGGCGTTCCTTTCCCTTCCTCCCCTTCCCCCACGTGAAGAGCTCTATAGAGCCCACTGTCTGGACTCTCAAAGTTGGCTGTGCTCCGCTCTTGAGAGTCAGTCCTGGCAGCTCGTGTTCCCCCCCCCCCCCAAATAAAAGCTTCCATCTTCGCCTCAGAGTGGTCTCCGTGGTCTTGGTCCCTCCGGAACCCCACGGCTACCCTGGCACAGTCATACCCCACCACGGCACCAGTGGGTGCACCCTGCCTGGCTGGCTGGCTGTGCGGTTCCCAGGGTCACAGGGTCAGACTTCGGGTGGCTTTGTCCCCCAGCAGTCCTGCTGGAACCTTCCAGCATTATGACACCCATCCAGCAGCGGGGCAGGCTTCTGGCTGCCCTGAAACTAAAGTGGGCAGTGCCTTCGGCAAGTGGGTCTTACCTTCTAGTTCCGCTGAGCCACCCAGCGCAACGGCAGCAGCCTATACACTGTTTGGGGGTGGGGGGGGCTTCAAGGGCCTACCCCACTCCTTTTTCCTTCACTTGGGATTCAATTCACAATGGTTCTCCCATTTTTCTTGTAATTCCTTCCTAGGAACAGCCTTGAAAAGATAGGTCGCACCCCACATTCCAGAAGATGCAGAAGGCAAGACCCGTTTCCAGCAGCGCAGCGGCCATCTCGAAACTCACTCACCCGTGACATCACCAAGCATCTCATGGGTTCGTTTCGCAGATGAAGGTTAGCTCGGCCCTGTTCTCTAGAAGCTCACAGGTGAACGTGATGCGCGCTTGTGTGGATGGATACACAGGTTGTAACAAGGTCCAGATATGTACTACCAGTGACCACTGTCTTTCTCTCATTGTCCACGCTGTGTCATTCACCAAGAGTCACACTGCAGCACACTCTTCGTCTCTCTGATCACCCTGTGACTGACTTCCTACCTTGATCCTGGACGACTGAAATCACCGCTCTACTTAGTTCACTGCATGGTTTTCCCTCGACGTCAGCCCACGGCCTGCTGATGAATGACCGAACGTTGGCACTCCCAAGTTTATTTCTTTTTTTTTTAATTATTTATTTATTTATTTGAGAACGACAGACACAGAGAGAAAGACAGATAGAGGGAGAGAGGGAGAATGGGCGCGCCAGGGCTTCCAGCCTCTGCAAACGAACTCCAGACGCGTGCGCCCCCTTGTGCATCTGGCTAACGTGGGACCTGGGGAACTGAGCCTCGAACCGGGGTCCTTAGGCTTCACAGGCAAGCACTTAACCGCTAAGCCATCTCTCCAGCCCAACACTCCTAAGTTTAAAGGGAAAAAAAAAAGGTGGCAGAGGTAGGAGGACTGCCATGAGTTCATGGCCACCCTGAGATTAAGTACTGAATTCCAGGTCAGCCTGGGCTAGGGTGAAACCCTACCTCAAAAACAAAAATATAAAAAGCCAGCCGGGCGTGGTGGCGCATGCCTTTAATCCCGGCACTCGGGAGGCAGGGGTAGGAGGATTGCCGTGAGTTCGAGACCACCCTGAGACTCCATAGTGAATTCCAGGTCAGCCTGGGCTAGAGTGAGACCCTACCTCAAAAAACCAAAAATAAATAAAATATAAAAATAAATATATAAAAGTATAAAGCCTGAGGTGTGCTACTTATATAGGCAAAGCTTTCTAGGTGGCTTTCCACTGTGTTCTAACCCCCTTGCTTATACATATTTCACATACCACAACTATGAGAAACATTGAGGATCTCCAGAAAAAAAAAGAAAAAATGACTCAAGTTCCTTGTTCCTCCTCTTCCCTCTGTCCCTCCGGCTCTTCGGCCTTTCCCCTCACTCTCTCTCTGGAATGTAGATTTTTGTACCAAAGTTCAAGGGAGACGTCACCTCTTCCGTGTGAGGTTTGTTCTCTGTTCCCCGGTTTGCTTTAGCCAGTACCTGCGTCTCCTTCAGGGCACCGCGACGCTGACCTCATCACGTCACGCAGTTGGACAGTTATCCCACCTTGTCTGCCTTTGGGAAGGTGTTTTGTCGCAGTCATCTCTGTCCAGCGCGGAGTCACAGGATCCCCCCACCACCACCCGGACCCCACAAGCACATGTGCTTTTGAATGCTTGGCTCCCACCCATGGCAACTTGGGAGGCAGAGCCTCGTTGAAGGGGGTGTGGGGACCTGGGTGCACCTTGAGGCCCCTTAGCCCCGAACGTGCCCATCTCAGCTGGCTCACTCTGCCCCCGCTGTACTCGCCTGCTGCGGCAGAGGTGACGTCCAGCCTCGGCTCGTGCCATCGCGGAGCTTCCCCTCGAGACTGTCGGCCAGAACAAGTGATAAATGAAAACCTTCCTCCCATCATCTCCTTCCGGTCAGGCACTGTGTCCCAGCAACGGACAAGTGCCCAGCAGAGCACCCTACCCTGGCATCCTACGGTGAGTTGGTTTTGTTTGCAGGAAATAGAACGCGGAGAACAGCTCACGTGGGCTTCAGTGGAAGCCTGAGTTCTGTTTTGCTTTCTCTTTTTTCACTGCCACCGTGGCTGGCGATCCATTCGGCGTGCCAACTTCCACTGGGTTCACGGAGGCACAGAGTCAGAGCGTCTGTGAGGGCATCCCTCAACGGGATCAGCCCCACTGGATCAACAGTCTGAAGACAGAAGATCTGCCCCCACCCACGTGAAAAGCATCACTCAACCTGCTAAGGGTTCCAATGGAACGAAAACAGACAGTGACCTTCAACTGGGAGACCCTCTTCTCTCGTCCTTGGACTTGGGAGGTCTCGGTCACTGGGCCTTCGGAACCAGCAATCCTCGTTTAACTGGCCCATCGCTTCGGAGTGAGAGTTAGGCCATTCGCCCACCCCCCCTTCTCATGCCTTCAGACCTGGACTGGACCCCAGCTCTCCTGGCTCTCCAGCTTGCAGACAACATAGTGTGAGCATTCTCAACCTCCACAATCTCATGAGTGAATTCCCCTAATAACTCTCCTCTTACACCTCAATACATTTCCTGCTAGCTTTGTTCTCGGGAAGCCCTGATGAATAACAAATCATCATCCACATTAGTCACTACAGGTAGCAAAATAAAGACCAAAACATCTGCATTTAATAAACCTACACTCTGTATGAGAGAGACTGGCATGGGGAACAAATAAAAGATGTGGGCCTGATGGGCTAGAGAAATGGCTTAGCGGTTAAAACACTTGGCCTGCAAAACTTAAGGACCCAGGTTCAATATCCAGGACCCACATAAGCCAGATGCACAAGGTAGCACATGTGTCTGGAGTTTGTTTGCTAGAGGCCCTGGCATGCCTGTACACACACACACACACACACACACACACATTCTCTCTCTCTCTCTCTCTCTCTCTCTCTCTCTCTCTCTCTCTCTCTCCCCCACCCCAAATAAATGAAAAAAAATTTTTAAAGATACATGCATTATAATATGAAAACTACAAAATTATGACAAGTCTGCCACCAACTAAGTATGTGACCTCAGGTAAATCACACTGTGAGTTAAGTGTAAATAAGTATATAATTCAGGGCGCAAAGCAGCCTGTGTTCAATTACCAGTAATGCCAGATGCACAGGGTGACGCACGTGTCCACAGGTCATGCACAGTGGAAGGAGGCCCTGGTGCACCCACACTCATTCTCTGTGTGTGTGTGTCTGCCTCTCAAATAAATAAATGTGGAAAAATATTTAATTATATAATGAAAACTACCGGGCACTCCATGAATTTGATTCTAACCATGGCATGGCATCTTTGTTGTGGTTAAATGCCAATATATTTGCAAGAAGGCTATGATTGATGATAATTAATTCTAGGGCAAACAAGTAAACAGCAGCCAAGGAAAGGTAAAATCCATAAGCTGAAAATAATGACGACATTATGAGAAAAGTGAATTATAAGTGCTTTATCAGTTGCACTAAACATGTTATTGATTTATTTGCAAGAGAGAGGCAGATGGAGAGAAAGAGGAAGAGAGACAGAATGGGTTCACTGGGGCCTCCAGCCACTGCAAACAAACTCCAGACGCGTGTGCCACCTTGGGCATCTGGCTTATGTGGGCACTGGGGAATCGAACCTGGGTCCTTCGGCTTCGCAGGCAAGCACCTTAACCACGAAGCTATCTTTCCAGCCCCCTTTCTTCAGTCAATCCTTGATGACAAGGGTTGAGGGTGGAGCCGTGTCATCAGGTTTAACTTCTGCCACACAGACACACACATGCGCACCATGCAGTTCAGCTGTTGATGGGAGCTGCCATCTGCTTCATTCACAAGAGTCTGCTGAGTGCCTGCCATGCACAAAGCCCAGAGGGCCTGGCATGCCTCTTCTCTCCCCCTGCCTAGTTCCCCCCCCTCGCTCTCTCTCAAATAAATAAATAAAAATAAAACTTAAAAAAAAAAAAAAGAATAACTGAAGAGCAATACTTGCTAAATTTGGAGCTACTGATGGTCTGCTCCATTCCCTATCAACAAATAAAACCAATGAAACCTCTGAATGTAAACTGTGAACCGCAATTTGTCCTTAGAGATTGCAATCAAAGAAAAACAACCCAGGGCTGCAGGGATGGCTTAGCAGTTAAGGTGTTTGCCTGCAAAGCCAAAGGACCCAGGTTCAATTCCCCAGGACCCACGTTAGCCAGATGCATAAGGGGATGCAATTGTCTGGAGTTTGTTCGCAGTGGCTGGTGGCCCTGGCGTGCCCATTCTCTCCCTTTCCCTCTTTCTCTGTCAAATAAATAAATAAGTACACAGATGTTCAAAAAAGCCAGGTGTGGTGGCACATGCCTTTAAAAAAAAAAAAGGAAAAGAAAAACAACCCATACCAATAAGTCACTTCAAAACAACAAATCTGGACTAGAGAGATGGCTTAGTGGTTACGGCGCTTGTCTGCAAAGCCTAAGGATCCATGTTCTTGGACTCCCCAGATCCCATGTAAGCCAGACGCACAGACACAAAGGGTGACACACACACAAGGTCGCACATGCCCACAAGGTGGCGCAAGTGTCTGGAGTTCAATTACAGTGTCAGCTCTCACTCTCGTAAAAAAAGGCCAGTCTGGTGGTCTTGGATCAAAAGAAAAATATCCTTTTCTGTATGAAAGGAGATCTTAGTCTACAAGTAGCAATCCCTAAGTGCCCCTTCCTTTCATGTGGCTGTTCCATCACACAAGCCCTTTCATGTTTCTCTCTCTCTCACACCCTCTGGCCAAAAATCCTTTCCTAGGCCTAATTAGTTGTTTTTGTTCTTGTTTTTGTTTTTGTTTTGAGAGAGGGGGAAAGAGGCTGAGAGAGAGAGAATGGGCACGCCAGGGCTTCCAGCCACTGTAAAGATGCATGTGCTACCTTGTGCATCTGGCTTACATGAGTCCTGGGGATTCGAACCAAGGTCCTTTGGCTTTGCAGGCAAGTGCCTTAACCTCTAAGCGATCTCTCCAGCCCCCTAGGCTTAATTCCTAAACCTCACTCTTCTTATCCCTGCACCCTTTCCCGCTTGATTCTTCCTTACCAAAACTCCAAAAGAACTGGCAAGGTCAATCACTGTTTCAAATGAGAGGGAAGGGCTGGAGAGATGGCTTGGCGATTAAGGCACTTGCCAGCGAAGCCTAAAGACCCGTGTTCAACTCTCCAGATCCAACTTAAGCCAGACGCACAAAGGTGAGGCAAGCGCAAGGTCACGTGCGCCCACTAGGTGGCACAAGCATCTGGAGTTCAACTGCAGTGGCTGAGGCCCTGGCACTCCAATTCTCTCTCTAAAATAACTGAATAAAAATGAGAGGGGAAACATGAAGAAATGATTGAGCAAAACCAGAACACGTCTTCCACATGCAGAGGAAGAATACCTCAACACTGCCACCCATGACAAATGCTGGCCTAATCCCAGCACCAAAACAGAATAGCTCAAAGGCACATTCGAGTTTGTTAAGCACTTGGGAAAGTTGTGGCATTCAGCCTTAAGGTATTGACTGGGCATCTGCTCTAAGAGTTGTTTTGGAAGAGACGTTGTGTCATTTAGTGACCCCCAATGTGCGACAGGACTCGCTGGAGTTGTGCTTGTAGCTAGGGCTCATGGCGGTGACATAGTAAGCAGATCGTAAAGGGGGGGTCACAGCAGTCTGAGATCCCACGTGCAGACACCCCCTTTCAGCTCTTCCTTCTCACAGAGGCTCACAGGACACACTCCTCCTGACCACAGAAAAATATGGCTACTTGGACACAATGTTTCAGCCCAGCAAAGCACTTTTAAAGACTTAGTGCCCAGGGCCTTATTATTATTATTATTATTATTATTACTATTTATTTGAGAGCGACAGAGAGAGAGAGAGAGAACGGGCATGCCAGGGCCTCCAGCCACTGCAAACAAATTCCAGATGTGTATGCCCCCTTGTGCATGTGGCTAACGTGGGTCCTGGGCCTCGAACCGGGGTCCTTAGGCTTCACAGGCAAGCCCTTAACAGCTAAGCCATCTCTCCAACCCAATGTGCCCAGGGCTTTTAAGACCGCAAGTCACATAGGCAACTTCCGCCTAGCATTTAAAATAATCCCGGGGCTGGAGAGATGGCTTCGTGGTTAAGGCGCTTCCCTGAAAAGCCATAGGACCCAAGTTCAATTCCCCAGTGCCCACATAAGCCAGATGCACGGGGTGGCGCATGCATCTGGAGCTTATTTGGGTGGCTGGAGGCCCCGGGGGCACTCATTTTCATTCGTGTTCATTCTCTCTCTCTCTCTCTCCCCCTCTCCTCCCTCTAACATAAATAAATAAAATAATTCCAGACTCCCAAAAAGAGACAAGCTATTTAAACACAAACTGTTGTTTACTGAAGAGGAGACACAGTGAGCCACATTTAGTAGTTAACTGTTGATGGGGAGCACGCCAAGACCAAGTTACCAGTTGCCAGCCAAGGCCCGCCTTCGTAAACAGGCCTTGCTAAGGGTGATAGCAGTTGATGCCTACAGACCCAACTTTTTGTTTTAAGGTTTAGAGAGATTTTATTAGATTAAGAAAGAGGAAGAAGCGTGGGGAGCTCCCACCACAAGGGAGGCGGGAGTGAATAAAGCCCAAGACCCAATTTTTTTTAAATTTATTCCTTTTTACTGACAACTTCCATAATTGTAGACACTAACCCGTGGTAATTCCCCACCACCACCACCACTTTCCCCTTTGAAACTCCACTCTCCATCATATACATCCTCTCTCCCCTTTTAATCAGTCTCTCTTTTATTTTTTTTTTAATTTTTTATTTATTTATTTGAGAGCGACAGACATAGAGAGAAAGACAGATAGAGGGAGAGAGAGAATGGGCGCGCCAGGGCTTCCAGCCTCTGCAAACGAACTCCAGACGCGTGCGCCCCCTTGTGCATCTGGCTAACGTGGGTCCTGGGGAACCGAGCCTCGAACCGGGGTCCTTGGGCTTCACAGGCAAGCGCTTAACCGCTAAGCCATCTCTCCAGCCCCTCTCTTTTATTTTGATGCCATCACCTTTTCCTCCTATGATGATGGTCTTGTGTAGGCAGTGCCAAGACCCAATTTTTACCCGAAGGCAATTCATGTCTAGAGAAATGAGACCTGCATATCTAATATACCACGCAAGCAGGGGGGTGAAGCATGCAAGGGAACACTGAAACAGTATTTTCCAAATGTCCCAAAACCGTGAGGGTGCTCGTTAACCCTAGTGGCTACAACACGAAAACGTTCTACTAAGTAGAAGAGGCCTTTCCATCCACGTTGTCGGCTGGGTGACGTCACAGAAGCTTCTGGACATCAACACAAGAAACTTGGGAACTAGAAACTGTAGGTTTTTCTTTTCCTCTTCACTGGGTAATTTTAGTGAGATTTTTAAAAAAGCACCGCTGGGGCTGGAGAGATGGCTTAGCTGTTAAGGCATTTGCCTGTAAAGCCAAAGGACCTCGGTTTGGTTCCCCAGGACCCACGTAAGCCAGATGCACAAGGTGGCCCATGTGTCTGGAGTTTGTTTGCAGTGCTAACGGCCCTGGCGCACACATATTCTCTCTCTCTTTCTCTCTCTCTCTCTGCCTCTTTCCCTCTCTCACTCTCTCAAATAACAAATAAATAAACACCGGTTGGGCGTGGTGGTGCACGACTTTAATCCCAGCACTTGGGAGGCAGAGGTAGGAGGATCGCCGTGAGTTCGAGGCCACCCTGAAACTACATAGTTAATTCCAGGTCAGCCTGGGTCAGAGTGAGACCCTACCTCGAAAAATAAACTAAAAAATAAATAAATAAGTAAATAAACAATTTTTTTAAAAAAGCAGCACTGGAAGGTAAATCTGATCATTTTATGCAGAAGGTGTTAGGGGAGGCAGAGACCAGAGGGGAAGAAGAAAATGATCAGAACAAATATGTACAGAGCCCTGGTTCGGAGTTAGACTCTGATCAGGGTGACAGACGGGAGTATGCGTGTCAACCTAAGTTTGGGGGGGCGTTGTGGTCCCCATTTTTTTGTAGGTAAGTTTGCCCAGTGTTATCCTTTTCCAGAGGACAGGAAGGAAGCAATGAGCCAGTGTCTACAGCAAAGGAGAGAAAGTATTTGGAGGTAGCTCCCACATACAGCTTGCTAGTTTTTGTTTTTTTTTTCCTCCGGTTGGCATATTCATTCTAAGAGACAAAGTCATCTTCCAGAAATGGAGAGAGAGGAGGGAGAACAGACAAAGAGGGAGGGAAGAAGGAAAAAGAGAGAGAGAGAGAACTGGGAGAAACTGTCAGCATTTTGGAAATGAAAGAAAAGAGGCTAAAAAGAAACAAGGCCACTACAGTTAGCTCCTGGTCCAGAGAGGTAGGAAGAGTCAAAGAGTACTACAGTGCCTCAAGCTAGAAAGGAGTGGGCACTTTCAGAGAAATGTGCACTATTAAAAACCTTGCCAGGCATCGTGGCGCACGCCTTTAATCCCAGCACTCAGAAGACAAGGTTAAGGAGCTCCATGAGTTCGAGGCCAGCCTGAGACTGCATAATGAATTCCAGGTCAGCCTGGGTTGCAGCGAGACCCTATACCTCGAAACACCAAAAAATAATAACAATAATAATAAAAAATAAATCTTTCATCCTGGTTATTGCCCTCTGACAAGACTCAGCTCCAAGATTACTTAAAAGTTCATACTGCAGTTCTTAAGGTGTCTGAAATTAACACTCACAGCGTCATCATCACGTTCACTGATACCTTGATCGCTGTCGATGCTACCAGAGTGAGATACGGATCCCAAGGGCTTGAAGGGACACCCACAGCAACCTGCTTGCTAACTCGCTTCCCTCGTGAAACCCACAAGTAAGCGACGAGACATACGCCAGTGTTTACAGAGAACTAATCAGCCGCCTCTGCTGGCATCAGGCAGGAAGCCAAAGTCCGCAGGACAAACGGAAATTAATTAATACGCCGAACTATCAGATTTTACCTTCTAGGAAATCACTCTCAGGTCTTTATTAGCCTCCATGCAACTTTAAGTGGACTATGTAGATCTCACTTACTCAAAATTCCTATTAAGCCATTTCCAAACCCTCAAAAGTATGACCAGAAAAGTGACAAAACCTAAACAAAACTTCAAAACTTTACTTGTCACGCCACAGCGGTCTACGGAATGTACACTGTAACTTGGGAGAATCTACTGGAAGGTAGCCGGCTCAGTTACAGCTTGCTTGAGACTTTTGTGGGGGTTTTGTTCCCCCCAAGAGATAATTCCAGTCAGAATGCACCAGAAAGGTTTGGCTTTTGCTCAGGAGTAGCATATAATTCTGCATACATTCGGCCTGCCCTTACAGTTCACGCACGCTACGGTAGAAGATACAACCTACTTTTCCAAGGCTCTTAGGAGAAAGACGGGACAGTCACAGGTTAAAAAGCAGTATTGAAACACACAGGTAAGTCTCTAAAAAGCATTAGTTAGAAGCCCGGGCTCCCCCGTAGCCACCACGTTGAACAAGTTTTGGAACCCTTTCCAAGCCTCAGTTTACCCTTTTGAAAACCTGGGATAATATCGACTTCCCCGGTTGTTGCTCAGAAAGTTCCTAAGACCATGTATATGAAATGTTTAACACATACAAGCAGCCCAACAAATGTTAACTACTATTATTATCAGTAAAAAAAAAAAAAATCTTATTTTTATTTTTAGAATTACGCCTACCACCCTGCCATTGGCAACAGGATTTTGCCCCATACCTTACAGATAAACAGGATCCCAGGCTACATGAAGCGGTCCAGTACAGATGGAGTAATTCATGCCCGGCAGGGAGGCGAGGAGGCTCACGATTTTTGTCAACTGTCACAGGAGACGATTTCACATGGAGGAGGAGATGGCCGCAGAGGGAAGTAGAGCTGAGCTGGACCCAGCAGATAAGTTTGCACTAAATGGTTTCCTGAGCTGAGGAAGGCCACATGCTCCCAGGTCATATGATGAGCTGGTTAAGTGTCTTAGAAATGCTTAACTTACTCTGCAAAAAAGGAAAAAGAAAAAAAAAAAAAAGCAGCCCTTGAATAGTCACAAGAATTGCATGCCTTCCTCTAATGCTATTTGAAATTGTGAAATAAATTTAGTTCCAAGAACAAAAAAAAAAAAAAAAAAAAGAGTTGGATGTAATGATAACTTAGAAAAAAAAAATTTTTTTATTTAGATCTTGAAAGATACATATTTCTTCCTTGGATCATGTGGCAACAATGTGAGCCCTGAATATGAATCTGCTTGCTCACCCCCAGCTACCCAGTCTGGTGCCGTGGGGAAACTGGGCAGGTCCACACGCAATGCCAAGCTTACCGCCTGCTTGATTTCCAAGTCTCCGGAGACCCTGTCACCCCCACCTCTGGCAAACCCCATATGGGCCAGGAAACCTGCTTACTCCACACCCCTCATTGGGCGAAGGGATGCTAGACTCTCCTAAGCTTATCTGATTGGTAAGTGAAGGAAATAGGAATCCTGCTGACGGAGAGAAGACACAGAGAATACGGGGTGGGGGGGGGGAGACAAGAGAGAGAGGGCCTGAAATAACCTGCTGTGGGAAGTCAAATGTGGGCAGCTCTTAGATTTCAGCAAGAAGGGAGCTTCTTAAGCAAAATGATTTTTTTTTTGAGGTATAGCATTTTTGCTGCTGTATTCAGTGCACAATAAATTAACTATGTCAGATTCCTTATCTCTGCACCTTTTGCTACCAAAAGCTAAAATGAAATATCAACATAAAGCAAAAAGTAAAATTCAATTGTAATATTTTTACTCTCTTTCTCTCTATATATATACGCACACAATACAGGGGCTAAGTTGAACTGTTGTTTCTTCAGTGTTATGACAAACTTGAGGAGTCTATGGCTTAAAAATACAAACTTAGGGGCTGGAGAGATGGCTTAGCGGTTAAGCACTTGCCTGTGAAGCCTAAGGACCCCGGTTCGAGGCTCGGTTCCCCAGGTCCCACATTAGCCAGATGCACAAGGGGGCACACGCGTGTGGAGTTCGTTTGCAGAGGCTGGAAGCCCTGGCGCGCCCATTCTCTCTCTCTCCCTCTATCTGTCTTTCTCTCTGTGTCTGTCGCTCTCAAATAAATAAATTAAAAATTTAAAAAGAATAAAGTAAAAAAAAAAATACAAACTTAGGGGCTGGGGAGATGGCTCAGCAGTCAAAGGTGCTTGCCTGTAAAGCCTTCTGGGGCTCAGGTTCAAATCTCCAGCCACCCACATCAAGCCAGACAGGCACTTGTGTTCAGCAGCAAAAGAGATCCTGGTGTGCCCCACACACATGTGGGCACAAATTAAGAAAAAAAAATTTAAATACAAATTTGTTTGCTATGAGAACTTATAACCTTGGAGTCTTTACAATATTGCTCAAATCAAAAATCAAGTTTTGGGGGCTGGAGAGATGGCTTAGCAGTTAGGGCTGTTGCCTGGGAAGCCTAATAGGGACCCATGTTCGACTCTCCAGATCCCACATAAGCCAGACGCACAAAGGTGAGGCAAGCGTAAGGTCGCACATGCCCACTAGGTAGCGCCAGTGTCTGGAGTTTGATATCAGTGGCTAAGGTCCTAGTGCGCCAATTCTCTTTCTGTTTGTCTCTCGCAAGCTCTAAAAAAAAAAAAAAAAAGGTTAAAAATAAATGAAGTTTGGGCTGAGGAGATGGCTCAGTGGTTGAAGTTGCTTGCCTGCAATGACTGCTGGCCTGAATCTGATTCCCTAATACCTGACCACCAACATTCAGCCTCCACCCTCAGACTTTATAATCTTCCCCCAAAGGAACCAGATTGGAAAAAAGAACTTTAGGATTGGAATGTTTTCTGTTTCAATGCTTCCCCTCTTCCGTATCAAAGGCCCTGCCAATGGGAAAACCCGTGAAGGGCAATGTAAACACATCGTTGTTTGAGTTGCCCTCTGAATCCTAAACTAAGTACACTTGTGATATTGCCCACGCTGGCCGATGAGCCACAGTGCTGTCTTGGAAGATGACCTTTGTCTCTGGAGAAAAGACCAGGTCCAGGGGCCTTTCACTTCGTCTTTTTATATGCGTTTAAGATGCGCATGTTTTGATACATGTGAAAGGATTGCTACAGACACACCTGTCATCTCACATAGCTGTCTGGGTCTATGGGCACGCATCCCTGGTAAATACACATAAGCTCTCTTGGGAGTCTGGGGGGAGACTGCTCCGTGGTTAAAGGCAATTGCTTGCATAGCCTGATGGCCCAGGTTCTATTCCCCAGCACCCATGTAAAGCCAAATGCACAAAGTAGCGCACCCACCATTTGCAGTGGCGAGAGGCTCTAACACTCAATTATTTTCTCCTCTCCTCTGCTCTCTTCTCCTGAGAAATATTTTTGAAAATCTACTCTCGGGCCTGGAGGGATTGCTCAGCAGTTAAGGCGCTCGCCCGCAAAGCCTAAGGACCCATGTTCGGCCCTCCGGATCCCACGTAAGCCAGTCGCACAAGGGTGAGGCAAGCGCAAGGTCGCACATGCCCACTAGGTGGCACAAGCGTCTGGAGTTCGATTGCAGTAGCTGAGGCTCTAGTATGCCAATTCCCTCCCTCCCTCTTTCTCTCTCAAAAAAAAATAAATAAAAATAAAAGTAAAAAAAGAAAAAGTTCTCTCTCTTGGCAAATTTCCAGTATAAGAGTATTGCCATATAAAGTCTTCATGCTGTACACTGGGTTAGGTGGTGCATTCCACAGGAGTTAAAATCCGTACATCTGTACCCCTGGATCTCTAATTTCCTGCCCCCCCCCCACTTCTCCTAACCCAGGTAAGCACCTTCCTACTCTTTCTTTGTATTCATATTTGGGGACTCTGGATTTTTGTTTTTGTGAGGTTTTTTTTGGTTTTTCGAGGTGGGTCTCACTTTAGCCCAGGCTGACCTGGAATTCACTATGTAGTCTCAGGGTGGCCTCGAACTCATGGCGATCCTCCCACCTCTGCCTCCTGAGTGCTGGGACTAAAGGCATGCGCCACTGCGCCTGGCTGTTTTTTCTTTAGAGTGTAAGTAAGATCACACAGCATTTTTAGTTCCTCTGTCTTATTTCACTTAGCATAAAGTCCACTGATGCTATCACAAATAAAGAGATTTCTTAAGGCTAACTGACATTTTATGTGTGAGTGTGTACATGTATATGTACATCTTACAGTCTCTTTATCCATTAACAGATGTACCTGGTCTATTGTGAATAACGCTGTGAAGAACGTGAGGTGGAGATATCTTCACAGGGTGGCAATGGCTCACACAGTTCTATTTTTTTTTTAATTTTTATTAGTATTTTCCATGATTATAAAAAAAATCCCAGTTCTATTTTTAACTTGGATAGGAAACTCCAAACTGGCTGAACCCATGTACCTTCTCATCAACAGTACACCATGATTATTATTTTTTCTCTGTATCCTTACTGACATTGGCTCTGGCTTGTCTTTGTATTGTCCATTCTAACAAGGGTGAGATGCTATCTCATAGTCTACACTGCCCTGATGATTTGTGAAGGTGAGCATATCTTCACAGGCCTACCTACTATAAGGGAATTTCCTTGCAGTTGTACTTTCTCTTTTTGTTTGTTTGTGTTGGTTTTTTTTGCGGGGGGGGGGGGGTGCAGCTATATTTTTAAAATTTTTTTTTATTTATTTGAGAGAGAGAAATAGGCAAGGGAGAAAGAGAGAGAATGGGCACACCAGGACCTCTAGCTGCTGCAAATGAACTCCAGATGCATGCACCCCCTTGTGCATCTGGCTTACATGGGTCTTGGGGAATTAAACCTGGGTGCTTTGGCTTTGCAGGCAAGCGCCTTAATCACTTTGCCATTCCTCCAGCTCACAGGTGTATTTTTTTTTAAACTTTGTTTTAAATATTTTTATTTATTTATTTGAGAGCAACAGGCAGAGAAAGAGGCAGATAGAGAGAAGGAGAGAATGGGCGCACCAGGGCCTCCAGCCACTGCGAACGAACTCCAGACGCGTGCACCCCCTTGTGCATCTGGCTAACGTGGGTCCTGGAAAAATCGAGCCTCGAACCAGGGTCCTTAGGCTTCACAGGCAAGCACTTAACCACTAAGCCATCTCTCCAGTCCTCGCAGCTGTATTTTCAAACACACACTTCCCATGTGAATCGTATGTCTATGGGTAACCCCCTTGGATTTTTTTTTTATCAGAAAAACATCAGTTTCAAGGGAATGGAGGTGATGACACAGAAAAAATGGTTATGCCCCTGCATCCAGATCCCCTCCCCTTCCGCTGGATACTGAATGAACAGATGAAAGGCATGGGCACAAAAACTTTAGACACTGATGAAAAGCTGGTGTTTATAGGTTCATTCTGGTAGGAACCTCTGAAGTGTTCTTAAAGGTATTTCACCCCTGGGTACTTCCAAACACAGCCATTTAAGCACTTCTGGTTGCCCGCTTGGGGTGATCCAAGCAAATAATTCCACACCCACCTTCAATATTTTTCACCTTATTAATATCTCAAGCTGGGTTTATAGAAAAAAAATAACAAATTTCTTTTCTGAGAAATATGATACCACATGTGGCACAAAATTTAAAAGATATACAAGAAAATACAGTGACATGAGACACAGCTTCCCTCCCCAACCTTCCATCGACCCAACAATGCTTACTTCGTTTCTGAAGAAACTTCCTAGGGTGTTCCATGCGCACCCAAGTATAAATGTGCAGGTATATTTATTTTAACTTTTTCTTGACAGATTCCATAAGTACAGACAAGAAACCATGACTATTCCCTCCCCACGCCCAGTTTCCCCCTCTCAAGTCCACCTTCAAATGCCCTCTGCTTTCTAACCAGTCCCTCTTTTATTTTGATGTCATCATCTTTTCCTCCTAATGTGATGGTCTTGGGTAAGGTCATGCACATCAAGGCCACTTTATGTGTAAAAGATGTCCAGATACTTTTAGTAAAACTGGTGCCCAGCATGAATAGATTAGTTCTCCAACTTTTTTTTTTTTCATTTTGGATCCAAGAACAGATGAACGTCATTTGTCAGTCCACACTAGTACCAGATTGCAATAACAATCCATCTTTCCTTATCTCAAATCAACACCACTTGGTTCTACCGTCCTTTCCACTATTATCTTGAAATGTGAATGATAATATTTTACCAAAAACATCTTTGCAGTGGGGTTGGGGCGATGGCTCCGTGGTTAAGTGCACTTTCTGCCCAGGCCTAAGAGCTCCAAGGAGCCAGAGGTTTTCCAAGTTCAACGATCTGGGTTCCCCACAAAGCAGCTGGGTGTGGCCACACATCCCTGTCACCTCAGGTCCACAGGGGAGCAGAGACCCAGGAATCTCCAGAGCCCCGGAAGCTCTGGAATCAGTAAAAGGCGACTCTGTCTCAAAACAAGGTCAGGCAGAAGAGCAAGGGTGCAGTTCTCCTGACGGTCCTCTGGCCTGTGGTCACAAGCGCTTCCCGAAGCACTGCACACACACAAACACACGCCACAGCCCAACACCCGCTCACACACCGGGGAGAGAGAGAGAGAGAGAGAGAGAGAGAGGAGAAAGCAATCCTTACGTTGATAAACTGAGTCACTGATCTAGGCTTTTATTTTTCCCTTTTTAACGGCTTTTTGGCAGCTTTTGGAACCCATGTCACTTCTACTTCACATAAAGAAACTAAGAGGCTTTCCGACAATTTAAAAAAAATCACTGGGGGGGTGAAAGGATGGTGAAGAGATGGCTTAGTGGTTAAGGTGCTTTCCTGCAAAGCGTGAGGACCCAGGTTTGATTCCCCAGTAACCATGCAAGCCAGATACACAAGGTGTTGCATACATCTGGAGTTCGTTGGCAGAGGCAGGAGGACATGGCACACCCATTCTTTCTATAAATACCTGCCTCTTTCTCTCTCTCTCTCTCTCTCTCTCTCTCTCTCTCTCTCTCAAATAAATAAAATATTTTTTAAAAAGCAGGCTCTCTTATAAAAAACCATTGGAGTGATTAATTCATTAAGGTTTTAAAGAGCTCACCCATAAAACATCTGCACCTAATATTTTGAGGAGGGAAACTCTTTGACAAAGTTCCCTTTTTCTCTCACTTGTAATTGATTATTTCATATTGTTCAAACTCTCATGAGGCCAGCCTTAGAAACTTTTCATTTCTAGCTAGGCGTGGTCATGCATGCCTTCAATCCCAGCACTCGGGAGGCAGAGGTAGGAGGATCACTGTGAGTTTGAGGCCAGCTTGGGACTACACAATGAATTCCAGGTCAGCCTGGCTACAGTGAGACTGTAGCAGACAGCTTCAGATTCACTGAGTTGAACTTCCAGACCAGGCACAATTATGGAGGAAGGGATTTGTTGAAGCTTACAGATCCAGGGGAAGTTCCATAATGGCAGAAGAAGCTGGCCTGCCTTCACAGGTCCAAACACAGAGAGAAGCACAAACCTAAAGGTCAAAAACCACAGCACACTTCAGGAACTCCAGCTAGGCACAGTTTGCATATCTTTAGATTGAAATCGGAAACCCATCAACACAATTTAAGATCCACCCAGTGACATTGCCTCCAGCCAGGTAGCCAGCAGATGCAAACTACAAACAAACAACTGAATATATTGGGGGCCACCTATTCTATTCAAACCACCACAGAGATCTTACCTCTAAAAAGTGGGGGGGGGGGGGGGCCTGGAAGGATGGCTTAGAAGTTAAGGCATCTGCCTACAAAGCCAAAGGACCCAAGTTCAACTCCCCAGGACCCACGTTAGCCAGATGCACAAGGGGGTGCATGGGTCTGAAGTTCATATGCAGTGGCTGGAGGCCCTGGAACATTCATTCATTCTCTATCTCTCTCTCTCTCCCTCCGTCAAATAAATAAATAAAAATCAAATATTTTTAAAAAGAAGTGTATCATTTTAAAGAAGTGTATCATTTCTAGAAACCACATACTTTGTCCAGTTTTGTTTGCACATGGTTGAGACAATTAACTTCACAAAGTCTGCTTTAACTTTCCCTACTTGTGATTATTTTCTCCAGTTTTTGTTCCATCTATTTCTGTTTTTTCCCTTTTAAAGCTCAATATGTTGCAATGACATTCACAGTAACCAAAAAATGGAAGCAGCCGGGTGTAGTGGCAGACATCTTTAATCCCAGAACTCAGGAGACAGAGGTAGGAGGATCACCGTGAGTTTGCGGCCACCCTAGGACTACAGAATGAATTCCAGGTGAGCCTGGGCTAGAGCGAGACCCTACCTCAGGGGAAGAAAAATGGGAGCAACCCAGCCATGCCACACAGGAATGAATGCACTACATATGGCATGAACAGGGCTGAGGACATGGCTCAATGGTAGAGCACTTGCCTAGCATGTTCAAGGACCTAGGTTCAATCCTCAGTACCACACAAAAACAAAAGGTGGCATTTAGGGCTGGAGAGATGGCTTAGCGGTTAAGCGCTTGCCTGTGAAGCCTAAGGACCCCGGTTCGAGGCTCGGTTCCTCAGGTCCCACGTTAGCTAGATGCACAAGGGGGCGCACGCGTCTGGAGTTCGTTTGCAGAGGCTGGAAGCCCTGGCGCGCCCATTCTCTCCCTCTCCCTCTATCTGTCTTTCTCTCTGTGTCTGTCACTCTCAAATAAATAAATAAGTAAAAATTTTAAAAAAAGGTGGCATTTATATACAACAGAATTATTATTCAGAAATAAAAAAAAGAAGGGCTCAAGAGATGGCTCTGTGGTTAAGTACTTGCCTGTGAAGCCCAAGGACCCCGGTTCGAGGTTCGATTCCCCAGGACCCATGTTATCCAGATGTACAAGGGGGTGCACGTGTCTGGAGTTCGTGTGCAGTGGCTGGAGGCCCTAGCGCTCCCATTCTCTCCCTCTCTCTCTCTCTCTTTCTCTCTCTCTCTCTCTCTCTCCCTCCCTCCCTCTTTCTCTCTCTCTGTGTTGCTCTCAAATAAATAAAAATTAAAAAAAAAAAAAAATGAAGATCTGATCCACATCCACTTAAATGAAATATCTGGAAGTTAGAGAGACTAAAAGTTGATTAGAAGTTCACAGTGGGGAACTGGAGATATAGCTCAGCGATTAAAGGCACTTACCTGCAAAGTCTGAGGGCTCAAGTTCAATTCTCCAGTACCCACATAAGGCCAGATGCACAAAGATGGCACATGCATTTGGAGTTCTACAATGGCCCATTCATTCCTTCCCCCGCTTCTCTCTCCTCTCTTTGTAAATAGATAAAATACTTTAAAAAGAAGCTCACAGGCTGGAGAGATTGCTTAGTGGTTAAGGCACTTGCCTGCAAAGCCAAAGGACCCAGGTTCCGTTCCCTAGGACCCACGTAAGCCAGATAACAAGGTGGCGCACGCACCTGGGGTTCATTTGCAGTGGCTGGAGGCCCTGGCGCGCCCATTTCCCCTCCCCACCCCGCACATTCTCTCAAGTAAATAAATAAAAATAAAGTACAAAAAAGTTCACATGGGATGGAGAAGTGGGGAGAGATGGGAAAAAACTACTTAAAATACACAGAATTTTTCTTTGGTGTGATGAAAACTCTTGCAAATAGGTAATGATAATGGCTGTACAACATCGTGCATATAGTTAATGTAGCCAAATCACACACTTATAATGATTAAAATGACAATTTTAGGTTATATATTTTAACACACAAAAAATGAACATTATAAAAAATGAGTAGGGAGCCGGGCGTGGTGGCGCACGCCTTTAATCCCAGCACTTGGGAGGCAGAGGTAGGAGGATTGCCGTGAGTTCAAGGCCACCCTGAGACTCCCTAGTGAATTCCAGGTCAGCCTGGGCCAGAGTGAGACCCTACTCCCCCCCCCAAAAAAAAATCAAAAACAAAACAAAGCGAATAGGGGTTGGGAAGATGGCTCATTGGGTAAAGGCACTTGCTTGCAAAGCTCACTAGCCCAGGTTCAATTCCCAAACCAGCCATGCAAGCTGAATGCAAAAAGTGGCACAAGCATGTGGTGTTTGTTTTCAGTGGCAAGAGGCCCTGCGCGCGCACGCGCGCGCGCACACACACACACACACACACACGTGCGCGTGCAAATAAATGAGTTAATTTTTTTTATTTGCAAGCACAGAGTTAGAAGAGAGACAGTGA
The DNA here is from genome assembly GCF_020740685.1 of Jaculus jaculus. Classification (NCBI taxonomy): domain Eukaryota; kingdom Metazoa; phylum Chordata; class Mammalia; order Rodentia; family Dipodidae; genus Jaculus; species Jaculus jaculus. Next base: position 17,678,060 of record NC_059121.1, on the reverse strand, counting down.
AAATGGACACGTCAGCATCTTCAGCCACTGCAAATAAACTCCAGATGCAAGAACCACTTTGTACACCTGGCTTTACATGGGTACTGGTGAACCAAGCCCCCCAAAAAAGTCATCAAAAAATAAATGATTTATTTTAATTTATTCTTTTTTTTTTTTTTTTTTTGAAAGAAAGAGGCAGAGAGAGAAAGAGAATGGGCGAGCCAGGGCCTCCAGCCACTGTAAACAAATTCCAGATGCATGCGCCCCCTTGTGTATCTGGCTGAGGTGGGTCCTGAAGAGTCGAACCAGGACCTTCTGGCTTTGCAGGCAAATGCCTTAACCGCTAAGCCATCTCCCCAGCCCAATAAATGATTTTTTTATTTTTTTTATTCATTTTTTATTTATTTGAGAGAGACAGACAGAACGAGAAAGGCAGGTAGAGAGAGAGAGAGAATGGGGGCACCAGGGCCTCCAGCCACTGCAAACGAGCTCCAGTGTGTGCCCCCTTGTGCATCTGGCTAACGTGGGACCTGGGGAATAGAGCCTTGAACCAGGGTCCTTAGGCTTCATAGGCAAGGGCTTAACCGCTAAGCCATGTCTCCAGCCCTTTTCTTTTTTTTTTAATGAGTGTAGCAGTGTATCAGTGTTGCCATTTTAACAGCTTTATGTCTTGCCTCCCCTTTGGGGGTCACCCTCCTGCCTCCCCAGAGCCCCTGGTGGCTTCTTGGTAGCAGCATGTCACTGGGGAGGATTCCAATAAGCAGATTCCTTTCTATGTGCCTCTGGTCTATTCCCTCCTCTTGACTCACACCTGTGCAGCTCCTGGGCTGAGCCTCGGCTACTACTGGTCTTTGGGTGAGATTCAAACCTTACCGGCCCTTGGAGGTGGCTTACACGGTGGCAGGGCGGTGGGCGCAGGGTGAAGAGCAGCTCTAAGATAACGGGCATCCTCCCTGGCATCGTTTCACTCCCTTCCTCTCTCCAGTCAACAAACAAGGAGCCACGATGAATACGCCCAGCTGAACTTCACTGGCCTGACCAAGACAGGACCCAGACCCAGGGGAGCATTTCTACGCGTGTGCAGCTCAGCTCCGCTCCCTCCAGTTTCCTGAGGTCAAACAGGGCCCAGGGGGTACGAGGGTGGGGGGTGCCCTCCGAGCGCCATCTGCTCAAGGGAACAGCTCGCACCGGCTTTGGAGATGCATAAACACAAAGACTCCCTCTCTCTTTCTGAATCTATATTTGGTGTTTAATGCTTTATGGATCCTCTCCAAACATTCTTTCTTGAGAGTCTTTGATTTTGTCAAAAGTGAAATTCACATTTTTTTTTTTTTTTGCTCCCGCCCTCTCCATTTTTTTTTTTTCTAGCAAAATTTGTGGGAAAGGCTGAAAGAAATATCTTTAACTTTTTTTTTTTGAGGTAGGGTCTCGCTCTAGCCCAGGCTGACCCGTAATTCACTATGTAATTTCAGGATGACCTTGAACTCATGGCGATCCTCCTACCTCTACCTCTAGAGTGCTGGGATTAAAGGCGTGTGCCACCACAGGCAGCTTCTCTTTAATATTTTTTTTTAATTTACTTATTTGCACCAGGCATGGTGGTGCACGCCTTTAATCCCAGCACTCAGGAGGGCAGACATAGGAGGATTGTGGTGAGTTCGAGGCCACCCTGAGACTCCATAGTGAACTCTGGGTCAGCCTGGGCTAGAGCGAGATCCTACCTGAAAAAACCAAAAAATCTAAATAAATAAATAAAATGCACTGATTTGCAAGCAAAGCGAGAGAATGGCTATACCAGGGCCTCTAGCCACTACAAACCAACTCCAGATGCATGTGCCACTTTGCACATCTGGCTTTACATGGGTGCTGGGGAACTGAATCTGAATCACTAGGATTTGCAAGCAAGTGCCTTGACCATTAGGCAGTCTCTCCAGCCTAGAAATACCTTTAATATTCCCTCTTACTGTCCTCTTGAATTGATGAGCTCCAAGTATTTACAGAATGCAAGCTGAACTGTAAAGTAAACATAAAATCGTAGGCGTAAAGGAGGAGGGAACTGTCGTATCAGAAGAGGCGGTATGTGAGAGTTGGTAGTGGGAGGGAAGAGGCCACCACACTGCCTTTCTCTGCCTAGGTGGTGGGGAATCAAACGAGCCACAGAGGGCTAGAGAAATGGCTTAGTGGTTAAGGCATTTGCCTGTGAAGCCAAAGGACCCAGGTTCAATTCCCCAGGACCCACGTAAGCCAGATGCACAAGGGGCACATGCACCTGGAGTTCGTTTGCAGTGGCTGAAGGCCCTGGCGTGCCCATTCTCTATCTATCCCTATCCCTATTCTTTTCCCTTTCCCTTTCTCTTTCCCTTTCCATTTCCCTAGCCCTTCTTTCCCTAGCCCTTTTCCCTTTCCCTTTCCCCTTGTCCCTTTTCTTTTCCCTTCCCTTCCCTTCCCTCTCCTCCCCTCCCCCCGAGGAATTTAATCATCCAGACATTTCTCGACATCTTATATACCTGTAATGGTACAGAGATTCGGTTTCCTGTTACTTGTTATTTGGGGGGGGAGCTTTTTAGAGGTAAGGTCCAGCCCAGGCTGACCTGGAGTTCACTCTGTATCCCCAGGCTAGCCTCAAACTCATGGCAATCCCTGCTTCTGCCTCCCAAGTGCTGGGATTGAAGGCGTGAACCACCATGCCCAATTGTTTCCTGCTACTTTTTAAAATATTATTATTATTATTGGTTTTTTTCGAGGTAGGGTCTCACTCTAGCTCAGGCTGACCTGGAATTCACTATGTAGTCTCAGGGTGGCCTCGAACTCACGGTGATCCTACCTCTGCCTCCCGAGTGCTGGGATTAAAGGCATGAGCCACCACACCTGGCTTTATTATTTCATTTTTGAGAGAGAGAGAACGGGCACGCCAGGGCCTTTCAGTCACTGTGAACGAACTCCAGACGTGTGCGCCCCCTTGTGTGTTTGTGCAACATTGCACGCTCGTGCCACTGTGCATCTGGCTGGGGGGGGGGGGGTGCCTGAAGATTCAAACATGTGTTCTTAGGCTTCACAGGTAAGCACCTTAATCGCTAAGCCACCTCTCCAGCCCTGTCTCCTGCTATTTTGAAAAATATGAACATCATTTCTGTGTGGGAAAGGGAAGACCCACCACGCAGGCATCGGGGCAGGTATTTTCACCCCATCCACCCTGGTCCACAGTGAGAGGAGGGGGAGGGGAGGGGAGGGGGAGGGGGAGGGGAAGTGGGGGAGGAGGGGAAGTGGGGGAGGAGGCTCAAGACAGGCTTCAACTGTTCCTTTCACTCATGCTGCCCTCCAGCCGTGGAATTTCTCTTGTCAAGTTGCTCTCACCAGGTGCAGCTGAAATTGCCATTCTCAGCTTGTGGAGAGGAAGGGTTTGATGAGCCAGAAATGAAAGGTGATGGTTGAAAACTAGTTTTCCTGCTCGGGTAATTAAACCCTCACTAAATATAGTAGGTTTAAAACGAATGCTCGCAACGTTGAAACAGAACATGCTAATTCTAAAAATACAGATTTCCTTGCTGTGAAAGTCCTCTGGGGGAAACTCAGACATCGAAGCAAAGAAATGATTTCATCTTTCCTGGCCCCTTCCTGTGAAGCAATTTGTCCCAAAGCGCAAGGCTCAGCACACAGCAGGGGAGAAGGCCGGAACTGTTAGCCGACCCTCCGTGGAGCTTTCAGGAAGCTAATGGAAGAAAGTTGTGGGAGGTGAGGATGTAAGTGTAGCATGCTCTCTGTGTGATCCTATCTTGCATCAAATCAAGACCATGACATTTAAGTTACTATTTATATAACATACACAAATATATCTATATATGAGTATGTATATGTAGGTATGTATTTAAGTGTGTGTGTGTGTGTGTGTGTGTATGTGTGTGTGTGTATATATATATATATATATATATTTCAAAGTAGTGGAGGAAGGAAATTCCATAGGTCACATTCCATGATACAGTTTGCTAGAAATGAGAAATATGACCAACAAAAATTGATGGTAAATGTTTGAGGTGATGATATATATGCCAACTTCTCTGGTCTGAATACACTGCACATTGTCTTCAGGTACTTAAATGCCACACCATATCCCAAAAATATGTACAGCTGGGTGTCATTTTAAAGTTTGAATCTGTTGACAGTAAAGACACTCGAATGAGAGAGAACTCATTTCTTTAGAAGTGAAAGCTCAATAGGAAGCCATTCTGCTAGGTTACTACATCACAAACGTAATCCAGAAGTCTGCATCTAAAGTGCTCCAAAACCTAAGACATTCTGAACACATGTCACAAGAGAGACACCTGACGCCATGTGACATCACAGTCATGTTCAGATGATAGGTACACCTAAAATCTTGTGTAAGATTAACTTTAAGATAAGTGTTAAAGGTGGGTAGGAAACAAATGAATTTCATGCTTAAACTTGGATTCCATTTCCCAATATATCTCATTAAGAATAAACAAATATTTCAAAATCTGATATCCAAAACACTGATTTTTTTTGCTGTTGTTGTTGTTCCTAAGCCCTACAGGCTTGGGATGTTTAATTGGCATAGCCTGGAAAGCAATTACACCCAGTTCTCAAACAAAACTGTTCCTGGGTCATAAACGTCTGCATGGCAGTTCACTTGATTAATTACAAATGGCCGACAAGAGTCCTTGAAGGAAAGTCTTTCCTTCGCGACTTCCTTTCTCACTCTACTCTTTTTTCAGTGCTGAGAACCAAACCCAGCTCATCCACTGGGCTAAATCCCCAATTCCCTCTTCTCTTTTGAGTTCATTCCAAGAGCACACACACCAAAAAAAAAAAAAAAAAAAAAAAACATGTTTACACTGAGGTCAGAGCACCCTGGATGCTGCTCAATCCAGGGGTCAGTCACGTCATCCCAAGAACAGGTGACATATCTGATGACTCCTTCATGAAAATCTTCACTTTTCATCCCGTTTGCTTTTAAGATTCTGTCCCTTTTGGACTCCTCGGGCCTTAGCAGGGACAACTTGGCTGGGACAGAAATCCAGAACTTTCTCACATGTGAGCCTGTTGTCTAAGCTGTGGAAGACTTAAATGTTCTATTGTCTTTATATTGAAACTGTGCGTATGGACAGGTTGAAAGTCTCTTTTCTCCCAAGATGATATGAACATATGTGCATCTTCAATACTTCCTGCAGACAAGTTCTCTTTCCCTCTGTTTTTTTTTTTTCTTTATTTTTTTTTTATTTTTATTTTGACAGAAAAAGATAGGGACACAGAATGAATGGCTATGGGAATGCGGGCCTCCAGCCTCTGCAAATGACCTCCAGACGCACGTACCACCTTGTGCCTCTGGCTTTATGTGGGTACCAAGGAATCAAACGTGGGACCTTAGGTTTTGCAGGCAAATGGCTTAATCACGAAGCCCTCTCTCCAGCCCACACATTAATTCTTTTAACTTTTTTATTGATAACTCCATAATTATAGATAATAAACCATGATAATTCCCTCCCCTCCTCCACTTTCCTCTTCAAAAATCCACCCTCCATCATGTCTCCTCCCCCTCTTAATTAGTCTTTTAATTTGATGTCATCATCTTTTCCTCTCATTACAACGATCTTCTGTAGGTAGTGTAAGGTATGGTGAGGTCATGGATATCCAGGCCATTTTGTGTCTGGAGGGAGCACGTTGTAAGGAGTCCTACCCTTCCTTTGGGTCTTACATTCGTTCTGCCACCTCTTCCACATTAGACCCTGAACCTTGGAAAGTGTGATCAAGATGTTTCAGTGCTGAGCACTCCGCTGTCACATCATAGCACTATGGTATGACTTAAAGGTCACCGCCATCTGAAAAGAGAAGCTTCTCTAACCAAAAGTAAAGGGAGCATTAATATACAGGTATGAACATTAAGAGAAGTGCTTATGGGCAGTTTGGTGAGCATAGTATGCTTATTTAGCCAGACACCAGCAGGTGTTACACCCCAGGACTCCTGACTTCCTCCGTCATAGGCTTTTAACTAGGTTTTCAGTATCAGGGATGTATTCCCTCCCATGGAGTGGGCCTCTAATCCACTTAGAGGGCAGTTGGTTTCCACCATGACAGATGTGCCACTATTGCACTCATTGGCTCATTTGAACTGGCTGACCAAGTATAAGGCTTGCAGTGTCCACTGTTGAGTATCTCCACTGGTGATTTCTCTCTGTCCCATTGAACTGCATGCAGAATGGCTTCTTCCAGCTTTCTGTCAGCTGGTCTACATGGAGAAGGTTTCCAGCTCAGCTCCAGCAGGATTTCTCAGTGACCTTGCAGCCCAAGTATGTGGAGTCTTCAGCAATAGGGTCTTACCATCTATTCCTGGTGGGAAACCAAGAGCCTTGCTAATGTCCTGTTGTTTGGGGGGCATCAGCGACCTCGGTGGCCAACAACTCACTGGAAGGTATCCCATCCCTGGCACTGAAATTTTTCTAGCAATGGTCTATGGCTTCTGGGTGCACCACTGTCCCAAAACAAAGTAGGTTTCCATATGGCTTGTTTATACCCTCTTATATTCTGATTAAGTCTCTCCCCCCCCCCCCGTTCCTTTACTCAATCTCTTTCCCTCTGTTTTCTAAAAAATAGAAATTAGTCCTGAGGGAAGCGTTAATGTAAAATATTCTGTGAAGCATTTTCACTTTTCCTACTTTTTTTTTTTTTTTTAGAGAAAACATGGCCTAACGCATAGGTATTGAAGAACTAAAGAAAACATAACCCTGTGAAGGCGGCACTAAGGCTCTTTTGCTAGTTCAGAAATCCTAAGTGTCCCTTGTCTGGTCTCCTGGAACACCCTCCTCTGTCTAGCCCATACCTTGATATGCTAATACACACACACACACCCTGATGACAGAGATTTTTTTTTTCTTTTCACAATTTTTATTAACATTTTCCATGATTATAAAAAAAAAATCCCATGGTAAGACCCTCCCTCCCCCCCACACTTTCCCCTTTGAAATTCCATTCTCCATCATATTACCTCCCCATCTCAATCATTGTACTTACATATATACAGTATCACCCTATTAAGTACCCTCCTCCCTTCCTTTCTCTTCCCTTTTTATCTCCTTTTTAACTTTCTGGCCTCTGCTACTAAGTATTTTCCATCTCACACAGATGCCCAATCAGCTGTAGCTAGGATCCACCTATGAGGGAGAACATGTGGCGCTTGGCTTTTTGGGCCTGGATTACCTCACTTAGCATAATCCTTTCCAGATCCATCCATTTTTCTGCAAATTTCATAACTTCATTTTTCTTTGCCGCTGAGTAGAACTCCATTGTATATATGTGCCACATCTTCATTATCCACTTGATGACAGAGATTTTAAGTGAGCTCCTCCACCTTCCAAATATTACTATGAAATAACCAACAGGTCCTGTCACCCTGAATAGTTCAAATGACCTTCTGGAGCTCTTTACTGACTCTTCCTGAACGATCAAACTTCTGGATTCTACCCACAATTCAGCATAGGACAGTGGCTACTTATTCTCCCATCAATACATGCCTGCTTTGGCATTGTAAAGGGCCTTACCCAATGTCCCCAAATCCAGAACGTGAAAGGCAAGTCCAGAAAATGATTTGCTCAAAGCCAGCCCCCAGGCAATTTCACAGTGCCCTTTCACAGCAACACGCTACTTGATTTCTGCAGTTTTTTATCTTCTACACACGGCACAAAGACCCAGCCAATGTTCTCTTGTTTTCTGTGGGAATGACATCTCCGATGATTCTTTAGACATTGTAGTCCTTAAACCAGGATAGGGTGGTACATTGCCTACAAATCTCAGTAATTGAAAAACTAAGGCCCTTTTAAAAAAAAAAAAAAAATTATATGAAGAGAAAGGAGAAAGTTCTGGTCTTCCAGTGCAGTTGCTTCTAGTTACAACAATCAGAATTACTTTCTGCCCTCTTTCTTACACAGGCTGACTGACGTCCTTGGATTCCTCTTGCCTAAAGCACATTAACGTTCTCAGCCAAGATCAGCTGATGCTGGGTCTCATTTTCTTCAAGGGAGCCTCCGACATTTCTGATATCACTTCCTTCTGAAGGAAGCTCATTTTTGGTTGCTGTTCTTTCTTCCTCAAGGTCAGATATCACACTTTCCCCCAACACTCTTTGTACCTTGCAGCGTAATCAGTGAGCAGTTTTTGCAGTTGTATGGCTGATTTTTCTTAACTATTTTATAGGACTTAATCGTCTGGCTCCTAAGAGAGAGTGAAACAGGCTTGTCCCTAGCCTGGTCATGTCACATCCCATGCATAGTCGGTAAAGGGAGAAGACCGAATCTATTCATCTACCTTTTTTTAAAAATTTTTATTTATTTATTTATTTATTTGAGAGCGACAGACACAGAGAGAAAGACAGATAGAGAGAGAATGGGCGCGCCAGGGCTTCCAGCCTCTGCAAACGAACTCCAGACGCATGCGCCCCCTTGTGCATCTGGCTAACGTGGGACCTGGGGAACCGAGCCTCGAACCAGGGTCCTTAGGCTTCACAGGCAAGCGCTTAACCGCTAAGCCATCTCTCCAGGCCTCATCTACCTTTTAAAGCAAAGCTTATGAGTTTGTTCTACAGTCTGCATGAAATCTTTTGCTTCTCTATTTTTTCAGATCTAATTCCAGCTGGATGAACCCCCAGAAATCCATCTCCTCCAGCCACCATCCCAAGAACGCTGTGCCCAACCCACTTGGCGTCCCTGATCTTTTGCCTATTGTGGGTCTCAGAACCTTGAATTGTAACATCCAATACTGGCGGTTTGTCCCATGGCAGGTGACTGTCCGCAGAGTAACACACTACTGACGCCTTTGCCCCCCCTTTAGAGTCCAGGGTGCCGCATGCACATCCAGTCCACCCACCGTCACCACCCTCAGGAGGTGCAGCAGCCTGACGCTGTCAACATCTGCACCTCAACTTTCTGGTCCTCGCTCCACCTCAGTGCAGTTACTCCAAAAGCTCGGGCCTAGGGCTAACGAGGTGGCTTTGCGGTTAAGGCCCTTACCTGTGAAGTCTAAGGACCCAGATTCAACTCCCCAGGACCCACGTAAACCCAGATGCACAAGGTGGCGCACACACATCCGGAGTTCATTGGCAGTGGCTATGGGGGCCCCAGCGCGCCCATTCTCGATCTGTCTGCCTCTCTCACAAAATAAAGTATTTCAAAAGCACAGGTCTGTGTCACAAAGGGTAAGGGACACTTACACACAGAACCCTCAGAGCGCCCTGCTTAAATAGGGATAGGGTGAGAAGATACTGGGGAAAAACTGCGAAAAGACTAGTATTTTCTCAAGTATTTTGTGCCCCTACAGAATAAGCCATTGTCATTGTTCACCACATACGTGTTTAAAGGCAAATACAAAAGTATCCCAGGGCTGGAGAGAGGGATGGCTTAGCAGTTAAGGCGTTTGCCTGCAAAGCCAAAGGACCCAGGTTCGATTCCCCATGACCCACGTAAGCCAGATGCACAAGGGGCCGCAGGCATCTGGAATTCGTTTGCAGTGGCTGGAGGCCCTGGCATGCCCATTCTCACTCACTCACTCTGTGTCTCTAATAAATAAGTGAAAATAAAAATCTTTAAAATAAATAAATACATTATCCCAGATGAAGATGTAGAAAAAGCTTTTTTCTCTTTTCTTTTGTAAAGAATTAGAGACATGTAATGAGGGAAATGTGAGGCCAAGAATTCTATTTTAGTGGTAAGAGAGGCTGATATGTTTCTCCCACTCCACAATTCTCAAAATAAACTCTTTTTTAAAAAAAATGGGAAACAGTCGCGCTCACAATAAGCCTACTTTTTATTTCCTCCTGTTTAACCTTGGGTACCTTCTTGACAGGGCCTCCACCTCGACATGCTAAAACCAGATCCATTGAAGGGATTGAGAATAATTTCACATTTTCTAAATCTTCCTGCCCAACATTTCACAAGTTTTCAAATAAAGCAAGTGCTCAGAAAGTTAGTCTGGGACAGAATCCCCAGAAGGTCAATTCAACAAGCAAATTCACAATTTCCTCCTTTGCATCCAAGTCCTTTCGTCTGCCAGTTTCTCTGAGGTCATTTCCAAATGACGATAGCTCACCTGGAATCTACAAGTTTACACGATGCAGAGACTTTTTTTCTTAAAGCATAAAGTACATAAAACACATTCTTAACCTCTAAAATTTAATGGGCCTTTTTATGTAGTGTTTACTTTTTCCATGGAAGTCAAGGAAGGAACCGGCCTGACCCTTGAGACATACATTTACCCCACGCTCTGAATCTAGTCAAACGACCAAAGTTCAAGAGAAAATGCTTTTTTAAAAAGTGACTGCAGGGCTGGAGGATGGCTTAGAGGTTAAGGTGCTTGCCTGCAAAGCCAAAGGGCAAAGTTTGATTCCCCAGGAACCATGTAAGCCAGATGCACAAGGGGGCACATGTGGCTGGAAGCCCTGGCACGCCCATTCTCTCCCCCCCCCCCCAAATCCCTCTCTGAAATAAGAAAATATATAATTTATTTTTTAAAAGTGGGACTGGAGAGATGGCTTAGCAGTTAAGGCACATACCTGTGAAGTCTAAGGACCCAGGTTCGATTCTCCAGGTCCCATGAAAGTCAGAAGCACATGACGATGCATGTGTCTGGAGTTCGTCTGCAGTGGCTAGAGGCCCTAGCGTGCCCATTTTCTCTGTCTCTCTTTCTCCCCCCACAATAAATAAATAAAAATTAAAAAGTGACTGCCAACGACTGCCACTTTCACAGGGAAGTTTGTAATACACTGTAGGCAATGCATTAATGTAATCAAATATACAACTTGGGATTATTACTCAGTGACCTTTAAAGCGGGTGGCTACATTAAGATCACCATGAATAGGTGAAAACAGTTGTGAGGTATTATTTTGGGTTCGTTTTTTCTCCTGCATGCTCAACTTCAGCCCTGTATTCGTTGTCTTCAGGGAAAGCTAAATGGGGGCAGAAAGCAGATGAGCTCTACGAGACTTCCAGGCGTTAATTTCCAATGGATGGGGGTAAGAACTAAACTCTAAGAGATGTATTGAGGGCTTTACAAAATACGTGAAACAAGAAAATGCAGGCTGGAGAGATGGCTCAGTGGTTAAGGCACTTGCCTACAAAGTCTAACGACCCTGGTTTGACTCCCCAGTATCCATGTAAAGCCTGACGTACCAAGTGGCACATGCATCTGGGGTTCACTTGCAGTAGCTAGAGGGCCTGGTGTGCCCGTTCATATTCATTCCCATTCATATTTCCTCTCTCTCTCTCTCTCTCTCTTTCTCTCTCCCTCCCCATCCCCTCTCTCTCATTTACAAGCCCAGAAAGACAAATAAGAAGAAAGAAAATGTTTCGGGCTGGAGAGATAGATGGCTTAGCGGTTAAGCGCTTGCCTGTGAAGCCTAAGGACCCCGGTTCGAGGCTCAATTCCCCAGGACCCACGTTAGCCAGATGCACAAGGGGGCGCACGTGTCTGGAGTTCCGTTTGCAGTGGCTGGAAGCCCTGGTGCGCCCATTCTCTCTGTCTCTCTCTATCTGCCTCTTTCTCTCTCTGTATGTCAGTCTCAAAGAAAAATAACAAAAAAAATTTTTTTTAAAGAAAGAAAATGTTTTACTTCTCCCTACCCTCTACCCCCAGGAGGGAGAAAGAAATTTCCTTGGAGCAACAGAGAGCAGAGATGGGTATACAGTGACTGCTTCCAGCATTCACCCAGAAGAATCCACGCAGGGACTCTGCACTCCCCACCCTAGCCTGGCACAGGAAGAGGAGCCTGGAAGGATGAGGCTCCCTCACATGGGGGGCGAGAACAGGGGAAAGAAGCCCCCAGGGAAAATGCGCCACGAAGACCCAAAGCACAGACAGCTCAGCAGCTGCATATGAGACCCAGGGACTAGAGCAAGGGACTGTCACGTCATGTCACAGATACCTGCACAGGACCTCACGGACCCAGGCCCAACGTCAACTACCTGCCCAGAGCCTGGACTCAGGTGGGAAATGGAAGACAGGTAGAGCAAAGCCTGACTGAAGATTCCTGGACTGGAGCAATGGCTTAGCGATTAAGGTGTCTGCCTGCAAAGCCAAAGGATCCTGGTTCGATTCTCCAGGACCCACGTGAGCCAAATGCACAAGGGGGCGCATGCATCTGAAGTTTGTCTACAGTGGCTGGAGGCCCTGGCATCCCATTCTTTCTCTTTTTTTTTTTTTCTTTCTCTCTCTCTCTTTCTCCCTATCAAATAATAAAATATATTTTAGAAAAAGATTCCAAACACCATAGAATGGGGGTTAGTAATAGAAATCATGGTGAACTTGGTGAAGTGTAGGAAAAACACTAACACTTGTGTACTAACATTTACACCCACTATGAAGGAAATATGTAAACAGAGACACACACTGGTTTTCACTTGGAACTTGCCCATGTTTATTACATTACACCATGAAACCAGAGCATTGCATGTACTCTTAGAATCTACCAATGTTGGGCTGGAGAGCTGGCTCAGTGGTGAAGGCACTTGTCTACAAAGCCTAATGACCCGGGTTTGATTCCCCAGCACCCACATAAAGCCAGATGCACAAAAGGGCGCATGCATCCGGAGATCACTTGCAGTGGCTAGAAGCTCGGGCACACCATTCATATTCATTCTCTCTCTCTTCTCGCAAATAAGTTGATAAAAATAAAAATAAAGTCTCCCAATGTCTATGCAATCACAATGCCCAACGCACCCCACGTCAGGAGGAAAGCTTAATACTTTGCACATAAATACACAGAAATAAATATCAACTCACTTCTCTACAGAATAAAACATGTTAGCCAGGCTAGTTTGTTTCATTTTAGTAGAAGTGATGGTTCTCAGACAGCTGCCTAGCAAATGAGCCATCGCAGCAGACAGACTGAAAGCCACAGTGAGCTTAACTGCACAGCATCACTAAGTCCAGATACCTCTGAGCTGCTCTTGGGTCCCCTTTAAGCCACTGCTTCCTTGATCAAGATATGAATAAGTAAATGAAATGGGGTTATATGCACACAGTGGAACGTTATTTCACAATCCTCAAACTGTGGTGGCGCACACAATGTAGCCGGAGAAGAGAATGATGATTTTTCATATTCTCTGTCATGGAAGGACTCCGAATGTATTGCATTGTCAAAGAAACCATCACAGAAGCCCAAGACTGTGCGATATCTGATCCCATTGACAGAAGATACCAAGAGCAGACAGGACAAGAGAGACGGAAAGTTCATCAATGGCTGCATGAGGCTGGAGCCTAGGGAATCAGAGAAAAGGGGAATCGAGCACAAATGGAGTATTGTTCTAGAATCAGACTGTGGTCATGTTTACACACAGCTATGAACATACTGAGTGGATTGTACGCTCTGAACTCTGTAAATGTATGTGAACCACAACTCCATGAAGCTACTAAAAACAATTTTTTTTAAGCTGGGCATGGTGGCACACTTTAATCCCAGTACTCAGAAGGCAGAGGTAGGAGGATGGCCGTGAGTTCGAGGCCACCCTGAGACTACATAATGAATTCCAGGTTAGCCTGGGCTCTAGTAAGACCCTACCTCGAAAAAAAAAAAAAAATTTGTTTTTATTTGAGAGAGAGGATGAGCATGCCAGGGCCTTAAGCCACTGCAAACCGACTCCAGATGCATGTGTCCCTTTGTGCATCTGGCTTATGTGGGTACTGGGGAACTGAACCTGGGTCCTTAGGACTCATAAGCAAACGCCTTAACTGCTGAGTCATCTCTCCAGGCCCCATGAACCTGTTTTTAAATTTTGCCTTTGAAAAGCAGGTTTAGGGGGCTCAAAAGACAGCTCAGTAGTTAAGGTGCTTGCCTGCACAGCCTAATGACTCGAATTCGATTTCCTGATACCCAGGGAAAGCCAGATACACAAAGTGGTGCATGCATCTGGAGTCCATTTGCAGTGGCTAGAGGCCCAGGTGCAATCATTCTGTTTCTCTAATATTTGTCTCTGCTTGCAAGTAAATATTTTTTTTAAAAAAAATGTTTAAGGGGCTGGAGAGATGGCCTAACAGTTAAGGCGCTTGCCTGTGAATCCTAAAACTCATGTTCAAATCTCCAGGTCCCACATAGCCAGACACACAGTGACACAAGCACACAGTATCACGCGTACGCACAGGGGGCATATGCATCTGGAGTTCATTTGCAGTTGGCTAAAGGTCCTGGCATGTCCACTCATTCTCTCTCAAAAAAGAAAGTAAAATAAGAAAAATGACTTTAGTCTTGCCTTCACAGAAATAAATGTTGCCCATTGAGGATAACATCAAACAAGATTTCCACTCAATGAGTCACAAAATCTTTAATTTCTTTTTATTATGGCTGGGGAGATAGCTCAGCAGTGAAAGTCGCCTACTTGTGAAGCTTGCCAGCCCAGGTTCAATTTCCCAATCCCTCACATAAAGCCAGACCCAAAGAGCGGCACAGGTGCCTGGCTTTCAGTTTGCAGTGGCAAGGGATCCTGGAATGTGTAGACACACACACAACCCACATGAATAAATAAGTAATTCTTTAACTTTTTCCACGCTAGTTATTTTTGTTTTATTTTTGTCTGCCTTTAATAAAACTTGTTTCTGAGAAACGTCTGTGAGGATAATGGACAATTTTTCTCAGGGTGTCCTTCAACGACCCGCTACATCAGACTATCTGGAGGGTGTTATTTCTTGTTGAGTGTGATTTAATGCACAGCGATTCTAAATCAATGGTCAAGCAAAGCTCATGGGGAGGAACAGACAAGCAAGTCTCATGGGATATGCCAAGGAGTGCCCTGGTTTCTTATTGGCCAATGGGGGCTCTAACCCTGGAGGGTCACTTCCACTCTGGCCTCATTGCTAAAATTAGAATGCTAAGTCAGATGGTCTCTGAAGGTTTTTGTAATTCTAAATAGCTTCTGCGAGCCCAACTCCACTGTGTGAATGTTAGTATTACTTTACCAGTGCTAGGGGAAAAGGTAAACTTTGGTGAAGTGGCAGCCAGTTCTGCAAATGAGAACAAATGTTTGATGCTGACGTTGAAGTCCGACAGCCTCAATGTCTGTCAGATATACCCAAGAGCACAGAGACCCTCAGCAGTCACCAGAGCCCACCCAAAGAGCGGGCACTTCAGACTGAGGACCTGGGAATAGGCTATAAAATTATTTATTACACGTTGGAGAGGTGGCTTAGCAGTTAAGCGCTTGCCTGTGAAGCCTAAGGACCCCGGCTCGAGGCTCGATTCCCCAGGACCCACGTTAGCCAGATGCACAAGGGGGCGCATGCATCTGGAGTTCGTTTGCAGTGGCTGGAGGCCCTAGCACGCCCATTCTCTATCTGCCTCTTTCTCTCTCTGTCACTTTCAAATAAGTAAGTAAAAACAAACAAAAAAATTATTTATTACAGCTATCTACATTAATTGCTATTTTTCCTAAGACTAGTAAGAGCCCTTTGTTGTTGTTGTTTTCATAAAAACCTCTGTAGTTATTCCTGGTTAGCAAAACAAAACAAAACCAAAAAGCAGGCAACTTGGAAATAATTAAATCCTCTGAACAATTTTCTTTCCTATTACTCATCTAGTCTTTCCCTCCCCAAGGAGATTCTGAAGCACTGTACCTCGGGAAAAATGCGGAAAAAGCCAATTCCTCCCTGTCTCATATTTCTTTTGGTATGCAATGCAGCAAGAGCCCCCACAGGAGTTTTCCATCATAACTCCAAATGTACAAGCTGCATCTGATTCTAATTGCTACTTACATTAGCTAATATCACATTTAAATCATGGCAATGTCATCTTATCAAGACTTACAAAATTGCTTAAGAAATTTCTGTTTACTTGAATAAATTGTGAGCTACATGTTGGGCAAAGGGGTTTGTTTAAGCTTCATTTCATTCTCTCAAATTTCATCTTATATATATCACAATGTAAAATGGTTATATGGTCAGTATATTAAAATCTGCTGCCCACAGAATAAAGGGGAAACCAGAGGCATAGCTTTCCTCTGAGCAATATAAAATAAGTGTTAAGATAAAGTACATAAAGTTACAAATCTAATTTGTTGCTATAAATTACTCTGAAATTAATATAACTATGTAACATATTTGATATAGGTAGAGTATATTAAATATAAAGATACAGTGAAGATTTACTTAAAGTGAAAAATGATGGATGGGAGAGATGGCTTAGCGGTTAAGGTGTTTGCCTGCAAAACCAAAGGACCTTGGTAAAATTCCCCAGGACCCACATAAGCCAGATGCATAAGGTGGCGCACGCATCTGGAATTTGTTTGCAGTGGATGGAGGCCCTGGTGCACCCATTCTCTGTCTGTCTCTCAAACTTGCGCATGTGTGCCCTCAAATAAATAAATAAAAATTTTAAAAAATAAAAATGAAATGAAATGAAAAATGAGAAAGGTGACAAAGACCACTGACACTTGAAAATAAATGAAGAAAAACTAAACGTTTTGTTAACTGCCTAACACAGTCTAGAATGATTTGTCCCTACAATCTTAGCTGAATACCTTTTGACTGCCTTGTCATGGGACAATGACTTTTTTTTAACTAAAAATATCTAATTAAGAAGCATTTCATTTGTCTTGCTTGTTTCCCGGTCAATAGCATGGGGCCATGATTCTGAGCAGTCATGAGAGATTGCTGAATAAAGTGACTCTCGTCATATAAAGTCGTAATAAAGGATGACAGTACTTGTCAAAACAAATGGCTCAGTAGAAAATTTGGCTATTGTTGACTTTGTGCCCCTTCTGTTGACTGTACAAATTAAGTGTTTCCTTACTGACACGTTCATCTCCCTTCTGGTTTTTTTTTTTTTTTCCATGCTTTTCCAGCAATAGTTTCCTTCTCAAGAATCTGTCTTCCGCCCTCATTCCTAACTCATGATATATATTGGTTATGTGGACTCTTGTCCCTATCTTCATGGTTTTAAAAATGATTTTTTTTAAAGGTTCTTATTTATTTGTTTGAGACAGAGAGAAGAGGACAGAGATTGAGAGAGAGAATGGGCACCCCAAGGCCTCTAGCCACCACAAACGAACTCCAGACTCATGAGCCAACTTGTGCATGTGGCTTATGTGGGACCTGGAGAATCAAACCAAGGTCCTTAGGCCTTGCAGGCATGCACCTTAAACATTAAGCCATCTCTCCAGCCCTTAAAAATAATTGTCCATATTGGGCTGGAGAGATGGCTTAGCGGTTAAATGCTTGCCTGTGAAGCCTAAGGACCCTGGTTCGAGGCTCAATTCCCCAAGACCCACATTAGCCAGATGCACAAGGGGGTGCATGCATCTGGAGTTCATTTGCAGTGGCTGGAGGCCCTGGCATGGCCATTCTCTCGCTCTCTCTGCCTCTTTGTCTGTTGCCCTCAAATAAATAAGAAAATTAAATAATAATTGTACATATTATAATAAAGATTTTTTTTTTTTTTTTGGTTTTTCAAGGTAGGGGTTCGTTCTAGCTCAGGCTGCCCGGGAATGCACTATGTAGTCTCAGGATGGCCTCAAACTCATGGTGAACCTCCTACCTCTGCCTCCCGAGCGCTGGGATTCAAGGTGTGCGCCACCACACCTGGCATACACAAAGATTTTTGATACTCTGAAATTTCTGCTAGATTTCTTTTTTAAATATTTTATTTATTTATGTAAAGGCAGAGGAAGAGAGAATGGGTGCACCAGAGCCTCTTGCCACTGCTAACAAAGTCTAGGGGCGTGTACTACTTTGTACATGGGTACTAGGGAATTGAACCCAGTCTGTTAGGCTTTGCAAGCAAGCACCTTTAACGGCAGAGCCATGTCTCCAATCCTTCTGCTAGCTTTGAGATGGTTCAACATTTTCGTTATTGGGAAGAATGCTACTATGAACATTTGTGTGTGTGGGGGGGGTTGTTTTAAAGACCTATTTCCAATTTGTTTGGGCATATAATGAGGAATAAAGTCACCGGAAACTATGAGAATGAGGACTCTCTGTAGATAAAAGTGCTTCCCGTGAGTTCCAAGCCTCAGCACCCACTTTAGAAAGGTTGAGGCTGGGGCTGGAGAGATGGCTTAGCAGTTAAGCGCTTACCTGTGAAGCCTAAGGACCCTGATTTGAGGCTCAACTCTGCAGTACACACGTAAGCCAGATGCACAAAGTGGCACATACATCTGGGGTTCATTTACAGTGGCTGAAGGCCTTGGCGCACCCATTCTCCCCCTACCTCCTGCCTCTTTCAATCTCTCAAACAAATAAAATGTTTAAAAAGCTTGTTTACTTTGGACCCTGAAACAATAGGAGAAAAAAAAAGCCTGTGATAGCTACTATAATTAAGCACTGGTGGACGTTGTTCAAGCATTTCAGTTATATGTTCTCTTTCAGTTCCCCCCAGCACCTCCTCCTTGACCACCAGAACATTTCGAAGACGAAGAGTCTACCGTGGATAATAAGGGGGCGGGGGTGAGTCCGAGACACAGCACTTGCAGCAAGGTCCCGGGTTCAACACCCGCCACCCGGGTGTTAGAAAGGAGACACACGGGAGGGAGGGAGAGGGGGCTGGAGAGGAAGAGAGAATGCGAATGTGCAAAGACAATTTACCTGCCGGGGGCGAGCAGCTCCGGGGGGCTTCAGGGACAGGGTGAGGCCGGCTCCAAGAAGACACCTGCTGCAATGCCAGCACGTGCACGCATCCGCATCCGCATCCGCATCCGCTCTCCCCGCCACCTGCGCGCACGCAGAGACCGAATCCACGCAGGCGCGCACAGGTGCGCTCCTGCGCGATGACCTCACGGCGCGAGCGCTCGCAGGTGCACCCCTGAAACGAGCTGATGGACACGTGCCCTGCAGGAGCGCCGTGTGCGGCGAGGTCATGGGCACACACCCTACCATGATCTTAAGGACAGCTGCCCACCCAGGCACTCTGCATTCGATGATCGCCCTGGCCAGGCGCAGGCCACCTTAAAAGCAGCCTTGGGCCGGAGAGATGGCTTAGTGGTGAAGCCCCTCACCTGCAAAGGGCTAATGACCCGAGTTCAGTGCCCCGGTATCCATGTAAAAAAGCCAGATGCGGGCTGGAGAGATGGCTTAGCAGTTGAGCGCTTGCCTGGGAAGCCTGAGGACCCCGGTTCGAGGCTCGGTTCCCCAGAACCCACGTTAGCCAGATGTACAACAGGGCGCACGCGTCTGGGGGACCTTTGCAGTGGCTGATGGCCCTGGCATGCCCATTCTCTCTGCCTGCCTCTTTATCTGTTGCTCTCAAATAATTTGTAAAAATGAAAAGCCAGATGCACAAGGTAGTGCACGCGTCCTGAGTTCATCTGCAGCGGCTGGGGGCCCTGGCATACCCAGTCTTTCTCTTTTTGTCTCTCTCCTTGAAATTAATTAAAGCAGCCTCTATATCTGGGGCCCTAAAAGTTGAACTGATTCACTGAGTTACTGTAAGAGTTCATTGCTGAGGAGCCAAAACTTACCTTTGTCAGCAAATAGAAAAATCCCAAAGGAACTTGTCCAGAAAAGATCCAAAGGGACCATAACAAGGAAAAGACAGAGCTGGGCGTGGTGGCGCACGCCTTTAATCCCAGCACTCGGGGGAGGCAGAAGCAGGAGTATCGCGGAGAGTTCGAGGCCACCCTGAGACTATATAGCGAGTGCCAGGTCAGCCCGGGCTAGCGTGAGACCCTACCTCAAAAAACAAACACACACACACACACACACACACACACACACACACACACACACACAAAAAGACAGTTTAGGCTAAAACAAAGTAAAATGGAGTTCATTGTTAGGGTGGCCTGACTACAGAAATGATTGATGTCCAAATTGCCGCATCTTGTTTGTTCACTCACCCCTCCCCTTGGCTAGGAAAAACTGTAAAATGGAACTATTTCCGTGAGGGTAGTGGGGTGGACAGAAGCTTCCTTGGAGGGCTACCCCAAGCTTCTTGGCCTCTGGGTAATAAATTCCTCTACTTTTATTCATTCTGGCATTGGCGTAATCTTTCCAGAGAATTTCTACAACACAAGTTTCCCCCCTTCTTTGCAAAGTGGTATAAGAGCTGTAAGATCTAAGCTAAATGGGGTGTGAAGATCCATCAGTAGCCCAGCAGCCCTCCCCCCAACAAAGACCTGTAACAAAAAAAATAAAGGCCTGTAATTCCTTCAGTTTCCCTCCCTGCACTTTGTCTTCCCAGGCCAGATAACACCTAAGAACTTGACAAAGGATCCAGGTCCTTAGATAGAGTACTGTGTTCAACAGCCGCCACCCTTGAACTAGCACGGTGCATCAGGCAAACTGGTGTCCAAATCCACATGAAAGTCAGAAGCAAGCGTGATGTCATCAATAGAATGACGCACCACCAAGCCCTGGCATACTGTGGGACTGTGTAAACAGACTTGAGGAAGGACAAGAGCCCATTGTCTTGGGCTGGAGAGATAGCTTAACTGTTAAGGCGCTTGCCTGCAAAGCCAAAGGACACAGGCTCGATTCCCCAGGACCCACTAAGCCAGATGCACAAGGTGGCTCATGCATCTGGAGTTCGTTTGTAGCAGTCAGAAGCCCTGGAGTGCCCTCTCTCTCTGCCTATCTATCTGCCTCTTTCTCTCCCTCCTTCCCCGTCTCTCAAATAAATAAATTTAAAAAAATTTTTTTTTCAAGTCCATTGTCTGCCTTCCAAGGCAAAAGCAAATTGACCCTGGGCACTCTGGTACAGTGCGGAAAAGGCAGGCATTCGCTAAATCCCAGACATAAACTAAATCCAATCCATAACCGTAAGTTCCAAGTTCGTGGGTCAAGTGGTCCATAAGGCTTGTGATGTTCGGTACTGCAGGGCGTACTGGTGGTAACCTTGGTCAATGCCTGATCATCCAGTGGTTCTCCAGGAATCCCCAGGCTTCCAGACAAGCCATGCTGGGGAGTTGTGCCGGCCGTGGACCAGCCTGCTGAGACCTGCTTCTTTGGGAGGAATGGTTTATCTCAGGCACGCAGATCCCAGGGGGAGGCGCCCCATCAGCACACACCCGAGCAGGGAGACGGAGCTGCAACAAGAAAACAGCAGCGGGCAGTGAGGATAAACCTCCAGAGCTCAGATGTTCTGCACGATCTTAAAAGCAACTCGAACCATTGAGGGAAGAGAAGAGGACCTGAAATATCAGCGGAGCCTACTCCCGCAAATGGATTTCACAGAGGGGCTGGAGAGATGGCTTCTTGGTTAAGGTGCATGCCTGCGCAGCCTAAGTACTCAAGTTCGATTCTTCAAGTCCCATGTTAGCCAGATGTAAAAAGGGGAGCACATGTCTGCAGTTCGTTTGCAGTGGCTAGAGGCCGTGGCATGCCCATTCTCTCTCTCTCTCCCTCCCTGTCTAAAATAAATAAATCTTTTTAAAAAATGAATTTCAGGCTGGAGAGATGGCTTAGTGGTTAAGCGCTTGCCTGTGAAGCCTAAGGACCCCGGTTCGAGGCTTGGTTCCCCAGGTCCCACATTAGCCAGATGCACAAGGGGGCGCACGCATCTGGAGTTTGTTTGCAGTGGCTGGAGGTCCTGATGCGCCCATCCTCCCTCTCTCCCTCTATCTGTCTTTCTCCCTGTGTCTGTCACTCTCAAATAAATAAATAAATAAATGAACAAAAAAATTAAATAAATAAACCAAAAATATTTAAAATAAAATAAAAAATGGATTTCACATTGAACTCATTTGTCAGGGCAACATTCTTGCTTTTGCAGACCACAACTTTTCCATTTTTAAAATCTCTCTCTTCTTGCCACTTATGGGGACTTCATTTTTCTAATCAACAAGAAACCATTTATTTGATATTTGACTCAAAAGAAAGAATTCTGTTAAGTGGGATGATTGACGTTACTTTGGAAACAAAATTCGGTTTAGTAGTTACTACTAAAATCAGAGGCGATGGGCTGGAGAGATGGCTTAGCAGTTAATCACTTGCCTGGGAAGCCTAAGGACCCTAGCTCAAGGCTCGATTTCCCGGGACCCACGTTAGCCAGATGCACAAGGGAGCGCACGCATCTGGAGTTCATTTGCAGTGGCTGGAGGCCCTGGCGCGCCCATTCTCTCTATCTGCTTCTCTGTCACTTACAAATAAATAAAAATAACAAAAATTAAAATCAGAGGTGGAAAGACTTACCTAATATGCACTTGCTTAAAATAGTCCTGGGCTGGAGTGATGGCTCAAAGGGTAAGGCACTTGCCTGCAAAGCCTAAGGACCCAGGTTCGATTCCCCAGTACGCATGTAAAGCCAGATACACAAAGTGGCATTCATTTGCAGTAGCAGGAAGCCAGTCCTGCCATGACTATTTTCTCTCTCTTGCTTACTAATTCTCTCTTCTTGCAAATAATTAAATAGTCCCTAAGCCTCTTATATAAAACTACGGACCCTGGCTAAAGCAGTAGCACATTCCTTTAATCACAGCATTTGGGGTGTTCGAGGCCAGCCTGGAGTCATAAAGTTCCAGATTAACTTGGATTAGAGTGAAACTCTGCTTCAAATTTTATATATATATATATATATATATATATAAATATAAAATATATATATACACACACACACACACACACACACACACACACACACACACTCACTATATTTAACAAATATGACTTGAACAATTTACTGCCCTCATTTGCTCATTTTATGTAGGGTGTTGTATGGCAAAACATCTTCCACATTGAAAGCAGCCAGCAACCATTGCTAGCTTTTTTATTTAGTTAGTTTTTTTTCGAGGTAGGGTCTCACTCTAACCCAGGCTGACCTGGCATTCATTGTGTAGTCCCAGACGGACCTCGAACTCACGGCCATCCACCTACCTCTGCCTCCAGAGTGCTGGGCTTAGAGGCGTGTGCCACCACCCCCAACCCCACTGTCAGCTTTGATAGAAAGCATCTGGGACAGGCCAGGAGCGGGAGCACAGGAAATGTCATTAGAACCCTTCCTCCATCTCGAGCATGTCTTCTGCCAACCTTCTACAGTAACAGAAGGTCTTGTGGCTTGGGGGGGTGAGGGGGAACTAAAGTACATGGGGGATCAGAGAAAGGAACAGTGCGCTCCACCTAAATATTTGTTTCCTTTGGAGTCTCCAGGCTCTGTAAGTAAGCCCTCCCCTCAAGGCTGAAGGAGGAGCATCCACGTTGGGGGGAGGGGAACCCCAATAAAGTAAATCCCACTGAAGTGGTGCTCTGCGGTCTCCACGCTCCAGACTTCTTGGTGGTGAGGCTGTTCTAGGGACCCCATGCTCTTAAGTAAGCCCTCCCCCTGTGCCTGATGGGGGGGGGAGTCATCTTGACACAGGGAGCCCCATCAAAGTGGCTGCTCTGGGGGCTCCATGCTCTGTACGTAACCCCAATAAACTCATCGATTCACCAAACAGGTGTTGGTACACTTGTACATTGGTCTGCCATCTGAGCCCTATCTGGGGTGAAGACGTGTGTTTAGGTCTCCTGGGGCAGGAGATGGAGGTGGTAAATTCCCTGTGATAGGTGTTCAATACCTACAGCAGCCATAAAGTCCAGGGAGGCTCCCCAAGGCAGAGGAGCTCCAAGTATGACTCTGGGGTCTGCATCGTGTACCATGTTAGGCTTGTTTAGCTGGGACAAAACACTCACCTGAAAATCAACTATAAAGGATGAAGGATTCTTGGCACGTGGGTTCAGGCCATGGTCACTTGGGTCTGTGGTGAGACAACATCATGGCCAGAGACAGGGAGAGATGGTTATAGACCCTTCCCCGGAGATCCACTTCCTCCAAGGAGGCCCCACCTCCCAAGTTTCCACCACAGCCCCAAAATCCCAGGAAGTTAAGAGTCCAGAAGTGGGGCTGGAGAGATGGCTTAGCAGTTCAGCACTTGCCTGTGAAGCCTAAGGACCCCGGTTCGAGGCTCGGTTCCCCAGGTCCCACGTTAGCCAGATGCACAAGGGGGCGCACGCGTCTGGTGTTCGTTTGCAGAGGCTGGAAGCCCTGGCGCGCCCATTCTCTCTCTCTCCCTCTATCTGTCTTTCTCTCTGTGTCTGTCGCTCTCAAATAAATAAATAATTTAAAAAAAAAAAAAAGAGTCCAGAAGTGGACTCACCCATGCATGTAATCAGACCTCTTGCGATGCCACCTCCCAAAGTACCACCACCCACCCTTGAACATGCAGCAGGGAGGACCAAGCCACTTTTGTTTTCCCCCTTTGGTTTTTCCGCTCTACCGGAGGCTGACCTGGAAGTCACTCTGGAATCTCAGGCTGGCCTCAAACTCACAGCAATCCTCCTACCTCCGCCTCCCGAGCGCTGGGATTAGAAGTGTGTGCCACCACGCCTAGCTAAGGGTCCTCCAGCGCCTCTAGCCTTCTTATATTAGCTTTTGGAGGTCATTTCAGGCCCAGGCCATGACACCTGGGAATTGTTAGATACACAGAATCTCTGCAGCTCTCTCCAGACATCAAGCCCAACAGGTGACTCTCATTAACGTGGAAGCCTTTCTGCCAGAGGTAAGCTGATAAGTTCACCTGTAGCAAGCTGTGGACGTTCTCCAGAAGCTCAGGGCGCTGCACATCCACAGGTGTTGGCAACTTATACCGAGTTCTAATGACTCAGAGCAAAGCAGAAGACTAATTATCAAAGAGAGAACTTCTGGAGCTTTCCACGGGAAGGAAAGTTCTGCATTGCAAAATTGGGCCGTAATCAGCACTTCCCAGCACACAGCAAAAAATGACGAGAAATTTAATGAGCTTGTAACACTGAGCTACACTGGCCTGTGCATTTGATCATTCTCCAAGGCAGACTGGCCCTGTCTCTGCAAGAGGATATTAACAAGAAAACAGAAATGAAGAGCCCAGGAGTAAAGCCTCCATCTCAAGAACACCCAATTAGAAAATGACTTGATTGAACAAAAATAAGATGCCGAGCACTTCATCACCAATTATCCCGAGGTGACAAAAAAAATACTGTATTTGTTCATCTTGACTTTCCCCCTGTCTTGCCCCAGCCTCTGTGTGGAGAAGAAAATGAAGAAAAATATGTCCCCCAAGCTTCCCAAGGCTCATTATACACTAATGGGGTCCGCAAACAGACGCTCCTCAGTCAAGGAGTTTAAGTCTCTTCTCCAAGTAGAGAGAGCATTTCTTTTTCCAACTTGGTTTTGGTATTCGTTTGTAATTTTAAATGATGTAGGTTTTCCTTTTAATATCAGACAAAAAAACTAAATTGTGAGCTGGAAAGATGGCTTAGTGGTTAAGGTGCTTGCCTGTGAAGCCTAAAGATCCAGGTCCAATTCCCTAGCACTCATGTGAGCCAGCTGCAGAAAGTGGCATATATGTCTGGAGTTTGTTTGCAGGGGTTAGAGTCACTCTCCCTCCCTCCTTCTCTCTCTCTCTCTCTCTCTCTCTCTCTCTCTCTCTCTCTCTGTGCCCCTCTCAAATAATTAAATAAAATAAAATCTAAAAACGAATTAAACCTGAGGTAGGTACTAAATAGAGCTCCGTGGTGGAACAGAGAAAAAAAAAGACGTTTTCCCACTATTTGTTTCTCCTTGGTCTCTCTCATCAGCTTACGCTGGTATGGGCTAATGTACCATTAAGTGGAATTTTTAAATTTATTTATGAGATATATATATGGGGAGAGAGAGAGAAAATGGGCATAACAGGGCCTCTAGCCACTGCCCACAAACACCAGATACATTGTCATCTTGTGCATCTGGCTTTACATGGGTACTGGAGAACTGAACCTGGGTCCTTTGAATTTGCAGGCAGGTACTTTAACTGCTGAGCCATCTCTCCAGCCCTAAGTAGAATTTTTTCTTTTTTTTTTTAAGCTAGCCCAGCAGACTGGAATTCTTTGTATGAAAGAGAGCGAATTGGGAACTGATGCCCCAGGGCCTCCAGCCACTGTAATGGAACGCTAGACAAGTGCGCCACCTTGTGGTCGTATGCGGCCTTGCACATGTGCCACCTTGTGCATCTGGCTTCCGTGGGATAGAGGAAGTCAAACATGGGTCCTCAGGCTTCACAGGCAAGTGCCTTAGCCACTCAATCATCTCTCCAGCCCCTAAGTGGATTTTTTTAAGGTAAAGCCTCTATCTTCCTCCTGGAAGACCCTGAAAAAGTGGGCTGGAGTATAGCAGCCTTCTCAAGTGGCTCCACATACCACGAGGCAGGGCTAATTCTGTACCTGGCACTCAGAAAAAAAAAAAAAAACCTATTTTGCAATAATCATTCTGTGTTCTGTTTTAAATTATAAGTAATATATTTTCATTTTCAGTGATATAGGAATACAAAGATATGTCTATAACAGCAAAAATGTTGCATGTGGGCTGGAGGGATGGCTTAGCAGTTAAGGCATTTGCCTGCAAAGCCAAAGGACCCAGGTTCTATTCTCCCCAGGACCTAAGTTAGCCAGATGCACAAGGAGGTACATGCATCTGGAGTTCGTTTGCAGTGCTTTCTCCCTCTTTCTCTGTTAAATAAATAAAAATAAAAATAAATAAATAAAAACGTTGCTTGTAAATAAATTTGAAACAGACATTGGTGGAGAGATCATCTGTGATGTGAATTTCAGTGTGAAACCCTGTGCAGCTGATGACAAGAGGAACAGACAGAGAAGATCCTTTTACTATATCTATATCTATATCTATATCTATATCTATATCTATATCTATATCTATATCAAGAACACATTACTTTGTATTGCAAGAAAGAAATTTGCTCATTCGCATTGCAAACCTCTCGGTACCTATCTCTAAGTACCTAGAAGTGTCGGTTTGTTCTGAGTCAACCTGTGACCTAGATAGAGGTTTGGGAGTACAAAGCCTGGTGCACAGGAGCCGATAATGAGGGAGAAGTTCAGGACTCCGGAAACTACAGAGAAACACCAGCGTCATGGATGTCAGAGACAAGTCTGACCATCTGACCAGCAGGACAGGACTGGACTAGAGGTGTTTACTACCTTTGTTTCCATTCTTCTGCTTTTTTAAAGATTTTATTTTTACTTATTTATTAGAGACAGAGAGAGGGAGGGGAAAAACAGAGAGAAAGAGAATGGGCACACCAGGGCCTCTAGCCACTGCAAATGAACTCCAGATGCGTGTGCCACCTTGTGCATCTGGCCTATGTGGGACCTGGAGAATCGAACTTGAGTCCTTGGACTTCGCAGGCATGCACCTAAACTGCTAAGCCATCTCTTCCAGCCCAGCTCCCATTCTTTATTAAGTGTGGCAGCTGGAGATAAGAGGTAAGACAGATGGCGAAGATATTATACCATCTTCCTAGCTCTCAGGATCTCTGAATAAAGTGCAAGTTCAAAACTCAATTCCTGCCTCTGCTTACTGGTGTTTGTAGAGACAGGCAATACAAGCTCCAGTATTCCAGTCACACTGCCTCCCTAAAGAATGCACACCCCTCAAACCACTGGGGTGTAGTGCATGACGCCATAGCTCAGTTGTACAAACAGCCTTGCCTGGGAAGATAGGGCTAAGGGACAATTACACGGGATTTCACTTCCAGCTGGTACCACAGAGGATACGTGGATATACTTGGTGGAAGATCCCAAACCGGATGGCAGGTGCTACGACCTCAGTTGCGTCCTCCAAAGTCCCAGTGAGATTCCTGAGTCTTTCTCCTCAGACCGAGTCTTCTAACTGGCTCTGTGTATCTCTTTTACACCATTCTTGGGAATATTTTCAGTAATGGTGATTGTTTTCCATTGAAGGTAGATTGGACTTTTCAGAAGTATTTCAAAACTAGTGATGGTGCTAATTAAAAATACCATATATGGCCACCATGGGGGGGGGCAATTCTTGCATGAAAAAGTCAAACAATGCCAAAAAAAAAAAAAAAGGTTTGTGCAATATGAACATTGTTAAACCAAGCGCATTTTAGCATTTCTTAACCTAGGTCTTTAACAGGATGGAATTAATTTGGATGTTTATTTGCTTATAAATTAAAATCAGTCTCATCACTGCCTGCCTAGTGTACAAATTGTATGCGCCCAGGCATAACAGGACCTCATGTGGCCCTGGCAATGCCTTATAATTAACAAGAAAAAAATCATACTCACAGATTCCTAATTTAATTACTTTAAGCCTCATAAGTGCAACTCTATGTTGTTCTGCATAAAATTGTATTCTCTCCTCTGTGATAATATACCAACATAGCTTTGTCCCAACAAGTGACCTACATAAATAAAACACTATTTTGAAATGTCATGTTCTGGCCATTAAAAGAAATAAATGTTTGAATTATGTTGCCTTTGTGCAATTTGTTTCTCTTCTTCATAGTTCCTAAACCACAGTTGTGCTGATCCTATACTTGTTTTCATTTTAGTTTTCTGCCATGTACCTGGGCACTATAGTCTCTTCCTGAGATTCAGAGGGAGAAGGGATCAGCATTATTGTGATATTTCACATACAACTCCCACATTAAGTCTAGTATGATTTAGTAGACACATCACTGTTGAGCCATCACAACTATGTTTGCTCCTTTCAAATAAATGAACAAAAATGTTTTTAAGAGCCAGACGTGGTGGCGCACACCTTTAATCCCAGCACTCAGGAGGCAGAGGTAGGAGGATCGCGTGAGTTCGAGGCCACCCTGAGACTACATAGTGAATTCCAGGTGAGCCTGAGCCAGAGTGAGACCCTACCTCAGGAAAAAAAAAAAAAATCTTTTTAAAAAGCGCTAAATAGGGCTGGAGAGATGGCTCAGCAGTTAAGGCATTTGCCTGCCAAGCCAAAGGACCCAGGTTCAATTTCCAAGGATCCACATAAGCCAGATGCACAAGGTGGCGCATGCATCTGGAGTTTGTTTGCAATGGCTAGGAGCCCTGGTATGCCCATTCTCTCTCTCCCTCTATCTGTCTTTCTCTCTCTGTCTGTCGCTCTCAAATAAAAAAAAAATTTAAACTGTTATTTTTGAGAGAGAGAGAGACAGAGAGAGAGGTGGGGGGAGAGCGCTTAACCGCTAAGCCATCTCTCCAGCCCAAAAATAACAGTTTAAAAGAAAGGAAAAGCAGTAACCAAAGAATGAGGGGACAGAAGAGGCAAGCCCTTATCAAAATATATGCAAGCCTTTGTACTGGCTGGCAGGGTCTGTCTTGCTTCCTAGTGAAGGCTGTGACCCCTGTGCTGGGACCCACTGTCCTCCAAGAAGCTGTGGAAGAATCCATCTCGAGCCAAGGCTGGGACGGGGGAGTCAACAGAGTTGCCGTTGTGGATTTGTAAGTTATTTGGCAATAACTATACTATAAAGGAGGATTTGAACCCAAAATGACAAGAAGGAAGTGGCAATATGAGATGTCTTGTCAGCCCTACTATCAATAAAGTAAGAGATGCTCATTGAAAAATTATTCTCTTAAGTTGCCCAAGGAGGATCTCCTTATATAGCTGCCAAGATCAATGAAACTTACAATTTACTGAAAGCTAAAAAAAAAAAAAAAAAAAAACCTAAGTGAATTTTCAGTTCATATTAGTGTATGCATGAGCACTTCCTTTCATAGCAAAATGCCTCAGAGCTATAATTTTTAAAAATAAAGTCCAGAGCCGGGCATGGTGGTGCACGCCTTTAATCCCAGCACTCGGGAGGCAGAGGTAGGAGGATCGCTGTGAGTTCAAGGCCGCCCTGAGACTACACAGTTAATTCCAGGTCAGCCTGGACCAGAGTGAGACCCTACCTCGAAAAACCAAAAAATAAAAATAAAAATAAAAAATAAAATCTCGTAGCTATGCTTTCTGTAGGTCATATCTCGGGATATAATGCTGTGGGGCATTCTCTGATCAAACGTTCTCTCTTGTAAGTTGACATTGACTCTCGTTACCTTTGAGAACAGGGCGGTCATTCATCTCTAATAGTGCTCGGGACACAAGGGTCGTGCGAATCGGATGCTTTTGGTCTCGTTTCCTAACTCTCAAGGCTGGTTATACTAGGTGTCCCCATTCTGTAGTGACAGGACCCTGAGAGACACAGTTGGAACTGCTCCGAAAGCTTCCTCACTGCTGCGCATGACATCATGGTGCTGGAACGTGCTCTATAGGCTGCTGAAAAAGAAAAGCCATCAGCAGTCTTAGCCAGTAGTGGATCCTGCCAACCAGGCAAAACGTGCCCTGTGGTGTAATAGTGGCATGTCGGTTACAGGAGTAAACAACCGCTCTCTGGCTGGATTGGAAGCCTGTCCATGGGAGGGAATCCATGCCTGGTACTGATAAGCTAATCAAAACCTAGTCAGAAGCCTATGGAGGAGCGGTCACAAGCCCCAGGGGCACAGCACCTGCTGGTGTCTGGCTAAATGCATATATTGTACGCACCAAGCTGCCGTATAAGCGCTTTTTCATACCCACATATTAATAAGAATGTAGGAGCCACGAGGGAGGGGGGTGGAGGCATACTTTGGGACTCTATCCTCCAGACATGAGCTGGATTGGGGCATTCATGACCCCACAGGGGCTGCTGGTACCTGACAATACCAACAGTGTTCTGAGTCAATCAACGCTTTTGACACGGAAGACAGAGACAAAAGGAATGAGACAAGCTGGGCGTGGTGGGCACGCCTTGAATCCCAGCACTCGGGAGGCAGAGGTAGGAGGATCGCTGTGAGTTCAAGGCCAGCCTGAGACTCCATAGTGAATTCCAGGTCAGCCTGAGCTAGAGCAAGACCTTTTCTCACAAAAGCAAGAAAAAAAAAAAAAATCTCTCAAGCTGGAATATAAAGTTGATATTGCTTTGGAAGTTACTTGGCAACAGAACCCTTAAAGATTTTTATAAAATGTTCCTAATCTATTACTATTGGCCTCATCTAAATAACAGATCTTTTACATTCATGATTAGCAAGAATTTTAAACTAAACGTTTATTTATTTATTTATTTATTTATGACAAACAGAAAGTATGGTTATGTCAGAGCTGCAAATAAAATCCAAAGAAACACATACACTACTTTGTGTACATGGATTTGTGTGGGTCCTGGAGAATTGAACCTGGGCTGATGGGCTTCGCGAGCAAGCTCCTTACCTTTTATCTTAGTTTTGTAAAGTAAATCACACAGGTCAAAGGGAATAAAAAAGAGTTTTCTGGAGCTGGGAAGATGGCTCAATAGTTATAAAGGCACTTGCATGGGTTCAATAAGGCATGGGTTCAATTCCCCAGTACCCAAATAAAGCCAGATGCACAAAATAGTGCATGCATATAGAGTTCATTTATTTATTTATTTGTTTATTTATTTATTTATTTTAAAAACACCAGAGAAAGCTGGAATGTATTTTTTTTTTAATCTATTTGAGAGAGAGACAGACACAGAAAGGCAGAGAGAGAGAGAGGGAATGGGCGCGCCAGGGCCTCCAGCCACTGCAAACAAACTCCAGATGCGTGCGCCCCCTTGTGCATCTGGCTAACGTGGGTCCTGGGTAACCGAGCCTCGAACCGGGGTCCTTAGGCTTCCCAGCCAAGCGCTTAACCGCTAAGCCATCTCTCCAGCCCTGAAGAGTTCATTTATAGTGACAAGAGGCCTGAGTGTCCATAATCTTATTTTTTTCTCTCTCTTACACACACACAGAGCTTATAAATAAATAAATAAATAAATTTTTTTTAAAGAGAGTTTATCCTGGAGCCAAATATGCATGACCATGCCCTTGGTAACACCAATTCGGTTTATTCCAAATTCTACTTTTCAACGTGTTAACAATTTTAGGATGTTTTAATAGTCACGCAACACGGAGAGTCATAGATCAAGACACTTTTCAAATACATTGGTGGAAACATCAGATCGGCGGATTAGAGCCACACTGCTGCTGGGCTCAGATGCTACTTTCACAGCAGCTTACCCTTCCAGCTGGTGGAAGCTAAGAGTCTCTGCTCATACATGTCAATAGAACTTGTTTTGCCATGGCTTTTAGGTCAGACACAGGTAGATGTTAATTGGCCATCCAAGATGGCCCCAAGCAGATGGGCTGTGAACATGCCACGTCACAATCTTTGAATTTCTAATCAGTTGCAAGGTCTTACGGGGTATTGGAAGCAGGCACAGCTGTTCCTAAGAACTTTGGTTCATAGTTTTCATAGGTAAAGTATTTTTGCATTCCCATCTCATTGGCTGTCCCGATCTTCGGTTCAATTTTATTTAAGCGCTGAGCATAATTAGCATCCTCCAGGATGGCCTCGAAAGAGTATCTTTGGGATGATCTACATTTTGTACGGTTTTTTGTCTTTTTTTTTGAGGCAAGGCCAACAGACTGGCCTTTTATTTATTTATTTATTTATTTGCAAGAGAGAGAGAGAGAGAGTGGGCATGCCGGGGACATCCAGCCACTGCAATCAAACTCCAGACGTGTGTGCTACCTAGTGCGCATGCGCAACCTTACATGCTTGCGTCACCTTGTGCGTCTGGCTTACGTGGGTTCTGAAGACCTGAACGTGGGTCCTTAGGTTTTGCAGGCATGTGCCTTAACCGCTAGCTCTCCAGCCTGATGAGCTAGGTTTTTTTTTTTTTCTTTTTTCCTTTTTTTGCATTTATTTGAGAGAGAAAGAGGCAGCTATAGAGAGAGTGGGCGTGCCAGGGCCTCCAGCCACTGCAAATGAACTCCAGAGGCATGTGCTACCTTGTGCATCTGGCTTACGTGGGTCCTGGGGAATCGAGCCTCGAGCCAGGTCCTTAGCCTTCACAGGCAAGAGCTTAACCGCTAAGCCACCTCTCCAGCCCTGATCTAATTTTCTTACGAGTCAAGATTTGTGCCAGTTAGCTTGGTGGCACTCAGTTCCAAATTCACCCTTTCATACACTGTGACTATGGATGGAATTCCTCCAAGCATTCCCTTCACAGTGCTCACGATTTGAAGCTCTGGGTAGAAGGTCCTGGGTGGGAGTGGTCAGCAGGAGGAAAGAATTTTGCTGCTGGTTCTGACTTCATTGCCAGTGGTGTGGACGTGAGGCATGGTGCTCTGTGCCAGGCCCTGCCCCAAATGAAGTGAAGCTCTTTAACCTAGACCTGACTTGCTGGTGCCATCTCCTCGCTCTTCCCATCTGATTGCCACCTACCCCAGGCCTGGTACCCCCAATTCCCTCTGCGCCTGAAAACTTTTGAGGCTCAACTCCCAACTCCCACAAGGTTGCCAATGACACCCCCATTCTTTCCGCCATTCCACCACCAGCAGCCACTGAGAGTTACCCATTCTCACCCAGCAATGGCACACCAGCAGCCAGTGAGCTAGTACTTCACAATTTATTTTAATTTAATTTATTTTAATTTATTTAGCGAGAAAGAGAGAGAAAATTGGTGTGCCAGGGCCTCAGCCACTGCAATTGAACACCAACCACTTGCGCCACCTAGTGGTCGTGTGTGATCTTGCGCTTGCCTCACCTTTGTGTGTGTGGCTAACATGGAGTCTGGAGAGTCAAACATGGATCCTTAGGAATCACAGGCCAGCGCCTTAGCCACTAAGCCATCTCTCCAGCCCTTCTCAGTCTCATTTTCATCGTGAAGCAACTTCCTGCTTTCTCATATGACTACTCTTTCACTACCACTTGATAATTCTGCATATTAAACTTTTCCTGTTGGAATAATCCCATGGCTTCTATCTCCTGGTTAGATTCAGTCCAGCACAGTGACGTTTCAGAGTTATTTCTCTAGTTTCCCACCGCAGTCACCTTCTTGTCGGCACAAAGCACCCAACCAAAGAGCTTTTAGGACGAAAGGGTTTATTTTTGGCTGAGTGACTCAAGGGGAAGCTCCATGATGGCAGGGAAGAGCTGGCATGAACGCAGACTGGATATCACCTCTGCCACAGCAGATGGCAAACATCAGGAGGAGAATGTGCCAAATACTGACTATAACACCCATAAGCCCACCCAAAGCAACACACCTCCTCCAATTCCCAAATTGCTGCCATCTGGGGACCTAGCATTCAGAACACATAAATTTACAGGGGACACCTAACTCAAACCATCACATCTTTACTCACAATAATATACATTATTTTCTTATTTTTAAAAATTTATTTATGAGAGAGAGAATTGGCACACCAGGGCCCCTAGCCACTGAAAACAAACTGCAGATGCATGCACCCCCTTATGCACCTGGCTTACATGGGTACTGGGGAATCGAACCTGGGTCCTTGGGCTTCACAGGCAAGCGTCTTAACCGCTAAGCCACCTCTCCAGCCCTGGGTTACTTTCTTATGGCTGTGACCAAACACCTGAGCAGAAGTCACTTAAAGAAGGAAGGGTTTATTTCAACTTAAAGTTCAAGTTCATAGTCCATCCCAGTGGGGAAGATGAGGCATCGGGAGCTCAAGGCAGCCAGTCATATTCTTACTACAGTGAGGAAACAAACAGTGAGAATCCTGGAACTCTGCCAGCTTGCTCATGTAATGGTGCTGCCTGGGTAATGATGATGCCCAGGGTAATGCTGCTGCCCATCATTAGGATGTGTTCTCCCATCTTAATTAACTTAATCAAGATCATCCCTCACGGGCATGCCCAGAGGTTCATTTCCTACGTGATTCCAGTCAATATCAACTATCACAGATGGCATCCAGGAAGATGAAGGAAACTTCTCTTTGGAAGGTGTGGCGGTTTGATTCAGGTGTCCCCCATAAACTCAGGTGTTCTGAATGCTGGGTTCCCAGCTGATGGGGATTTGGGGACGGACGCCTCCTGGAGGTGGTGTATTGTTGGGGGCGGGCTTATGGGTGTTATAGACAGTTCCCACTTGCTCGTGTTTGGCATGCTCTCCTGTTCCTGTTGTCCACCTGATGTGGGTCAGGGGGTGATGTCCACCCTCTGCTCATGTCGTTGTTTTCTCCTGCCACTGTGGAGCTTCCCTTTGAGCCTGTAAGCCAAAATGAACTTTTTTTCCCCCACAGCTGCTCTTGGTTGGGTGATTTCTACCAGTAACGCAAACCTGACTGCAACAGAAGGAGATAGTTTGAGAAAAGCACAACTCAAATTCAGGCGAGGTTCTCCCATGTCACCTTTAAATGTCGCTACAGGTGGTAGGTTGGTCAGCTGCCCGAAATGAACACAATGTATAAACTAGTCGTGCTTGGGTTGTGTTGAAAAAGATGGATGGGGGGGGGAGGGCTGGAGACATGGCTTAGCGGTTAAGCGCTTGCCTGTGAAGCCTAAGGACCCCGGTTCGAGGCTCGGTTCCCCAGGTCCCACGTTAGCCAGATGCACAAGGGGGCGCACGCGTCTGGAGTTTGTTTGCAGAGGCTGGAAGCCCTGGCGCGCCCATTCTCTCTCTTTCCCTCTATTTGTCTTTCTCTCTGTGTCTGTAACTCTCAAATAAATAAATAAAAAATTTAAAAATAAAAAAAAAAAGATGGGGGGGTACCATGAGTAAGAAACATGAAATCAGGCTGGAGAGATGGCTTAGCAGGTTAGGCCTGCAAAGCCTAAGGACCCAGGTTCAATTCCCCAGGACCCACATAAGCCAGATGCATAAGGAGGTACATGCATCTGGAGTTCGTTTGCGGCAGCTAAAAGCCCTGGTGCAACCCTTCTCTCTCTCTTTCTCATCCTCTCTCTCTCTCTTTCATCTATATGCCTCTTTGTCAAATAAGTAAATAAAAATAAACAAATAAAAAGAAAAATGGAAAAATTGGGGATACATCCTGTCTCATTTATGGTTGCTCTTTTCCCTACATGGATCAAAGCCCAGAACTAAAGGCCTAAGTTGAGCTGGACTTGCCCTTCCTATGGCTCACGTGATTGTAGACTCTTCCAAAGCTTTCAAACGTTCTGCACCACGCACATTTGACATAAACCCCTTACAAACGGAGACGCAAGATCAGTATAGAAAAAGCAAGGCCTGGGCTGGAGAGATGGCTTAGCAGTTAAGCGCTTGCCTGTGAAGTCTAAGGACCCCGGTTCGAGGCTCAATTCTCCAGGACCCACGTTAGCCAGATGCACATGGAGGCGCACGCATCTGGAGTTCGTTTGCAGTGGTGGAAGGCCCTGGTGAGCCCCTCCCTCTCTCTCTCTCTCACTCTCAAATAAATTAAAAAAAAAAATTTAAAAAGAAAGAAAGAAAAAGCAAGTCCTGGGCTGGAGAGATGGCTTGGTATTGGCATTCACCTGCAAAGCCTAGATTTCCCAAGACCCATTGTGGTGGTTTAATTCAGGTGACCCCATAAACTTAGGTGTTCTGAATGCTAGGTTCCCAGCTGATGGAGATTTGGGAATTAATGCCTCCTGGAGGGAGTGTATTGTTGGGGGCCGGCTTATGGGTATTAAAGCCAGTTTCCCCTTGCCAGTGTTTGGCACACCCTTCTGTTGCTATGGTCCATCTTATGTTTGCCAGGGGTTGATGTCCACCCTCTGCTCATGCCATCGTCTTCCCCTGCCATCATGAAGCTTCCCCTCAAGCCTGTGAGCCAAAATAAACCTCTTTTTCCCAGAAGCTACTCTTGGTTGGGTGATTTCTACCAGCAATGCGAACCAGACTGCAACACCCATATAAGCCAGATGCACAAGGGGGCACGTGGTCTGGAGGTCCTTTGCAGTGGCTAGAGGCTCTGGAACACCCATTCTACCCACCTCCCCCTTTCTCTCAAATAAATAAAATAAATCTTTGAAAAAAGAAAAGGCAAGTTTCTTATCTCATGACAACAAAAGGGAATTCCACTTGTTCTAATCTATCTTATTCTTTTAAAGGGTTTAACCTCTATACTTCAAAGGAAATTCTACAGATTTTTGCTCTGAAATTAAGAGGCTTGCCCCCTTCTTACCTCTCTTCCTCCCTTCCTTCCTTCCAACAATATCAAGTTCTCCACATTGCTCACAGTATTTAAAACAGCCAACAGCCTCTGGTAATGAAAGTTGGGTGTGAACAATGTTTCCTTTCATGCTATAGTCATAAAAGTTCTAAATCTACTGCTATCCCATTATCTTCTCTTTTCCCCACCTGCTTCTACAGAGAGACACCTTGGCTAGACCAGGTATTTAGGCACAAACATAAAAATTCAGGGGAAGAAAAGCACACATTTCAGAAAGTTTTTTCTGTCATTAAATACTTTTTAAAAATTTTTTTGTAAGCCGGGTGTGCGCATGCCTTTAATCCCAGAACTCAGGAGGCAGAGGTCGGAGCATCACCGTGAGTTCAAGGCCACCCTGAGACTACATAGTGAATTCCAGGTCAGCCTGAGCTAGAGCGAAACCCTACCTCGAAAAATCAAAAAAAAAATTGTTTTATTTATTTACTTAAGAGCGACAGACAGAGAAAGAGGGAGAGAGAAAGAGGGAGAATGGGTGCATCAGGGGCTCCAGCCACTGCAAACAAACTCCAGACACATGCACCCCTTGTGCATCTGGCTAACGTGGGTCCTGGAGAATCAAACCTTGAACTGGGGTCATTAGGCTTCACAGGCATGCGCTTAACTGCTAAGCCATCTCTCCAGTCCTCATTAAATACTTTTTTAATTTTTTTAAATTTTTTTTATTTATTTGAGAGCGACAGACAGAGAAAGAGGCGTAGAGAGAGAAAGAATGGGTGCACCAGGGCCTCCAGCCACTGTAAATGAACTCCAGATGTGTGTGCCCTCTTGTGCATCTGGCTAACGTGGGTCCTGGGGAATTGAGCCTTGAACTGGGGTCCTTAGGCTTCACAGGCAAGAGCTCAACCGCTAAGCCATCTCTCCAGCCCCTCATTAAATACTTTTAACTCCCCACTGGTGAAAAAGAATGCATGAACAAGTTAGAAGATAAACTTGCCTACAAAAAGCATGGGACAGAAAAGCAAGTTTAGAAAATACTCAGTAATGCTTACTGCAGGAAACACACAGTCACCTACACCATGAAAAACCTTCCATTATCTGTCCTCAGAAAATAAAAAATAAGGGCTGGTGAGGTGGCTTGGTGGTTAATGCACTTGCCTACGAAGACTAAGGACACAGATTTGATTCCCCAGTACTCCAGGCAAGCCAGAGGCACAAGGTGGAGCGTATGTCTGAAGTTCATTTGCAGTGGCTGGAGGTCCTGGCACGCGCACACACATTCTCTCTCTCTCTCTCTCCCTCCCTCCCTCTTCTCAAGTAAAAAACTTAAGGGCTGGAGGGATGGCTTAGTGATTAAGTCACTTGCCTGCAAAGCCAAAGGACCCAGTTTCAATTCCCAGGACCCATGTAAGCCAGATGCATAAGGGGGTGTACACATTTGCAGTGGCTGCAGGCCCTGGTGTGCCCATCCTCTCTCTCTCTCTCTACCTGCTTATTTCTATTTCTCTCTTTCTCAAATAAATAAATATTTAAAATATTTTTAAAAATAAATATTTTTTTAAAATAGTAAACAAAATGCCACATTTTATAAAAGCTAGGAAACTATTAACTTCTATACCAGTAAAAATAAACAAAAATAATTGCTGCCAGCCGGGTGTGGTGGTGCACGCCTTTAATCCCAGCACTTGGGAAGCAGAGGTAGGAGGATCATTGTGAGTTCAAGACCACCCTGAGACTACATAGTGAATTCCAGGTCAGCCTGAGCTAGAGTGAGCCCCTACCTCAAAAAAAAACAAAAATAAATAAATAAGTAAATAATAATTGCTGCCAACTAAACTGTGATACATTAATTGTAATATTCAGTCTACTTTCAGAGATATTGAAATATGGGTCTTAAAAGTATACATGGGAGCCAGGCGTGGTGGGCACGCCTTTAATCCCAGCACTCGGGAGGCAGAGGTAGGAGGATTGCCATGAGTTCAAGGCCACCCTGAGATGACAGAGTTAATTCCAGGTCAGCCTGGACCAGAGTGAGACCCTACCTCGAAAAAAAAAAAAAAAAAGCTAGGGAGATGGTACAGTGGTTAAAGATCCTTGCTTACAAAGTCCTCCAGCCCAGATTAAATTCACCACTACTCCATTTAAAGCCAGATACAAAATAAAGATATTTTTTTAAAAGACATTAAGGGCTGGAGGGATGGCTTAGCGGTTAAGGCGTTTGCCTGCAAAGCCAAAGGACCCAGGTTCAATTCCCCAGGACCCACGTTAGCCAGATGCACAAGGGGGTGCACATATCTGGAGTTCGTTTGCAGTGGCTGGAGGCCCTAGCGCGCCCATTCTCTCTCTCTCCCTTTTTCTCTGTCAAATAAATAAGTTTAAAAAAATTAAAAAGGCAGATACACAAAGTGGCACATGCATCTAGAGTTTGTTTGCAGTGGCTAGAGACCCTGGCATGCCTATCCACTCTGTCTCTCCCCGTCTCTCATAAATAGACAAAAATATATTTTTAAAAATGTATATCATGGGCTGGAGAGATGGCTTAGCAGTTAAGTGCTTGCCTGTGAAGCCTAAGGACCCCGGTTTGAGGCTCAGTTCCCCAGGTCCCACGTTAGCCAGATGCACAAGGGGGTGCACGCGTCTGGAGTTCATTTGCAGAGGCTGGAAGCCCTGGCGCGCCCATTCTCTCTCTCTCCCTCTATCTGTCTTTCTCTCTGTGTCTGTCGCTCTCAAATAAATAAATTTTAAAAAATTTTTAAAAAATGTATATCATAGAGCTGGAGAGATAGCTTAGTGGTTAAGGCGCATGCATGCGAAGCCTAAAGACCCAGGTCCCACATAAGCCAGATGTACATGGTGGCACATGCATGTGGAGTTTGTTTGCACTGGCTAGAGGTTTGTAAAGCCTAAGGACCCAGGTTCAATTCTCCAGGTCCCACGTAAGCCAGATGCACATGGTGGCACATGCATCTGGAGTTTGTATGCAGTGGCTGGAGGCCCTAGCACGCCCTTTCTTTCCCTCTCTTCTCTCTCTCTCTCTCTCTCTCTCTCTCTACCTCTTTCTCTGTCTGTTGTTCTTATTAATAAAAAGATACTTTATTTAAAAAAAAATTGTATTGGAGATACCCAAAAGCTTGAAATGTATGTTTTCAGCTTTCCTAATGTCTGGAATTTGCTGTGGAAATAATGTCAGAGATGTAGAATTTTGAAGCAAATACTTAAGGGCTCCCAAAATGTCACAACGGGTCAAGTGGAGCAGTAAAAGAACTGAGCCAGTGTACACAATTAGAATCACGGAAATGTCACTGACATCTACAAAGGCCGCCGAGGAATCTGAATGGTTAGTAGTGGGGATAACTGGACGGTCTCCTGCAGCAAAACGACTGGTTCCAGGGATTCCCAGAACACACAGAGTTGCTGCCGAGAGCCGCCTTCTGAGGAAGCTTCCACAAGCTAAAAAAAAAAAAAGAATTTGATAATCTCTAGGTCCAGTTTATTTTTACCTAGAGGACAAGACCTGCCAAGTACACCCATCCCTCTCGTCTACAAAGTGATGGCATGCATAGAGACAGAGAAAAAAGTCACACATTAAAAGAATATAAATGGAGCATAAAATATCAATTCAAAAACTCCACCACTGCACACTCTGTTCAAATAAGAGTTAACAGAACTCAGTAGCAGCTAAGGATGGAGAATATTGTTTCTAATCCCCCACACACACTACTTATGTATACCAGGAGCTGTACAAGTTTACAAGGGTGGGCTTCTGGTTACGAAAACGATTCAGGGGCTGGAGACAGGGCTTTGTGGTTAAGACGTTGGCCTGCAAAGCCAAAGGATTCTGGTTCGATTCTCCAGGACCCACGTAAGCCAGATGCACAAGGGGGCACATGAGTCTAGAGTTCGTCTGCAGTGGCTGGAGGCCCTGGTGTGCCCATTCTCTCTCTCCTTCTTTCTCTCTCTGTCTCTCAAGTAAATAATAAATTAAATATATTTTAAAATATTCACATTGGCTATTTTAGCTGGGCATGGTGGTACAAGCCTATAATTGCCGTACTCGGGATGTTGAGGCAGGAGAATCACTGTGAGTTCAAATCCAGTCTAGATAACATGGTGAGTTCCAGGCCAGCTTGGACTACAGAATGATACCCTTACCTCATGAAGAAAAAACAAAGTCAGAAACATCTTTAATATTCTCATTTTCATTTAAGAAAGTACACACACTCTCACACACACAACCTGTTCTTCACCCAACGATAGAACTTACGAGAACATGCATGGGTCATTCAATCTAATGGAACTTGAAGCTCTGTCTCAGCTCCGATACTCAGCTTTCCAAGTCCTGATAATTACCACGAACATTCATGCTGATAAAAAAAAAAAGTGGGGCCTGGGGAGTCGGCTTAGCGGTACATGCTTGCCTGTGAACCCTAACAACGCTGGTTCAAGGCTCGATTCCCCAGGACCCACGTTAGCCAGATGCACAAGGGGGCGCACGCATCTGGAGTTTGTTTGCAGTGGCTGGAGGCCCTGGTGCGCCCATTCTCTCTCTCTCTCTCTGCCTCTTTCTCTCTCTGTCACACTCAAATAAATAAATAAGAATGAACAAAAACAAATTTTAAAAAAGGACCCTATTTTATATAAATGCAAGTCCACACAAATGGGAAAAATACATAAATTGTGATTGCTATG
Source organism: Jaculus jaculus (assembly GCF_020740685.1). Classification (NCBI taxonomy): domain Eukaryota; kingdom Metazoa; phylum Chordata; class Mammalia; order Rodentia; family Dipodidae; genus Jaculus; species Jaculus jaculus. Next base: position 17,636,740 of record NC_059121.1, on the reverse strand, counting down.
TTCATTGAATACAAAAACCAAATCACTAGAGATTGAGTAAAAAGAGACACACGTGCACGTGCGCGCACACACACACACACACACACACACACACACACACAGAGAGAGAGAGAAGTAGGGGATCAACCACACGGAAATTAAAGAAAAGCTAACGGAAAATACTGCACTCGCACGTGGAGAACATAATAAAACCATCTCACTGCAGGCAATAAACCAGGGCAATGTATTTGCAGAGTCGGTTCTAGCATTCATTGAGAGTTATGAAACGGACCAGCACAGACCTGGGAGGCATGGAACACTAGTCTGCAGGTGGAAAACTAGAATCCTGCAAGAAAAGGATCATTCGCTGGAAATGAGGCACTGGACAGCTCATCAGCACCAGCAACGCGCCGCAGCCTGCACGCGAGCGTGTACGCAAGGGGACGCAGGCTCGCTCTGTGCAAGTGTGGAAGAAGACATCTAATGTATCAGCAATCTATAAAGAGCCCCGCTTCAAAACACTAAGGGGTCTGGATATCCAGATGGGCTGGGCTGGAATATACAGGAAGAAGAGGTCAACTTAGAAATGTAGTCTGAAACATATCTTTGTATGTATTTTTTACTTATATTTATTTATGTGAGAGTGAGAGGAGAGAGAAAGAATGGGTGCACCAGGGTCTCCAGCTCTCCTCAAACTCCAGACACATGCACCACCTTGAGCATCTGGCTCACGTGGGTCCTGGGGAATCGAACCTGGGTCCTTTGGCTTTGCAGGCCTGAAGTGCTGAGCAATCTCTCCAGCCCCTAAAAAAACATCTTAACTAAGACATAAATTCTTCAGAGGTCAGAAAAAAAAAATCCTGTTCTAGTGACTCCTACATTCCTCCAAATGCCCTGGGGAAAAAAAAAAAAAATTACCTCATTGGGCTGGAGAGATGGCTTAGTGGTTAAGCGCTTGCCTGTGAAGCCTAAGGAGCCCGGTTCGAGGCTTGATTCCCCAGGTCCCACGTTAGCCAGATGCACAAGGGGGCGCACGCGTCTGGAGTTCGTTTGCAGTGGCTGGAGGCCCTGGCGCGCCCATTCTCTCTCTCTCTTTCTGTCTGTCACTTTCAAAAAATAAATAAATAAAAATAAGCAAAAATAAAATATATATTTTTAAAAATTACCTCATCTACAGTCACCCTTAGCCATGTTTGCTTTCATCACTGGGCTAACGGTCCGTGGTGTATCATATTCAGGCTCCACAGCAAGCTGAGTGAAAGGGTTCTAAACATATGGAAAACTAAGGAGCTTTGGGGGAGAAACGCTCCACAGCCAAATCAAGTTCTGCTGGAAATATCAACATCACAGCTGTGAACCTGAACATGAGAGGCAATAATACCACATAGGCATCGGACTATTTTATCAGCTCTTCAAAGTAGCACAGACAAAAAACAACGCTCAAGAAACACATGAGGAGCTGGAGAGATGCAAAGCCCAAGGACCCAGGTTCAATTCCCTAGTACCTACAAAAACCAGATGTACAAGGTGCCAAGTGTTTTTGGAGTTTGTTTGCAGTGGCTGGAGGCCCTGGCATGCCCATTGTCTCTCTCTTCCTATCTCTCTCATAAATGAAATATTTAAAATTTTTATTTTACTTAGTTGAGACTGCAAAGCCTTCTCTGCAGCCCAATAAAATAATTTTTTAATATTTTTATTATTTATTTGACAGAGAGAGAAAAAAATAGGCAGAGAGAGAGAGAATGGGCGCATCAGGGCCTCCAGCCACTGCAAATGAACTCCAGATGCGTGCGCCCCCTTGTGCATCTGGCTAACGTGGGTCCTGGGGCATTGAACCCTTGCCTTATCCTATAAGCCGTCTCTCCAGCCTCAATAAAAAATATATATTTAAAAACAAAGAAATACATGAGGACAAATGAGGAGGTGGGAAAGTAAAGAGATAAGGGCATCAATAAAAAAAAAACAAAAACAAGAGGTAGTGTGGTGGTTTTCTTGTAAAATGTCCCCCTTAGGCTCATGTTTGAATCCTTAATCCTCAGATGGTAGCTCTGACAGGGAAGGTTGTGGAGCCTTTAGGAGGTGGATGCTTGCTGGAGGAGGTGTGTCAGTGCGGGCTGAGAAAACCGCCAAGGAAAGGTGCTGAATTGTACACAGCCATCCGCCTACCTCTGAGTTCTGCTCAACTTGGAACTGCAGACAAAATTTTTAATTTTAAAATCCACCAATCAGCCGGGCACGGTGGCACATGCCTTTAATCCCAGCACTCGGGAGGCAGAGGATTGTCATGAGCTCAAGGCCACCCTGAGACTACATAGTAATTCCAGGTCAGCCTGGACTAAAGTGAGACCCTACCTCGAAAAAGCAAAAATAAATAAATAAAATCCAGCAATCCGACATTTGTTCCAGATTATTTGCTGCTAGATTTTGGCAATTACTGACTTCTACCATCTATTGCCTATTGTAAGGAGTATTTAATAAATGTACTTTAGTCACTATAAAGATGTCCAATTACATATATAATTATATGTAATTATTATAATATAAAAAATATATAATTATATATATAATTCCAAATATATGTGTGTGTGTGTATATATCTATATCTATCTATCTATCTATCTATCTATCTATCTATATATATATATATATATATCAGCTTCTATGCTTGCAGACAACAAACCATGGTATTTCCCTCCCCTCCCCCACTTTCCACTTCATAACTCTGCCTCCATCATATCCCCTCCCTCTCTCCATTAGTCTCTCTTTTAATTTGATGTCATCGTCTTTTTCTATTATGAGGGTCTTGTGTAGGTATTGCTAGGCACTGTGAGGTCTTGGATATCGAGGCCAAATTCTGTCTAGAGAGTTGTACGTAAGGAATGGTACCCTTCCTTTGGCTCTTACATTCTTTCGGGCACCTCTTCCGCAATGGACCCTGAGCCTTGGAGGGTATGATAAGAGATGTTTCAGCGTTGGACACTCCTCCATTCCAATTTTTTTTTTCATAAAGATTGTTTGTTTATTTTTATTTATTTATTTGAGAGTGACAGAGAGAGAAAGAGGCAGATAGAATTGGTGCAACAGGGCCTCCAGTCACTGCAAACGAACTCCAGATGCACACACCACCTTGTGTATCTGGCTTATGTGGCTCCTAGGTAAATCATGCCTCACATTGGGGTCCTTAGGCTTCATAGGTAAGCGCTTAACCACTAAGCCATCTCTGTAGCCCCAAGATGTCCAATTTTTAAATAAAGCTTACGAAAGTACACTGGATTTAAAAAAAAAAAAAAAAGAATAAAGAAAAGATAAACACAGGTCTTTCTAGGATGATACAACCCAAGACTGACCTCTACTTGAAAATCTGTCCCTATTACACGGATTTCCACAAGCCCCAAGTAGATTCACGCTAGAACCCAGGCTGACCTGGAATTCACCGTGTGGTTGCAGGGTGGCCTCGAACTCACAGAGATCCTCCCACCCCTGCTTCCCAAGTGCTGGTATTAAAGCGTGTGACACCATGCCTGGCTCGATGGATTTTTGACTTGTGAAAAGTCAAATGTGTTTGAATAGACATCTTCTAGGGCCTTTATATGTTATCAAATGCAGCTTTGTGAAAAAGCAAAAGTAAAGGGACTTACTAAAATCAAACCATCATCTTTGAACACCAACCGTTTCTAATCCTTGGCATTTTGATTCGTAAAAAGCAGAAAGAAATCCAGAAATGAGGTCCATGTATGTTTTCAATGTCATTGGTCATTAAATGAATGCTGAGATAGTTATATCTAATTAGATTTGAGCTGGAGAGATGGCTTAGTGGTTAAGGCGCTTGCCTGCAAAGCCTAAGGATCCATGTTTGACTTTCCAGATCCCATGTAAGCTAGACACACAAAGGTGAGGCAAGAGCAAGGTTGCACATGTCCACTAGGTAGCGCAAGCATCTCGAATTCAATTGCAGTGGCTGAGGCTCTGTGGTGCCTCTGCCTCTCTCTAAAAAGAAAATTTAAAAAATAAAAGAGATTTTGACCATGCTGTGTATTCGATTTAGAGAAGTCTTGATTTCTTTTTTTTTTTTTTTTTTTGGCTAAATATCAAAATGGTTTTTTAAATTTATTTTATTTACTTAAGAGACAGACAGAGAGAGGGAGAGAGAGAGGGAAAGAATGGGCATGCCAGGGCTTCCAGCCACTGCAAATAAACCCCAGATACATACGCCACCTTGTGCATCTGGTTTTACATGAATCCTGGGAAATCGAACCTGGGTCCTTGGACTTTGTGGCAAGCACCTTAACCGCCAAGCCATCTCTCCAGCCCTGAAATATACTTTTTAAATTATGCAGAGTTAATAGTACATGTCAGTTGTTCGAATTCCTCTATGCCTCTCATGGTGGTGTGAAACCTCATGTGAAAAAGCTTCCAGATACAGGATTCTTATCTCCAAAAGTTCCTCTCAATGGTTTGACTTTGAAGATTTTAATGGTTTCTGGGTTGAACACACTTGATTTAAAAACACATAAGTATTTAGACATGGGTGTCAGTTGCTAGAGATAAACAGAAGTCATGGGATCTCAGAATTTCAGACACTGCATTTCATTCTCCACAACTATTTTTGTCAGCCAACAACTACATGCTATCTTGGTAAATTATCACAAATGTGTTTTTTGCTAGGACCCTGCAGAGGTCAGGAGCTCTTAGTGGAAACAGTGAGTCAAAGGCCTCTACATTCCCATGTTGGGTTAGTCTCCAGCAATGGAAATAAAAGCACTTCACTTTTAAATATCAGTTATAGCTTGCTTTTTTCTCATGAAAATAAACACCGAGCCTCTGTTTGTTTTAATAAAGCTTTATTTGTTTCACTAAACGTAGAGAGCAATTACATGCCACTCACGATGTTTCTGGTTATTACTGTTATAAGAATGCTGGGAGCAGTGTGCAAACGGGAGAGGCTGGAAGATGGGAGAACAGCTTTCCTTCATGTAGTCCTAGAACATGGATTTGGGATTCGTTTGCAGTGGCAACGGGTTCTGACAGGCCCATTCTCCGTCATCCCTCCCCCCTTCCTCCTAGAGAATAAATTTTACTTCTGCGTGAGAAGGAAAATACTTAGTAGCAGAGGCCAGTAAGTTAAAAAGGAGACATAAAGGGAAGAGAAAGGAAGGGAGGAGGGTACTTAATAGGTTGATATTGTATATATGTAAGTACAATGATTGTGATGGGGAGGTAATATGATGGAGAATGGAATTTCAAAGGGGAAAGTGTGGGGAGGAGGGAGGGAATTAACATGGGATTTTTTTTATCATCATGGAAAATGCTAATAAAAAAATAAAAAAAAATTTAAAAAGAAAATAAATTTTAAAATCTTAAAAAGTCTCTACATAATGTCAGTGTTCTTTCTCATTTGGGAAGGAAGAGCTCTGAAGAGGTATTGTATGAGGTGAATAGACCTAACCAAACACATTCATTTTTTTTTTTGTTTATTTGTTTTGGAGAGGCACAATTGGTAACATTTTATGAAGAACATAATTAGTTTTAGATCCTCAAATGAAACAATTTGCTCCATAATTCTCAAAAGTAATGCCTATTAAAGGGATTTTAAAGAAAATCTTACATTTACTAGGAAATGACAAAGTTTATATAGCAACACAATATGTACTAAGCAGCTAAAAAGGACATTTCACTGGATTGGCACACTCCTGTGCCATCCCACTCCCGTTCCATTTCTTCAGACTGGAAGGAATATTAACACTAACTTGACACCGAAATATAAGAAGTCCACCAGAAGTGCTCACTGTACTGTTAAACTAATGACCATTTCCTCCAACTCTTCCAGGCAGCACTTTGAGAAGTAATAAATTTACTTGCAAGTTGATTCAAGTTAGCAAATTCGGTTTATTAACGTGGTCTTAGATCCCAATGTTAGTATCACTTTGATATCCATACACAGAAATATATAGATATAGAAATAGTAGATACAGCAACTATAAAAATTGCATTTCTTTTTAGAAATATATATATATTTTTTTAGGTAGGACCTCACTTTGGCTCAGGCTGTCCTGGAATTAAATATGTAGTCTCAGGGCAGCCTTGAACTCATGGCGATCCTCCTTCCTCTGCCTCCCGAGTGCTGGGATGAAAGGCGTGTGCCACCACCCTGGCTTTTTTAGAAAGAGTAATTTTGTTTTTTTACCTAGAAGATCCAACGTGCATGGTGACAAGGGACTGTCATACCTTGTGCAGGTTATGGTATCTCAAGTAGCACGATGTAAAATGACTCCAAATTCTATACTTTCTCATGTCTCATGAGGTACATCAAAATACTACCACAACAGATATAAACAGAATCACTCCTTAATATCGATTTTGTAGGCAATGGTGTACTCTTAATTTACTGCAGTCTCCAACATTTTGCAGGCTTTTGTTCCTAAGGATTAAAAGACAAAGACGGTGCTGGAGAGATGACTTAGGGGTTAAGGCGTTTGCCTGCAAAGCCAAAGGACCTCGGTTCAATTCCCCAGGACCCACGTAAGCCAGATGCACAAGGGGGCGCACGTGTCTGGAGTTCATCTGCAGTTACTGGAGACCCTGGCACACCCATTCTCTCTCTCTTTCTGTCTCTCTCTCTCTCTTTCTCTATATCTTTCTCACTCTCTCAAATAAACAAACAAATAAATAAATAAATAATTTAAAAGGAGAGACAAAGATGACTTCCTACATTTTAGCTGATTCTTTTTATTAACTTATTGAAGAGAGAGAGAGAGGAGAATGGGTACGCCAGGGCCTCACTGCAAACTCCAGAAGCATGTGCCACCTTGTGCATCTGGCTTTACATGGGTCCTGGGGAATCAACGCCAGGTCATTAGGCTTCACAGGCAGGAGCCTTAACTGCTAAGCCATCTCTCCAGCCTGGTTTTTCTTTTAACCATGTTAAATAATTTTGAGGGCATACAGAATAGAAGGATATTTTATTCCCTCTTGCTGTTCATAAGCATTTCTTAAATAAAGAATTTTTAAAAAGGTACCTTTCCTACGAAGATGTGCAGGAACTCTCTGCTAGACGTGGGAGTTAGCATCAGCCACTGGTCATGCTCAGTCATGACCCATCTGTCTAGTAAATTTACTATAGTCCCAGAGGTGACTTCCCTGAAGCAACACAAGGTGTGTGAGAAATCAGAATGACAAATAGCTAAATATCATTACCTTGCTCACACGGCGTGTGTTCAACCCTGGAAAACTGCTGCGGTATTTTTTCAAAGTTTTCTGTACGGAAGACTCGCTTTGACAAATTCCTTATCAGAGTCTCCCAGAGCAATGTTAATCCCCATGACACTTAATGTGATTGTGCATAAAAATAATAATTGAAGACTCACACCCCAAAACAAAGCGAATGTATGTTTGTGCCTACAGGGCTTTGAAGAAAGTCTCTGTTTACATCCTTGTTGCTATAGCATTTTCATGGAAAACTCAATGGAAAGATCTTCAGCATATGGTCACAGAGAGTGAACAGAAGAAACTAGAAATGAGTTTGGCAAATCTGCTCAGAACAATGAAAATAGCACAGATCAAAAAAAAATTAAAGTCAGGTTTTAAAAATAGACTGGAAAAGACCATGTTTTAAGGATCTAAAATGTGCTGAAATCCATAAAACACGGCTTGCCTTGAGGCAGTACAGCCTATTAGTCAGGAACTTTGGACCTTTCCAGTTCACAGTGCAGGTGACTCCCAACTACTTGGCACACACAGTGGGCAGACAACTTAGTAAGCTTAACCAAGCCTTCACGAGGCCCAGGTGTCCTAGATATAAATAAAGTATAAAGTATAATACTGATATAGGAATTTAACAAGCTAGAAATAGCTGACAAGAGGTGTCAAAAGGGGAAAAAAAAGATTTGGATATATTATTCAGATGGTAGCCTAGATATATGGAAACTACAGAGAGATGAAGAGAGAACATAGACAAAACTCATCAAACAGTGCTAGAGAGGGCTGGAGAGATGGCTTAGCGGTTAAGGCGCTTGCCTGCAAAGCCTATGGACCCACGTTCGACTCTCCAGATCCCACACAAAGCCAGGTGCACAAGGTGACTGAAGCACACAAGGTCACTGGTGCACGTGTCTGGAGTTCGACTATGGCCTTGCCATGACACTTTTCTCCCTCTCATAAAAAGAAAGAAAGAAGGCTGGAGAGATGGCTTAGAGGTTGGGCGCTTGCCTGTGAAGCCTAAGGACCCAGGTTCGATTCCCCAGGACCCACGATAGCCAGCTACACAAGGGGGCACATGTGTCTGGAGTTCGTTTGCAGTGGCCGGAGACCCTGGCGCGCCCATTCTCTCTCTTTCTCTGTCTGCCTCTTTCTCTCTCTGCTGCTCTCAAATAAATAAATAAAAGTGAACATAAAACAAAAAGAAAGAAGGAAGAAAGGAAGGAAGGAAAGAAACAGTCCAGAGAGGATTGTATGCCAATTAGCGTGTGTTGCAACTGGCTTTTTCTTTTGAGGCAATTCCAACAGATTGACCTTTTTTATTTTTTTATGAGAGAGAAAGAGAGAGAGAGAATTGGTGTGCCAGCGCCTCCAGCTGCTGCAACTGAATTCCAGACACGTGCGCCACTTTGTGCGCTTGCGTCACCTCGTACGTCTGGTTTACATGGGACCTGGAGAGTTGAACATGGGTCCTTAGGCTTCACAGGCAAGAACTTTAATGGCTGAGCCATCTTTCCAGCCTGCAGCTAGCTTCCTGGTGATGACTCAGAGAAGCAGCTGTCTAGGTGTATAATCCATGTGCTCCACTATTTTGTAGTTAAAAAAATTTTCTTCTGTGCAAGCCAATATAAATGCCCACATGTCTCTTACTTTCTGTGGGAACAGAAGACTGATGTGAGAATTCTGGCAAAGGCATTTGAGGAGGCTGTGCAACTAAATAAATAATATTTCTAAATCTAAATAAATACTTTTAAAAATCTAAGAAAATATTTTAAAAAGAAAAGGCAGTCATGGCATATCTATAAAAAATCAGTATTTATTTACATACCATTTGCTTTCAAAAGGACAGAGAAAATATATATCCATAAAGAAAACGGTCTCATTTTACCCAAATCATTTATGTTTTCAAAAAAAAAAAAAAAAAAACCCACAGATGTAACCGAGGATTACAGGTCTTAGAGGTCCCAAAGAACTTATCCAGCTTGATCATCTGTCTTTAAGATTCAAATGACCCCGCTGCAGGCGGATGAGAATGGATTCCACCTGTGGGTGAGCAGCACGCGACAGACCTGTGCGGGAAGAAGCTCTGCACAACACCAAACACTGGAAGGTACACAGGAGAAACCAGATTGACAAGTGTCAATGACATCACAGTCACAGGGCCAGGGTCGTCCTTATTCACACACTGCTCTTAAGATGGCCTTAGCAAGCCATCAGTAGCTAGGGTAGTACACACAATTATTTTACAAACACCACAGAAAACAACACGTACACAGATTTAAAAAAAAAAAAAAACCTTACCATTATTTTGTAACAATTCCAAACTCGGTGACATTACCACTATCTATTTAACCTGTAATTTTTCACAACTTAGAAAACAGCATTGAGTTTTATAAAAAAAAAAAAAAAATACTGACAATGGCTCAACATTTAAAAGTCAGTGAATCTGACTTTTCCTAAAACCCTGCATTTCTCTCTCCTTCCTCCACACATGTACTCAAAGCCATCCCCGCCAGAGGTCTCTGAGCCCCGGGTGGGGGGTCAGGGGGAGCATCACATGCGAAAGCTCCGAGTCCTCTGGAAGGGTTGGAAGGGCCTCCTCAGGGCCCACAAGAGCAGCTGGGGCTTGGGTTTCGGCTTTTCAGGAAACAGAAGTGCCTCACTTTCGGGTGTAGGAAATCGCTCTTGGTAGACTCCAGGATATGATTTCTGAAACTAAACAGGAGATCTGCTCAGAGTCATGGAGGACGAAAAGAAGCAAGGAAATTAGTACTAAAGGATGGCTTAGCAGTTAAGGCACTTGCTGGGAAAGCCAAAGGAACCCGGTTTGATTCCCCAGGACCTAAGTAAAGTCAGGCTGGTACATCTGGAGTTTGTTTGCAGTGCCTAGAGGCCCTGGCATGCCCATTCTCTCTGTTTCTCTCTCTCTCTCTCTCTCTCTCTCTCTCTTTCTCACTCTCTCTGTGTATCTGCCTCTTTTTCTATCTTTCAAATAAATAAAAATTTAGAGATATTAAAAAATAATTTCTGATTCCATATATGTTTTTAATTTATTTTTGTTAAATTACTTTATTCCAGTGTCTAGAGATTTTAACTCATCTTTTCTTTATTCAAATGTTTAAGTAAATTCTCCCTTTAGTCACATTCCCTAAAATTTCCCACTGCCAACTGTAACTAGAACTCAGTTGAAAAATATTCACAAGTAAATCTGACACGAAAATAACTTATGTTCTATACAGCTAAAGAAACTCAGCCCAGGGCTGGAGGGATGGCTTAGTGGTTAAGGCACTTTTCTGCAAAGCCAAAGGACCCAAGTTCAATTCCCCAGGACCCACGTTAGCCAGCTACACAAGGGGGTGCACATGTCTGGAGTTCATTTACAGTGGCTGGAGGCCCTGGTATACCCATTCTCTCTCCTTCTCTCCCCCTCTTTCTGTGAAATAAATAAGTATAAAAAAGAAAAGAAACACTCCACAAGCAATAACATAGGGAAAATATCAGAGAACAGCTCTGTAAGTGTGTAAACAGAGGTGTGGCCAAGTGATCACAGGTGTGCAAATCAAGCACACGCCTGGAGTACAGGAAGTGAAGAGCGTGCTTTCAATCCTCTGATGAGGTTTTCATGAATCCTCTTGGACCACACAGAAAACAACGCCCGAGCGAGGAGGAGAAACGGCCCCGGAAGCACAGCCTCGTTACCTGCTTAAGTTTCTTCCTCTTCTCTTTGTTGGAGAGTCTGGCATCTGTAATGACCTCCTCCAGCAAGGCTGCCAGGGGCTCCTGCGACCCAAACGCCCTCTGGTATTCGAATTCCTCGGGACTGATTTGGCGGCAGAATGAAGGGGCAGACAACGTGATGTCCATGTCAGCTCCTGGGTATTTGATCTGACGCAAAGGGACACAATTCAGTCAAACTGAATACGGCCTGTCTCCCGGTAGGAACTGGGTTACTGTTCAATTTGATTAAGGAGAAGTATATTGAAAAGTAAAAGGGTTTCCATAATTTTGGAAGAATACCATTTGGGGCTGGAGGGATGGCTTAGTAGTTAAAAGCACTTGCTTAAAAAGCCGGACAGCCTGGGTTCAGTTCCCCAGTATCCATGAAACCAGGTGCGCAAAGCGGCCTGTGCATCTGGAGCTCGTCTGCAGCAGCTGCAGGTCCTGCTGGGCCCATTCTCATCCTCTCTCTTTGGAAATAAATTTTGCAGTATTTAAAAAATAACACCAGGGCCGGGCATGGTGGCGCATGCCTTTAATACCAGCACTTGGGAGGCAGAGATAGGAGGATCGCCATGAGTTCAAGGCCACCCTGAGAATGCAGAGTGAATTCCAGGTCAGCCTGAGCTAGAGTGAGACCCTACCTCGATAGAAAAAAAGAAAAAAAAAACACCAATTAAGAAAAAACCCTTTTTCTTTTTTTAAAAAAAAAAGTATTTTATTTATTTATTTATTTGAGAGAGAGGAGCAGATTCAGAGAGAGAGAGAAGGCACACTAGGTCCTCCAGCCACTGCAAATGAACTCCAAACGCATGTGGCATCTGGCTTACATGGGGTACCGGGGAAACAAACTTGGGTCCTTAAACTTCACAGGCAAGCACCTTAACCGCTAAACCATCCCTCCAGCCCGCAAAATTTTATAATGAGATTTTTACTGTTTTGAATTCAAGATCTGTTTTGATAAACCAACCAACAAAAGCACTATATGCCCCTTTTATTATTAATATGATCTGAAACATAATGTCTACAACAATGCCAAGCAAGTTATTTTACAGCTACAGTGTGAGTTACACCTGCCCTCCCACGCGTGAAGAGTGTGACCCTTCCTCTTCCCCCCACCTTGGGCACGGACAGAGGCTTACACCTAGACCAGAGTGACACGGGACACCGGGCAGGCTGCCCCGAGCACCCCGCAGGCTAGGGAGGACCAGGGAAAGATGCTCGATACTGGACAGAAGCAAGGGAAAGGACAACTGGCAAAAGGGAGGGGACATAAGTGGAGAAAAAATAAATAATTCCTTTCAGGGCTGGAGGGATGGCTTAGCGGTTAAGGCGTTTGCCTGCAAAGCCAAAGGACCCAGGCTCAATTCCCCAGGACCCACGTTAGCCAGATGCACATGAGGGCGCATGCGTCTGGAGTTCATTTGCAGTGGCTGGAGGCCCTGGTGCACCCATTCTCTCTCTCTCTCTCTCAATGGAAAATAAAGAAAGAAAGAAAAATACAATATTTTAAAAAAATAATTCCTTTCAGAGTACAGAAACCTGAAATATACAGCACCCTATTATTCTACAGGAGATAAGATTCTCAGTTTTACATTCACTACTTTGACTTAAGATGTTTCCTCCTCAAAATGCTGGGCTAGGGGGCTGGAGAGATGGCTTAGCGGTTAAGCGCTTGCCTGTGAAGCCTAAGGACCCTGGTTCGAGGCTCGGTTCCAGAGACGGCTTAGCGGTTAAGCACCTGCCTGTGAAGCCTAAGGACCGTGGTTCGAGGCTCGGTTCCCCAGGACCCACAGTAGCCAGATGCACAAGGGGGCGCACGCGTCTGGAGTTCGTTTGCAGAGGCTGGAAGGCCTGGCGCGCCCATTCTCTCTCTCTCCCTCTATCTGTCTGTCTCTCTCAAATAAAAATAAAGAAAGAAAGAAAGAAAATAAATAAATAAATAAATAAAGGTGTGAAGAAAAAGGAAAACATTTCTTAAAAAAAAAAAAAAAAAAAATGCTGGGCTAGCCGGTCGTGGTAGCGCACACCTTTAATCCCAGCACTCAGGAGGCAGAGGTAGGAGGATCGCCAAGAGTTCGAGGCCACCCTGAGAATACATAGTGAATTCCAGATCAGTCTGAGCCAGAGTGAGACTCTACCTCGAAAAAGAAAAAAAGAGAAAAACATATGTATTTAAAAAGATATGGGATCTTTAAAATTGTACTATTATTAAGAAAAACAAAGTTACAAGAAAGAAAGAGAGAAAATGAGAAAGGAGGGAGGGAGGAAGAGAGAAAAAAATATTAAAAAGTACTTTAAAATACTGACAACAGAGATTTTTGCGCAATTGGTAGGGTTTGTATGTATAAACTGTATTTCCCAAATGTCTCCAGTATATTACTTTGAGAACCACTCAAAATCAAGTATGCATTCCATTGTTTTTTTGGTTTTTTCGAGGTAGGGTCTCACTGTAGCCCAGACTGACCTGGAATTCCCTAAGTAGTCTTGGGGTGGCCTTGAACTCATGGCAATCCTCCAACCTCTGCCTCCAGAGTACTGGGATTAAAGGCCTGCACCACCACACTTAGTACAAATAGTTTAAATATTTTATTTATTTACTTGAGAGAGGATGGGTACACAAGGGCTTCCAGCCACTGCAAATGAACGCCAGATGCAGGCACCACTGTGTGCATCTGGCTTATGTGGGTACTGGGGAATCAAATCGGGGTCCTCAGGCTTTGCAGGCAGACGCCTTAATGGCTAAGCCATCTCTCCAACCCAAATGTTCTCATGATAGTAAATCCACACAGTGCTCAGTCTGCGCCAAGTCCTGTAGTACACACTTTGTCCTTATCGATTCACATAACCCTTACAATCACCTGTCCCAAGGAGCCTGTCTTTCCTCTGGTAAAGTGACGGAGCTGGTGGCGTCCCCTCCTTTACCTGGACTCGCCGGAGATGGGCCACGCGCTCCTCTATGGAGGTCTGCAGGGCCAAAGGGACCTTCAGGATCTCCTGGTGGTTGTCCATCAGAAACGTCACCAACCGGGCGGCAAGTAACTCATCGAGGTCTACTTCGTCCTGAGAGCACAGGATGCAGCGGGAAAACGTCTGCACCATCTAGGAAAAGGGCAGGGTAGAGACACACTCTCTGTCACCTCGGCACTGAACTGAGTGCCCGGGGCAAGAGCGGGCGGTTGGCAAGTCGTGGCCCGGGGCACACGGTACACAGCCTCTCCGACCTCTGGCCACTCGGATGGGGAAGAAGAAAACGGGATTTCTCCACTTGAGGAGACTTGGTGGAGAAATGCAAGCACGCGCTCGGACATTCTGACAAGTGCTGTGGCCGAGACTCGCATGGCACACGCTGTGTGCGTGGAGGCCAGAGGACCACCGCGCGCCGCGAGCTGAGGGCAGGGTCTCTTCGTCGCTGGCTGCTTGCAGGGGCGCTCGGAGGGCTAACTAACCCCGGGCCTCAGGCACACCGAGACTACAGACACGCATTACCGCGTGCGGCTCAGGCGGGTTCTGAAGATCTTGCACATTAATCCCGAGCCCCTGGCCAAATACTGTCTCTGATTTCATTACTGATGTTTTGTTTTTTAATCTGCTAACAATCTAAGTGCCTCAGACATTATATCTTTTGCCAGTTACCTATTCCCCTCTAAGATTTTAGATGTACTTTTGGTGAATACTTTTGAACAGAGCCGTGGGGTTTTAGAAGATATGCTGTAAGTGATAAGGCTCTTTATGTTAAACAGAACTACAAACATGTAGCTAACATAAAATAATTTCCACAGAAAGCCGGGCGTGGTGGCGCACGCCTTTAATCCCAGCATTTGGGAGGCAGAGGTAGGAGGGGATCTCCATGAGTTTGAGGCCACCCTGAGATAACATAGTGAATTCCAGGTCAGCCTGGGCCACAGTGAGACCCTACCTCAAAAAAACAAAAATAAACAAATAAATAAATAAAATTTAAAAAAATAATAATTTCCACAAAATTCATATTAACTACTCTATCCTTAACACTATCCTCTCGATTAACTTCTTTTTCTCCTAACTTTATTGCTAATAATCTTACCTCAAAAGCTATAATTTAATCCCAGCATTTGGGAGGCAGAGATAGGCGGATAGCCATGAGTTCGAGGACACCCTGAGACTCCATAGTGAATTCCAGGTCAGCCTGGGCTACAGTGAGACCCTACCTCAAAAACAAACAAACAAAAGCTATAATTGAAAGTCACGATGCGTTGTTGAATATGACTTGATTTTTCCAACATGCTGAAAGCACTCCTTTATCCTCACCACATTTATGTACAAAGACACAGAAGCAGAGATTTGTGCTTGGAAATCATAAACTCTAGGATTATCTGTGAATGCCTTGAGATCATATACAAATATTTATATGATATACTCTTTTGGGGAGGAGATGTAAAAGTTTTCTTCACCTTTCCAGGAAGACCCATTAGCCTCCCTACCCATCCTGCCCCCCAACTCAGAAAAGGGCCAAGAGCCACCCTTCAGACACTGCGTGCTCCTTGATCGGACATGGTGCATCTCTAACACTGGGCGAGGGACCCTCCAGGAAGTGAGCCTTATTTATAACAACAGGAGAGGACTTCCAATGCATTAAAAAAAAAAACAAGTCTTGCTCTGTGCTTGAAAGCGCACGCTGATAGAAGCAGGAAGGGGAGATGCTGGTTAAAGGGTACAAAGTTCCAATGAGACAGAAGCCGGCATTTGCATAGTGACTACAGTGAATAACAACAAAGTGCAATGCTTTCAGTGCGGGAATCGAAGAGAATATGGTTCCCTTTTATTTGAGTGCACGGTGTGCGTACATGCATGTGTTCATTTGCGTGTGTGTGTGTGCATGCCTGCGTTCATGTGGAGGCCAAAGTCAGTGTTGAGTGTCTTAAGAGTTCTCCACCTTGGGTTTGAGACAGGGCCTCTCACGGGGCCTGGAGCTCAGTACTTCAGCCAGCTGGAGGAGTCCACCTTCCCCACCTCCCCAGTGCCGTGTTCCAGTGCCCACAGCTGTGCCCAGCTTTTGCACAGGTGTTTGATGTGCCAATTCCGGCCTTTGTGCTTATGCGGCCAGCATGTTGTGAGCCGAGCCACCTCCTTAGCCCCAGAATGTGGTTTTCTTGACGGACCACTCACCCTGCCTGTCCACCTCCATTCCCCTGGTGCTGATGGTAGGCGCTGGCTTATGAAATGCTTAGACGGGCTGCAGTAGAGACCTCTGTGCTGACAGTCTGTTCCCTACTCTCTCTGCTTTCCATTTTGTTCAAGATCCTCGGGCCAAACGGGTAACAAGAGTCTGCGTGGACACGTGGCCGTGACTCTTCCGGCAAGCCTCCCCTGCATGTGCTTCGGACTTGCCAGCATTTGTAAACTTGATTAGAATGAGTTTCGGTCCCCAAATGACCATCACGGTAGACGTTAGCCACCAACCTACCAGTGTGCGGGTGCCGAAGCCATCGCAGAGCGGTGGCATCTCTTTGTTCAGGCAGATCCGCGCCATCATCCTCATCAGCAGCTGTAACTTCCTCCTGTTTTCCGGGGGCAGGAGCAGGCAGCAGAGCTGAAAGGCTTCAATTGCCACGTCCTCCTTCTGCAGCAGACCTGGTTCAGAACAAAAGCTCCGCCTTTCAAAACCTGTAGCCTATGTGACTCTGCTTGTTTTTTTTTTAATGTTTTATTTTTAGTTATTTATTTGAGAGAGAGAGAGATACAGAAATAGGCTGGTGGAGGGAAAGAATGGGCACACCAGGGCCTCCAGCCACTGCAAATGAATTCCAGATGTGTGCACCCCCTGTGCATCTGGCTTACATGGGTCCTGGGGAGTCAAACCTGGGTCCTTTGGCTTTGCAGGCAAGTGTCTTAACTTCTAAGCCATCCCTCCAGCCCCATGTCTATGTTTTCATATAGTTCGTATTATTTAAACCATGTGAAACATGTCACATGTTTGACTGTTCCTGGTCAGTTGAAATCAGATCCACTGTCACTCACAAAACAGAGAACAAAATGCACGTGAGGGGCTGGAGAGGTGGCTCAAGGGGGAAGAGTGTTTCCCACGCAAGCACAAGGACCCGAAGGAGCCTGAGACTACCCGAGCTGGATTCCCCAGGACCCACATGAGAAAAAGGGGCGGGGCTGGAGAGATGGCTTAGCGCTTACGGCACTTGCCTGTGAAGCCTATGAGCTCCTGTTTGAATCCTCCAGATCCCACATAGCCACTGCAACAGTGAGGCAAGCACTAGGGAGGCGGAGGTAGGAGGATCGCTGTGAGTTCAAGGCCACCCTGAGACCACATAGGTCAGCCTGGACTAGAGTGAGATCCTACCTCGGAAAAAAAAAAAAAAAAAAGCCTTAAGTATGGATTTCTATGTGAACCTCTGATTGTTTTTATTTGTTTGTTCATTTTGTTTTGTTGGTTTTTTGAGGTAGGATTTCACTCCAGCCCAGGCTAACCTGGAATTCACTATGTAGCCCAGGGCAGCCTTGAACTCATAGAGATCCTCCCACCTCTGTCTTCCAAGTGCTGGGATTAAAGGCGTGCACACATAGCATGTTAAATGTATTTTAGATTTTTATTTATTTATTTGGGAAAGAGGCACAGAGAGAGACGGAGAGAGAGAATGGGTGTACCAGGCCCTCCAGCCACTGCAAACGATCTCCAGATGCATGTGCCACTTTGTGCACCTGGCTTTACATGGGGACTGGGAAATCGATCCTGGGTCCTTTAACTTTGCAGGCATATAAGGCCTAAGCCATCTCTCCACCCTGTTTGTTTGTTTGTTTTTAATTTGACAAGTTTTCTTGGTCAACAACACACAGGTCAAGATAAATGAATTTATGTTATATCTATGTAAGCAACTTTAACACAGACCAACAGTGTGGCGGCTCAGTTTCCAGAACCTGCCACTCCCATGTTTCTATTGGCTTCCTTTTACCCTCAGCATGTCAAATGACTGAACGCACTGGGGTGGGGGGCAGAGTGTGAGTCACACACGCTCATCTACCACATTCACAACCCCAAAGAGACAAACACACTTGGCTTGTGAAATGAGGATCAACAACTACGGAAAGTCAGATGGGTCAGATCACCAAAAAATAATTAATTAAATATTGTTTCAATTGTTAGTAAAGAATAAATCTCACATATCTAAAAAAAAAAAAAAAAAATGTCAGTGGCAAGTCCCCTGGCCACATTTTGACTGCTGTTTTTCTTTTCTTTTCTTTTGATATAAGATCCCATTTTGTAGCCCAAGCTCGCCTCTAACTCATGACCTTCCTGCTTCAACTTCCAAGTGCCAGGATTAC
This sequence comes from Jaculus jaculus, assembly GCF_020740685.1. Lineage (NCBI taxonomy): Eukaryota > Metazoa > Chordata > Mammalia > Rodentia > Dipodidae > Jaculus > Jaculus jaculus. The sequence goes on along the minus strand of NC_059121.1, from coordinate 17,618,539 downwards.
AGGCTTGTGCCACCACACCCAGCTCCTTAAAAACAACAACAACAAAAAAAAAAATGTTTAAAAGAACTTTTAGAAGCCCATCCATGACTAACTACTCTCAGGGTCACAGCTCTGGAATCAAGGTCAACCATATAAAGGAATAAGCCACGAGAGAAGAACATTAACTAACCTGAAAATCACTCCTATTGAAAACACGGCACAATTTTTAGCCTCTATACAAAGTAGACTGATTACTTACTTAAGAGGCTGTATCTGAAGCATCCTGTTTCAATCAATGTCAAAAGTTTAAAGGATGAGTCAACCTACTGGAATTCAACTACAGTTGATTTTTTTTCCCACAGCCTCTTCATTAGACAATGTCTTAATCATATAAACAAATGATAATTTTCCACAGTCTAGGCTTTCTTCCTTCACTATGTAAGGATATAAAAATGTGGTTTTGGGACTGGAGATAGCTTAGTGGTTAAGCATTTGCCTGTGAAGCCTACGAGCCCCGGTTCGAGGCTCCATCTCCCTAGGGCCCACGTAAGCCAGAGGCAAAAGGGGGCGCGCACATCTGGAGTTCGGGAGTTCATTTACAGTGGCTAGAGGCCCTGGTGCACCCATTCTCTCACACACTCTCTCTTTTTTTCTGCTTCTTAAATAAAATAAAATAAAATTAAATTAAAATTAAATAAAATTGCTCTTAAATAAAATTAAACAATTTTTTAAAATGTGGTTTTCAATGCAATGTCTCAAATATATTCACTTGAGAAGGACTGGTGCTAATCTCACATTCAATACTCTTACAGGTATCTAAAGGTAGTAAAAACCCCCAACCTATCCATTCTTTCCCTCTCTTACACTGCAGAGGGTAACTGACTCTGATATCAATTTGCAATATAGCTAGTTTTAAGTATAATTGTGAAGAACTGATTAATGGCATTTTTAAAAAGTGATCAAATTGGAATCTGTTTCTTTAATGTATTTTTGTTTATTTACTAGAGACAGAGAGAGAGAATGGGTGATCCAGGACCTCTAGCCACTGCAAACAAACTCCAGATGCACGTGCCACCTTGTACATCTGGTTTATGTGGGTCCTGGGGAATCAATCTGAAGTCCTTTGGCTTTGCAAGCAAATGCCTTAACCGCTAAGCCATCTCTCCAGCACCCCCCCACACACCCTTTTGTTTTCAGATTTTGTTTTACTTTGATTATTTGAGAGTGAGAAAGAGGTAGAGATAGAGAGAGAATAGGTCCTTCAAAGGGCCTCCAGACACTGCAAGTGAACTCCAGACGCATATGCCACCTTGTACATCTGGCTTACATGGGTCCTGGAGAATCAAACCTGGGTCCTTCGGCTTCGCAGGCAAGCGCCTTGACCGCTAAGCCATCTCCCCAGCCCTGGCATCTGCTTCTTGTTAAAGCTCCCGGGAGAAGCAGCCGGGGCAGGCAGGATTGGCTTTGGCTCATGGCTTGACTGGACACACTCCGTCAGGCGGAGGAGCCGGGCGGCGGGCCACCTTGGGTGCACGCAGTCAAGAAACGCGAGAGGTGAATGCTGCTCAGCCGGCCCTCCCCCTTCCCCTGTGGTCTATCCAGCAAAGGCACCGAGCCCACATTCAGGGGCTCAGGATGGGTCTCCGCCCCTCAGCTTAGCCTTGTAGGGAGTGACATTCACAAATAAACCATCCAGCGCACGAGGCTCTGGGTAGTTCTCAATCCAACCGAGTTGAGGAAAGATTAACCGTCACAGGGAACAATAAAGTTACTATGTTTACTTTTTTTTTTTTTGTCTCAAATAGCCAGCAGTCCTATAAAACCCTGTTTCTGCTATTACAAGAAACAATTCTTTTGTTGTTGTTTTATTTGAGACTAAGAGTAGGAGACAGAGAGAGAATGGACACGCCAGCGCCTTCAGCTGCTGCAAACTCCAGACACATGCGCCCCCTTGTGTGCATGTGTGGCATTGCGCACTGGTGTCACTGTGTCTGGCTTACATGGGGCCTGGAGATTTGAACATGAGTTCTTAGACCTCACAAGCAAATGCCATAACTGCTAAGCCATCTATCTCTCCAACCAGAAAATAATTCTTAGTTGACAATATGCCTCCTGTAATTGACAGTTCATGAAGTGATAACCACAGTAATCGATTCATTCATGCAAAGCAAAGGTCAAATTAACATTTTTTCTCTACCAATAAAGTTATATCCTTTCTATAAAAATGACACGCAACATTTTATTCTTTCTGGGTTTCATGTCAGTACTTAGCCATGTTCTTTTCCTTCTTCATGGAGTAAGTAATCAAGAATGCTCTCAGCTTTGGCTGAAAGGACTCTTGAGGTAGGGAATAAAGAAATGCTGCATCACCAGTAGCCCAGGTCTATTCCAGCTTACCTAATACACTGACAAAGGCGTCGAAAAGATGAAATGTGAGCAGGGGCTCTTTTAAGTGACCGTAGTAATCCGCTATTGTCTTAAATACATCCTTTTCAAATCCCAAGTACATAGGCTGCTTCCAGTCAGAACAGTTGGGCCCTGTTTAAAAAAAAAAAAATTGTTAGCAGTAGGGACACTACTTTTTAAGCACTAAAATTCAACCATATGTGTGGTATATGCAGATAGGCTAGATAAACAGGTATTCAAAATACACAGAAAAGTTTATGTAGAAACTTGACATATATTTTCCTTGGACAAATATACTTTAATTGAAATATATTATAAAACTAAGAGAAAAAGCACTGGTATACTTCCATCTTAAAATTCAGTTTTCCTTTTATATCCTTCTGAAAGGAACATCTTCATTAAACGTAAACAATCATTTCCTTTGAAATACTCAATATTTTCCTTGTCTTGATAAAGCTGACCAAATAATAGCTCACAAGTTATAAGGCAAAGTTCACATTTTTCACTATCTCATCATTGCTGTTATAAAATCCTACAGTCAAGAGTTTGGGGTACTTTTAAATATGACAGTGCATGGCCCCACAGACTCAGGTGATTTTATAAAGTTGAGCTTGCAGCCAGGCGTGGTGGTGCACGCCTTTAATCCCAGCACTTGGGAGGCAGGGGTAGGAGGATCGCCGTGAGTTTCGAGGCCACCCAGAGACTATGTAGTGAATTCCAGTTCAGCCTGAGCTAGAGTAAAATACTGCCTCAAAAACAAACAACAACAACAAAAGTTGAGCTTGTAACTTTAGCCCGCTAGCAGGCACATTCCTGCTAGAGGAGCCGCATCACTGGGGGGGATGATCTGGTTCCGGCCCAAAGGCGTGTGTAGAAAGCCGCTCGTGCTTGCTGCTTGAGGTGCCCTGCGGTGGTGTGTGCCTCTGCCTGGACCCGTGAAAGGGCGGCAGCTTCTTCCACCTCCGACAGAGCTTCCCCTGCACCTGTATGCTTGAGATAAATCCCGTCCTCCCAGCAACACGGAGCTGACTTCAACAGAGTTCAATGAAATGTTCAGTCTCTGCTTCTGACTTCTGTTGGCAATTTTACACAAGTGTGTTATGTGTTTGGACCATACTCACGGCCCATCACCTTCTCTTACCCCTCCTGCTCCTGCGAAGCTCCCTTGGCATAACGAGCTCTGCCTTTACATCGATGTGGGTGGGGGAGAGAGAGACCCAATCAGTGTGATTAGGGTTGCTTGCATGAGCACAGACAAGGATTACTTACTGCAGAGCGAGCATGGGCAACTCACCACTGACTACGCCACTCAAAGATAAAGAAAGGCCGGGCGTGGTGCGCACGCCTTGAATCCCAGCACCCGGGAGGCAGAGGTAGGAGGATCGCCGTGAGTTTGGGGCCACCCTGAGACTACATAGTGAATTCCAGGTCAGCCTGGGCTAGAGCGAGACCCTACCTTGAAAAAAAAAAAATAACAATAATAATCGTAAGAGTGTCTTCCTCTGCCAGCAGCCATTAACCGCCACTAAATAAACCAGCTCAAACAAATGAAAATTTAAGCACTGTTTTTAAGCATGACCTGAACAGGATTTTACATTGTCTCTTGTCAATTCATTCTGATGATAAACTTCCCAGTTGCTTGCTGGCTAAACCACGAAGAGAGAACTCATCAAGCAGTGTTGAAGCAACCTTGAGCAACCCTCAAACTGCCTGCTCTTAAGCACACCCACTGGTGACACCGGGCCGAGAAAGATCCACTTGTATCTGGGACCGAAGGGAAACGAGAAACGCTCTCCACAGAGTTGGCAGCCAATGTCCCCCGTGAGCTGCGTGCTGAGCACAGGTGTACAGGCAAACTGGGGTGGTGGGAGCCTTAAGGAAAGTGACGCATGGTCCCCTGAGGAACAGCTTAGCCAGCCGTCTCTATTTCCGGTAAACCACAGGAGGAAAGGAGTGTATTCATGTTGACCAGCTCTGGACCTGCCGGAGACTAAACAGCACCCAGATAGATGGCTATGCCCGGCATAATGAAAGGAGCTAAAACGGATTCAAGGCAGTTCCTCCCAGGGTCTAAAAAGAGGATCAAGCTGAAAAGGACAGAAAATCAGGCCAGGCTGTCACATTCTTCAGTCACTTGCAAGTCATTAAATGGCTTTTCCTAGCATCCCCCCACCCACCAAAAATTAAAAAAAAAAAAAACACTTAGTCTTTAGAGTCTGTCCTTTTTTTTCATTTTTCTTTTTTATTTTAGAGGGAGACATAGAGAGAGAAAATTGGCACTCCGGGGCCTCAGCCACTGAGCTCAAACTCCAGAAGCTTGCACCACCTGGTGGGCATGTGCAACCCTGCGCTTGCCTCACCTCTGTGCGTCTGGCTTACGTGGGATCTGGAAGAGTTGAACATGGGTTCTTAGGTTTTGCTGGCCAAGTGCTTTAACCTATAAGCCCCCAGTCCAGCCCTGTCCTCTTTTTATAAAATGACTTAAAATTGCTGGCTAAAGTGATGAAATATCCCTGTTGTGGTTCCACATAAGCCTCACAGAAACTGCAGTCACCATGAACGGGTTTGATATGCCTTAGCAAGCAAGACACACTGCCTCTCCTGAGTCCTAACCAGGATAAGCATGTGGTTCGTTCTCAGCCAGTACACCCCTTGAGAACATCTCATCATCCGTACTAGAAATACGGTTTTGGGGGCTGGAGGGATGGCTTAGAAGTTAAGGTGCTAGCCTGAAAAGCCAAAGGACCCAAGTTCGATTCCCCAGGACCCAAGTAAGCTAGATGCACAAGGGGGCGCATGCATCTGATGTTATTTATTTATTTATTTTTTTTATTTTTTTTTTTTTTTTTCAAGGTAGGGTTTCACTCTAGCCCAGGCTGACCTGGAGTTCACTCTGGAGTCTCAGGGTGGCCTTGAACTCATGGCGATCCTCCTACCTCTGCCTCCTGAGTGCTGGGATTAAAGGCGTGCGCCACCACGCCCGGCTGCATCTGATGTTATTTATAGTGGCCAAAGGCCCTGGTGTGCCCGTTCTCTGTCTCTCTCTACCTGCCTATTTCTCTCTCTCGTCTCTCAAATAAATAAATAAAAATATTTTTTATGGGCTGAAGGGATGGGTTAATGGTTAAGATGTTTGCCTGCGAAGCCAAAGGACCCAGGTTCAATTCCTCAGGACCCACATAAGCCAGATGCACAAGGTGTCACATGTAATTGGAGTTTATTTTCATAGGCGAAAGGCCCTGGCATGCCCATTCTCTCTATCTGTCTATCAAATAAATAAATTTTAAAATATATAGTTTTTATTAAAAAAAAAAAAAGCCAAGTATGATGGTACACACCCATCCTAGCACTTGGGAGGCAGAAGTAGGAGGATCGCTGTGAGTTCAAGGCCATCCTGAGACTCCATAGTGAATTCCAGGTCATCCTGAGCTTCAACAAGACCCTACCTCAAAAAACAAACCAAACCAGAAATATGAGCCAGGCGTGGTGGCACATGTCCTTAATCATAGCACTCAGGAGGTAGAGGTAGGAGGATTACCATGAGTTCAAGGCTACCCTGAGGCTACACAGTGAATTCCAGGTCAACCTTGGCTAGAGTAAGACCCTACCTCCAAAAAAAAAAAAAGAAACATGGTTTTGTTTTTTAAAAGGTTTACCTAAAAGAGACACGAATATTTCCTTTCTTAGTCATCTTGAACTTTAGGAATATTTTCTCTTATTCCAGACTGATTCTGGACAATAAATGCTTCGGCTGTATTGTTTTAAATTTTTTTTCTTTTTTCTGTATTTTTTTTCAAGAGAGACTTGGCATGCCAGGGCCTCTAGCCAGTGCAATCAAACTCCAGACGTGTGCGCCATCTTGTGCACGTGTGACATTGCACACTTGCATCACCTTGTACATCTGGCTGACGTAGGACCTGGGGAGTAGAACATGGGTCCTTCGGATTTGCAGGCAAGTGTCTTAAACGCTAAGCCATCTCTCCAGCCCTGTTTTTATTTAAGTGAGAGAAAAAGTGAGAGAGGGGGGCAGAAGAGAGAATGGGCGTGCAAGGCCTCTGGCCATTGCAAATGAACTCCAGACGCATGTGCCAGGCACGCACCTTAACTGAGAAGCCGTCTCTCCAGAATAAAAAAAAACAGGTCAGGACTTATGAACTCAGAGTAAATTCGGAGTATTGAGGAGAGTTTAGAATTTCAGAAACCAGCCAACAGGCTGCCCTTGCCCGTTGGTCACCCTTACTTCTTTGATACATAAATGAATACCTTTAGGAGATGCTAACCACTTCTAAAGCATTGTACTCAATATGGGGGAGACATGCTCCTTACTCCAACCTTCTCTACCTGACAGAACACCGTCTCACACATGCCAAGATTATAAGATATGACCCCTCATCTTTCTTCTACGGATAATTCTGTTTTCCTGATCTTTCTTTGGAGGTTTTGTGGTTTTATGTGTAAAATGGAAAAGTGGGTCTTCACTGTGTCCCAGACATCACTGAAAATTAAATGCCATTGGGCTGGAGAGACGGCTTAGTGGCTAAGGCGCTTGCCTGCAAAGCCTAAGGACCCAGGTTTGATTCTCCAGTACCCATGTAAAGCCAGATGCACAAGGGGGCATGTGCTTCTGAAGTTTGTGTGCAGTGGCCTGAGGCCCTGTTGTGCCCATTTTCTTCCTCCCTCTCTCTCTCATTTCTCTCTGCTTCTTTCTCTCTCTCTCTCTCTCAAATAAATATTTTTTTAAAAAAAATAATGTTTGGGGTGTAGGGATGGCTTAGCAGTGGGGGCGTTTGCCTGAAAGCCAAAGGACCCAGGGTTCAATTCCCCAGGACCCATATTAGCCAGATGAACAATGGGGCACATGTGTCTGGAGTTCATTTGCAGTGGCTGGAAGCCCTGGCGTGCCCATTCTCTCTCTCCCTCTTTCTCTGTCAAATAAATGAATAACATTTTTTTTTTAATTGGTGTTTAGGGCTGTAGAGATGGCTTATCGGTTAAGCGCTTGCCTGTGAAGCCTACGGACCCCAGTTCGAGACTCGACTACCCAGGACCCACGTTAGCCAGATGTACAAGGGGGTGCAAGCATCTGGAGTTCGTTTGCAGTGGCTGGAGGCCCTGGTGTGCCCATTATCTCTCTATATACATGCCTCTTTCTCTCTTTGTCTGTCACTCTCAAATAAATAAATAAAAATGAACAAAGAAAATTTAAAAAAACTAGTGTTTACGGGTACCGGGGAGTTGAACCCTGGCTAGCAGGCTTTGCAAGTAAGCACCTTTAACCACTGAGGTATCTCTTTAGCCCTGATGGGAACATTAAACCAAAGCTTGGATGTATTTTCTGTGAGGATGGAGTAAGTACTCAGTGAATGTTTAAAATCTAAACCAGAGCTGCTGTAGAAATGGCTTAGTGATTAAGGCATGCTTGCCTGCAAAGCCAAAGGACCCAGGTTCAATTCTCCAGGACCCACGTAAGCCAGATGCACAAGGGGGCGCATGTGCCTGGAGTTCATTTGCAGTGGCTGGAGGCCCTGGTGCACCCATTCTCTCTCTGTGTCTGTCTCTCTCTCTCTGCTTATCTCTCTCTCTCAAATAAATAAAGAAAAATAAAATATTTTTAAAAATCTAAAAAAAACACAACTAGTGTTTAAATACACCTTGATTCACTTTACAGCACTTTACAGCATAGAGGTGTGCTGATCTGCTGTTCCCATTCCCAACTAACCAATGTCCAAATCTTCAGTCCTGCAGGGATTCTGATTCAAATGGGAGAGGAACCTTCCCATTACTGCCTTCTATCTCCTCATCACAAGCTCTGGCCAAAGAGGGTTTTTTTGTTGTTATTGTTGTTTTACTTCAACGGGTTTGGAGCAGAAAATATAGAACGCGCCTTCCCAGGCTAAAATCACGGCACTCTACAGCTCAGAGCTGCCAAGACATTAACCAAAGACAGTGAAATTCTAAACGAACCCAGAGGGCTTCGGGCTCCGAGCAGAGGAGTGCTGCCACGCGTGTGCAGGTGGGCGCTTGTCAGGAGACCACGGAGGCCGCCCGCCTTGAGCGCCCCGCAATCCACAACACTAGCTCCAGTTAAATTAACAACTCAGAGTTTATCAGCTCAGGAGTTTATACTTTGTGCATGTTGGTTCTTCCCAAAAGTTAATTTTTTAAATAACTGTTTTCTAATGTATCTGTGAGACTCAAAGCCACCTCTAAGACCAAATAGCACCATTACCAGTCAACCAAAATAAGTAGAATTTGTCTCATTTAAATCACTTTCACCTTTAGAATCCATTCTTTGGCTTAAACCACCTGAAAATTCCCAGAGGGGGGACAGCAAGGCAGTGCTAACGATACTGTAATGTTACTTCCAAGTGCTTCGGGCAGCCAATGAAAGACATGTTGCAACTTCAAAACGCGTGCCAGGAGGCTGGGACGATGGCTCATGGCTCGGCCCAGGTTCAAGTCCCCAGCACCCACATAAAGCCAGACACAAAGCGGCACATGTGTCTGTGGTCCCAGTGGGTCCAGGGCCATGGGCAGCAGAGCCAGGAAAAACCCAGACCAGCTAGACTGGCACACACACAGAGGCAGAGACAAGGAACCTTCTCTCAAGCAAGGCAGGAGGAGGCGGGGACAGCCACCCTAATTTTGTCCTCGGGCCTCCACATGTGCACAGTAGAGTACACGTACACACATAAAATTTAAAAAAGGAAAAAGGACTTCATGTGACTATGAAACTTCCCTCAGGAACCACCCTTGTCCAGACCCTGTCACCTTACATGCAAACATCTGAAACAAACCGTCATGTCTCTCTGCACGTGGGGTCTGCTCCTTCCAAATCATCTACATAAAGAATCCGTTCTCTGAAACATTTCCCTCCTGCTTACATACTGCCCCACGGATGGCAAACAGGAGACAGAATCTCCTGAGCAAATGGATGACGTAAAACACAGCAGATATGTAGTAATCATATCTTATTAATAAAACCTTCAGACTATCAATAGGCAGCTGCTAGTATGTGATGCACATGATCATTAACTTCCTTCCCTGCTGGGATGAGCTGCTAACAGTAGTGTGGACTCTGCAGTGTGATTACATCCATGACAACATGGAAGAACTAAGTGCTTTGGAAAATGGGTTCTTGGGCTGGAGAGATGGCTTAGTGGTTAAGTGCTTGCCTGTGAAGCCTAAGGACCCTGGTTTGAGGCTCCATTCCCCAGGACCCATGCTAGCCAGATGCACAAGGGGGCGCACGTGTCTGGAGTTGGTTTGCAATGGCCGGAGGCCCTGGCGTGCCCATTCTCTCTATATATATATCTCTGCCTCTTTCTCTCTCTCTATCACTTTCAAATAAATAAATAAAAGTATACAAAAAAAATTTTTTTAATGGGTTCTTTCTTTTTTTTATTTTTATTTATTTATTTGCAATCCAAGAGAGATAGAAGAGGGACAGAGAGAAAGGGTGCACCAGGGACTCCAGCCACTGCAAACCAACTCCAGACGCATGTGCCACCTTGTGCATCTGGCTTACATGAGTCCTGGGGAATCGAACTTGGATCCTTTGGCTTTACAGGCAAGTGCCTCAACCGCTAAGCCATCTCTCCAGCCCTAGAAAAGGATTCTAACAGTTCTTTGACTAAGTCACAAGCTCATCAATTAAAAGCACAGTAATCCCCAAACAATTAATAATTGCCAGTCTCACAGATCTCATATGAACACTCGGACCGCTGAGCAGAAACATTCTCTAATTCAGGGAGGTAGTTGCTGTTAATTATTAGTGTACTTACAATTTGCCAAACACTTCATAGCTGACAGTACCCAGTGAGGAAGTTCTTCTGTAGGAAAGATGAAAATTAAAAAAGAGGATATTTTATGCATCTCTACAAGTAATTATATATACATATATGGGATGTGTCACTTTGATGGGTAATACAAAGCACAACACTAATTTGGGCATCGGGACATTTCAAACATGGAATGCTTTCGTTAGCAAAAGGGTTGTAACACCAGATAGGGAGGTATTCACGCGCATGCATGCACACGTGCACACACAAAATCCCCCAAAATATTGTACCATTTTCTCACATTGAGAGGTCATTTAGTTCCAGCCAATTCTCAGCATCAAGTTATTTTTTTTTAAGTATCAGGGATTTTTTAAACTGAAGGATCAAATCAGGGCTGGAGAGATGGCCCAGCAGTTAGGGCGCTTGCCTGCGAAGCCTAAGAACTCATGTGCAGATGTCCCGTTCCTACACAGCCAGACACACAGAGATGGAAGCATGCATCACTGCACGCGCGCACAGGGGGTGCACGCGCCTCGAGTCCGCTCACCGCAGGCTAAAGGCCCAGGTGCAACCATTCTCTCTCTCTCTCTCTCTCTCTCTCTCTCTATCTATCTCTCTCAATCTCTCTAAAAATAAAAATAATAATAAATAATTTTTAAAAAGATCAAACCAAATAACTCATCCCTTGCTTATAAAGAAGAAAGTTTTAATTTTGGGGGGGTATTTTTATTAATTTATTTGTGAGTGACAGACCGAGAGAGAAAGAGGCACAGAAAGAGAGAGAGCGAATGGGAGCATCAGGGCCTCTAGTCACTGCAAACGAACGCCAGACGCATGCACCCCCTTGTGCATCTGGCTTACGTGGGTCCTGGGGAATTGAACAGGGGTCCTTTAGGCTTCACAGGCAAGTGCCTTAACTGCTAAGCCATTTCTCCAGCCCAGAAGAAAGTTTTAAAATCAACTGGAGAGCTGGGTGAGAGCTCGGTGGTATACGGTGCTGGTTGCTGACAGTGAACGTGGGCCGGGCAGGGTGACACGGCTGGAACCCCGACACTCTAGAGGCTGCAGAAGGAGCGTCTTGAGTTTGAGGCCAGCGTGGTCTACACAGTAAGAGCTTCCCTCAGGAAAGAAAGGAAGGATGGAGGGAGGGAACGTGGGAAGGAAGGAAGGAGGGGGAGAGAGGAGAGAAGAAAGGGTGAAAGGAGGAGAGGGGAAGGATGGAAGAAAAGGAGGGAGGGAAGAAGGGAGAGAGGGAAGGAAGGGAGGAAAAATCCTTAAATAAATAAGATGAGTCTGAGGGTTGTGTCCCCTATGTGAGTATATTTTTCCAACTAAAAATCCAGGTTCCATGGCTCCTAAATGTCTACTTTCACCTCCGACTTATAAACTGGCTTGGAGAAAAAGACATACAAAAATTAAGACTGTGAACATTTAAAAGAGTTACCTCATTAGGCAGAAGAAAGGAGGGAGGCAGGACTGACAGACAGACTGACCGTCCTGGATAATCTAACACAATGCCAACACCGGGGAAAGCCTAGTCAGGTCCGCAGGCTTGAAACGGCCTCGGGTACCAGGGCTGTCCTAGGGATAACATGGGGCACTCGATGCCCACGGGCTAATGGTGACCTCCACTCCCGCCGCAGCACTGCCGAGCCCTCGGGCCCGGACGAGCATCTCTCTGAGACACGGTCACTAAGCGGCGTCAGGAGCGGAGAGGACTGTGTGGAGAGGGTGGAAACTCAGGGCTTAGGGAAGGGCCAGACGGAGTCGCGGGACCCAGCCAGGAAGAAATGAAACGCTTACTTGACTTGTCATCCATGACCACGATCCCCTGCTTGCTGACGTTATAGACGTTGTGGATGATGAACTTGGAGTTGACGAGCTTGACGTCCAAAACTTCTTCTAAGGAATCTAGGCCAAGGATTTTCTGTAAACTAAAAGATAAGTAATAATTTAATTATTCATAAACTAATTTCAGATATAGCTTTTAAATATTTTATGTATTTATTTACAAGCAGAGAGAGAGAAGAGAGACAGAGAGAATGGATGCACCAGGGCCTCCAGCTGCTGCAAACGAACTCCAGATGTATGTGCCTCTTTGTGCATCTGGCTTTAAGTGGGTACTGGGGAATGGAACCCAGTTATTTAGGCTTTGCAGGAAAACACCTTAACTGCTGAGCCATCTCTCTAGCCGTTAAATATATTTTTTTTGTTTTCTTTTTATATATATATTTTTTGTTTATTTTATTTATTTGAGAGTGACAGACAGAGAAAGAGATATATAGAGAAAATGGGCGCGCCAGGGCCTCCAGCCACTGCAAACGAACTCCAGACTTGCGTGCGCC